>NW_027528635.1:1293971-1308785 GCF_008692635.1 Crocuta crocuta | reverse complement strand
ATATGAAGAGTCACTAAAGCTGAAGGAATAAATTCTGGAGATCTACTGTACACCACAGTGCGTATAGTGAGCGATACGGAATTATGCACTGCAAAATTTAAAGGGATGTAGCTCATGGGTTTTTTTGCCTGCAATTTATTTTTTCCAGATTTACTGAGATATAATTGACATATAACACTGCATGAGTTAAGGTGTACAACATGATGTGATATACATATACATTGTGAAATTATTATACCAACTAGGTAAGTTAACATATCCATCTCCTCACATACTTGCCATTTTTTTCTCCTCCCTCCCTCCCTCCTTTCCTTCCTTCCTTCCTTCCTTCCTTCCTTCCTTCCTTCCTTCCTTCCTTCCTTCCTTTTGTGTGTGGTGAGAACATTTAAGATCTGCTGTCTTAACAACTTTCAAGTAGAAAATACAGTACTGTTAACTTCGGTCACCCAGAACTTATTCACCTTGTAACTGGAAGTCTGTATCCTTTGACCAGCGTTGCTCCGTATCCCCCACCCTCCACCCCTGGCAACCAACAATTTACTGTTGGTCTCTATGAGTTCATTTTTTTTTTTAACTTCACAGGTATCATCATACAGTATTTGCCTTTTTTCTGTATGACTTATTTCACTTAGCTTAATGCCCTCAAGATTCATCCATGTTGTTATAAATGGTAGAATTTCTTCTCTTCCTTCCTTCCTTCCATTTTATTTTTTATTTATTTTGAGAGACAAAGCCAGTGTGAGTCGGGGAAGGGCAGAGAGAGGGAGAAAGAGAATCCCAAGCAGACTCTGCACTCCCAGTGTAGAGCCCAATGTGAGGACTGAACTCATAAAACCGTGACATCATAACCTGAGCAGAAACCAAGAGTCGGACACTTAACCAACTGAGCTACCCAGATCCCCCAGGATTTCCTTCTTTTTAAAGGCTGAATAATATTCCATTGTGTATATGTACATATTTTCTTTATCCATTCATCTGTCAACTGACACAGGTTGTTTCTGTGTCTTGGCTATTGTGAATAATGCTACAAGGAACGGGAGAGACAGATAGCTAGCTACTTGAGTGGGATTGCAAAGTCATACAGTAGCTCTATTTTCACTATAATGAGGAACTTCCATACTCTTTCCCATAGTGGCTATACCAACGTACATTCCCACCAGCAGTATACAAGGGTTCCCTTTTCTTCATGTCCTTGCCCACATTTGTTATATCTTTGTCTTTTTAATGACAGCAATTCTATCACGTGATAGAGGTGATATCTCATTGTGGTTTTGATTTGCATTTTCCTGAGGATTAGTGATGTTGAGCACCTTTACATATGCCCATTGGCCATTTGTCTGTCTTCTTTGGAAAAATGTCTATTCAGCTACTTTGCCCATTTTTTAATCAGATTGTGGTGGTTGTTTTGCAATTGAGTTGTATGAGTTATATATTTTGAGAATATTTCCTACGCTTCAATTTTTTGGAAGAGTTTGAGAAGGACTGATGCTAATTCTTTCAGTATTTCACAGCATTCAGTGAAACTGTCTGGTCCTAGGTTTTTCTTTGTTGGGAGGTTTTTAGGTACTGATTCTATCTCCTTACCCTTTATTAGTCTGTTCACGTTTTCTATTTCAGATGACCAGTCTTAGTAAGTGGCACATTTCTAATGGTACATTTCTTCAGAGTTACCTAATTTGTTAGCATACAGTTATTCACAGTAGTATCTTGTGGCCCGTTTTTTTCTGTGGTATCAGTTGCATCGTCTCCTCTTTCGTTCATAATTTTCTTTGAGTTCTGTAGTTTTTGCTTGGTTAGTCTAAAGTTTTGTCATTTTTATCTTAAAAAAAATAAAATCCAACTATTCATCTTGTTGATCCCTTCTATTTATTTTTTCTATTCCCTCTTTCATTTATGTCTGCTATAATCTTTATTTCCTCCCTTCTGCTAACATCAGGTTTCGCTGGTTCTCCTTCCTAATTCTTTCAGGGGTAAATTTAGATTGTTTATTTGACATCTTTCTCTTTTGCTGCATGTAGGTGTTTACAGCATGTAGGTGTTTAGAGCTTTCCTCTTCTAACTGCCTTTGCTGCATCCTGCAAGTTTTGGTATCCTGTATTTCCATTTGTATTTGTCTCAAGACAGTTTTTTCTCTTTTCTTTCTTCTTTGACCCACTGGTTGTTTGGGAATGCATTGTTTAATTCTATATGGATGGGAATTTTCCAGTTTGGCCCCTGTTATTGATTTCGTTACATACCATTGTGCTTGGGAATTACAGATGATATATCATGTCGATCTTTTTTAGTGAATTAAGTCTTGGTTTGTGGCTTAACATATAATGTGTTATAAAGAATGTTGCACGTGCACTTGAGAATGTGCATTCTGCTGCTGCTGGATGGAATATTCTTCATGTGTCTATAAGGTCCATTTGGTCTGTAGTGTTGTTCAAATATGCTATTGTTCAAATTGCATGTTAAGTTTTATTGCTACAATAAAGCCAAAACAAGAACAAGGAGACATAAGAAAATTTTAGGAGGTGTGGCACCTGTCTCTTAACTTGATTGTGGGGATGGTATTGGGGTGTTTGCATGTGTCCAAATGTATCAAATTATGCACATTAAGTATGTGCTGTTCTTCACCTATCAATTACACCTATATCAAGCTGTTAAAAATAGTAACTATTCCTGATCCCTAGCAGACTTCCAACACAAAGAAGGGTATCATCCACTCTGATTAAACACTGAGGAAATGTCACCTCCGTACACCTCATGGCATAATACACGCTGAGCTCCAATATTATGATGGCCACAATTTCCTTACCTTTTCTGTTTCTCACCCTGTCCTTTCTAACACTACCAGTTCCTAATATTCTTCTCAGAAAAGAACACTTGATTCATGGCTACCCATTGCCCCTCCCTCCTCCGCCCCAGCAACATGTGCCTTTTTATTGTTGCTTTTATTTAAACCAATCTGCCTGCCTCTGTTAAAGTTCACAAGCAATTTATAACTTGATTTGTAGTCACAGCCACACGGCTCTGCTCAGGGACTTTGCCCTTTTTCCTCTCCTGAAATTTCAAAGTATCATTTGACTATATAGAACAAAACATATCCCTTTTGAAACAGACAAAAAGAACAGTGGTCTCTCAAGTCCTCAAATTGGGACAAATCCAAACCAACAGAGGGCAGACTAGGAGGGTGTAGCGTCTGCATGGGCAAACAAGGGCATTGCACGGGCCCAGCGCCAGCCAGTGAAGCCGACCGGCCGGCCGGCAGTTCTGGGTGGATTTATCCCTCAAGAGGGAAAATCAGTTCAAAAGCACCTGCAAGAAGAGCCGTGGCCTCTCCAGAGAGCCTGAAAGGCAGAGGGAGCTCACCTCCTCACTGATGCAGAACAGGTGCAGTGGCCATTTGCAGGACCCGAATGCAAGTGTTCCATAGTTGTCTCCCATTTGTTTCCCCAAGTGCAAACCCTCCCAACCGCTGCCACACCATTCCTCTGGATACAAGGCAATGTCATAGCTGAACGGTGACCACTGCAAAGTGTCATCTTTTGCTAGCAAGTGCAATTTCATACGTACCACCTAGTCCAACTTCTTTGTGGTTCACCAATTCCTTAGTGACTACAGAAAATCCGCGCTTCTGATATTACAAGAAACTAGTTTCATATTAAGTCTGGGTTCATCAGTGAGTGCCAATATTTCAATTCTGGAGCCTCAGTTATTCTAAACCATGTGGTTTTCTAGATAGCTGAAGGCTTGTTACTTGAAGCTCAAATACTTCGTTTTGATCATTTACTATATAAATATTCTGAAACACAGTGTACTCTTCCCTGTCTTTGTAAAATGAGAAATCTGAACGGAGGTTAACCATTTCTCACCGCCTTAGGGTACTGACTATGAATACTAGTTATTACACTTGAAAGCAACATAATTTGAGCTCTTGTAGGCTACCGATACATATACAGGGTTATTTGCCCTAGATAGCTTTGAGGTATGTTTTAATAGTTTTCCCACATTCTATTCACTAACAATTATCACTACTTACTTCAGTCAACGTCCCAGCCTTAAGAAACTTTTCTCATTTCTCATTTTGTGCCTCTAATGTAGGGTACACTTAGAAATGAGAAAACACGGGTCACCTGGGTGGCTCAGTCGGTTAAGCGTCCGACTTCAGCTCAGGTCATGATCTTGCAGTTCATGGGTTCAAGCCCCACGTCGGGCTCTGTGCTGACAGCTAGCTCAGAGCCTGGAGCCTGCTTTAGATTCTGTGTCTCCCTCTCTCTCTGACCCTCCCCCTGTTCACGCTGTCTCTCTCTCTTTCTCTCAGAAATAAATAAAACATTAAAAAATTATAAAAAGATTTTTTAAAAAGCTAGAAGATTCAGCTTTAAAAATATTTTAAAATTTTAAAAAATGGGAAAACCCACATTTGTTACAATAGTAGTTGAAATAAGATAAAGAGGTACTAAATACAGACAAGAGAAATTGTACTATCAGTGAAACTCATCAACTTTATTGGACATCACAACCTCTCTTTTGGCCACTTCTATGTCCTTTTGATTAGTGATGGGTTACTACTGACTACATTCTCCATAAGTGAGATTTCTAGTTTGGTGAAGTGTTACATTTTCGTTTATCTTGGCATATTTCAAAGATTAGATCTTTTGTTTTGTTTCTTTTGTGCTTTTGTCATTCCAGGTAACTCCTCTGATCTATTAATGAAAAAATATCATGAAATTTGATTTGTGTCTGTACTGGCATAATTATGTATATTTTAAAACAAAATAATTCTTGTGAGATATTAATGTTTAGAAAATGACTTGTGCAGGGTCACCTGGGTGGCTCAGTCGGTTAAGCGTCCAACTTTGGCTCAGGTCATGATCTCATGACCCGTTCGAGCCCCCCGTCAGGCTCTGTGCTGACAGCTCAGAGCCTGGAGCTGCTTCAGATTCTGTGTCTTCCTCTTGCTCTCTGCCCCTCCCTCGCTCACTCTCTGTCCCTGTCTCTCAAAAATAAATAAACAAAAAAAATTTTTTTTTAAAAAATTTGAAAACAAAAGAAAATGACTTATGCAAAGACCCTTTTTTCCTTCCATCACATTTGATCTAATCAAGAGTCACAGATCTGAATTAAGAAATTCATGCTAAGTGAAATAAATCATACGGAGAACAATACCATATGATTTCACTCAGATGTGGAATCTAAAAGACAAATGAATACACAAACACAAAGCAGACTCAGACCTATAAATACAGAAAACAAACTGAAGGATGCCAGAGGGAAGGAGGCTGGGGGGGCTGGGCAAAATCGGTGAAGGAGAGTGAGAGATCTAGGCTTCTAGCTATGGAATGAATGTCATGGGAATAAAATACACAGCATAAGGGAGCAGAGTCAATGACACTGTAATGGCGGTGTGTGGTGACAGACCGCGGGACTTGTGGTGAGCACAGCACAAAGTAGACAGACATGCTGAATCACTAAGTTGTACACCTCAAAGTAATGTAACATTGTGTGTCAATTGTATTAAAAAAATTTATTTTAAAGAAAAGAAAGTGCATTTTGCTGGTGATAGCTTTTGCTATTCTGAGCTAGTTTAAAAAACAATATATATATTTTTCCTTCACTCACCTTATTCTCAATGGAAAATACTGTACAAACCTAGTATGTTAATTTCCCTTTTTTATCCATAATATTACCTTTTTAAAAAAATTTTTTTAATGTTTTATTTATTTCTGAGAGAGAGAGAGAGATAGCGTGAACACGGAAGGGTCAGAGAAAGAGGGAGAACCAGATTCTGAAGCAGGCTCCAGGCTCTGAGCTGGCTGTCAGCACAGAGCCCAACGCAGGGCTTGAACCCATGAACCGTGAGATCATGACCTGAGCCGAAGTCAGATGCTTAACCGACCGAGCCACCCAGGCACCCCCATAATATTATCTTATAGAACTTGTTTTATCAATTTTTTACATGATCTCTCTCAAACCACAAGACTGTCTCTAAATGATGCAAAACAGAATTAACATTTTGTATCATTTTTTTCTTTCTTAGGGACATAAAGATAACTTTTAAATGGAAAGATACTAAAATAAAGATTTAACAGGGGTGCCTGAGTGGCTCAGTCGGTTAAGTGTCCAACTTTAGCTCAGGTCATGATCTCATGGTTCATGAGTTCGAGCCCCACTCTGGACTCTGTGCTGACAGCTCAGAGCCTGCAGCTTGCTTTGAATTCTGTGTTTCCCTCTCTCTCTGCTCCTCTCCTGCTTGTGCTGTCTCTCGAAAATGAATAAACGTTAAAAAATAGTTAAAAAATAAAATGAAAATGTAACGGATTTTTCTATACTTAATTGCCCAACAACTAGAACAATGATGATATTGGTTTTTATTTCATGATATCAGATTATAAATGTTCCTTTTTTTCCCTAATGGCCACATTCTTCCATCCATATGTGTGTGCAGGTATGTATGTGTTGCATGGGAGGTATGTGTGAGCTTAGAGTTGGATAGGATTTTTGCTAATATCAACTACTATATAGCTGTATTTAGAGGTAGAATATTATGTGAGAAAGAGTAGGTTTTGGAGACACATAAACCTGGATTCATATACCCACTATCCATATATTAACCATGACCTTGGACAGGTTACATGATCTCTCTAAGCCTCACTTTTGCATCATCTGTGAAATGTGGATAATAATACATACCTTGAAGGATTTGGGAGATTAGAACTGATATGTCACACAGAAAACACTAGATATATAGTAATTACTATGGTCCTTGCCATCATAGTATCTAACTGGGAAACCAGATAAAACTCAACTCAAACCTCAGCTGTTCTACCTACTAGCTGTGTGATCTAGGTCATGTTAAACTGAACATTTATGAGCCTAAGTTTATCAACTGGAAAAAGATAATACTTAGTTCTTATTCTTCTCATTACGAAGATCAAATGAGATAATATATGTAAAGAGCCTCTTATGGTGCTTGGTTCTGGTTCAGCTCTCTCTAAGAATTACTTTCTTCTCTACTCTCTTTTGAGGGTCAGATGAAAGAGGGATTAAGACTGGATCTAACTAAGGCTTTATTATCATTGCCTGTCCTGCAGTGACCATTGGTGAAGTCTTTTTGTTTTCTGTCTTTTTGGGAAAAAGAAGATGCATGGAGTGATAGGATGACGATGGAAAAACACAGACTTAGGGGCTTATTTATTGGCTCCAATGCCTGGAAACATTTGATGACATGTACCACGTGCAGAAATCTTTGCGTGTTTTCGAGCTGCAACACTTAATTCAAAAATTGTATTCAACTTACGATGGGTTTTAGGAATGCGTACAGATTAGGTTTCTGCCCTTATATCCTTAGCCCAGGTACCTCTTTATTTGATCCACAAAAGAATCTGGTCATCAACCAAAAGACGGTGCCCAGCGTGGGTTTACATTTTTCAGTTCAAACAGTCCTATCTTTCAGCCAGGGAGACTTTTATTTCATCAAGTTTAATTTTAGGTTATTAAGCGGTGGAGTATGAATAGGACATCCATTAAGTGATTATAAATTCAATGGGTAGAAAAATATGTACCGTAAAATTCTCCCTCTCCCCCCGCCACTCCCCAGCAAACGACATTACAGTTTCCTATGGAGCCCTGGAGGGAACTTTAAGAAGCTGGTCTTCACTCCTCCTGTTTCTTTTTTCTATTATTTTCTAAAAAGTATGCAATGAACAGTTAGAAAAACGTGTGCATCTTGCCCAAGGTAAAGAGCCAGAGATGGTGGATGCTATCACATCAATGTATTTACCATCATTACATTCACATCAAATGACAAAATCCACTAAGAACTCTTTCAGTGCTACAGTCCTTGACTGCATCAGAGATTTCCCCAGCGAGAGGCCTCAAGAAATTAAAATGAACTCTGTACCTATGTTATATGGCGTTCTAGGACAGCTCAGAATAAACAAGTCATGGTAGCAAATACACCCCAGTAAACAGACATTCTCCCAGAGAAGACATTCATCTTGACCTCCCACACACTCTTGTGTTCATTAGTTTAAGGAGAGTTCAGTTTTCTCTCCATCAATTCATTTGAAGATAGCTGCTTAAATGTTGTTCGCCCTAAAAATCTGGTATTGCTCATACTTTTAAAATGTTAGACACGATCCAAGCGAATTGTAGGGAATAAATGGGTCTCCTGCAACCGACTTTCCTTTCTGAAGCTATTTCATTGCCGTCAGCTATGTACCGTAGTTAAGGTTTCAGTGGCTGACGGAGGTGAAGATGACATGCTTTGTAGCCAGATCGCCCTGAATTTGGATTTGGGCTCCTTCATTTGTCTGTCGAACTCCAGTAAGTCTCAGTTTTCTGTGTGTAAAGTCAAGACAAATAATACCTACGTGCGGAGCTGTGGTGAGGCTTTGAAGGAACCACAGGACACTAGAGGGCACTTCAAAAAATAATAGCCACGAGCACTCAGATGAGAATACTATTGTGGTGGCAGTGGTAGCACTGTCATTAATATATGATGCAAATGAGCATGTGCTTTGCACACCTTTCAGGACTCCGAAGTGAGGACCTGCTGTATTGATGACAATGCTCTCTGATGATTCTAAACTCGGAACCAAGTGACTGGTGAAAGTCAGCCGCAAATTGAGCCACCAAAGAACTGAAGAGGAGTTTTGATGCGGAATGAGTAGCAGGGTGATATTCACAACGTGGATCATGTGCTGAAAGGGCCTGGACAAAGGGAATACTGAATAAGGTGGAACGAACACTAGATTGTAAGAGAAACTTTTTTTTTCCCGGTGCCTGGCCGTTACCACTGTATGTGTGATTTCAGCAGTTATGCCTCCATTTAGATTCCCCACACAATCAGGATAAGCTCCAAGAACCCCTCTCTTCCTGCTCTTCGAGAAGTCTCCGGCAGTTGGGCTTTCAAGAAATTGCTAGGATGGAGCTCAAAGAGAGGACTTCTTGCAAAACACTGCTGGCTGTCTCCATGCAACGGGGCAGCACCACAGCACCTACAGTGCGAGTGGGTGTAAACCATGGAGATCAGGGAAAGGCGGGTCTCCTATAAGCTCAACCTACTGTCCGCAGGCTACACTTGCCCTCGGGCGCCCAGAGGTTTGCAGCGCACCTAGTATGAAAAGGACATACACGTAAGCTTCAAAACGTGTATTCTCTTCATTAACAAAACGTGTCAAGCAGATTAAAAGTCCACAGCAAGCGTTTTTGTTGTACGTGACATGAGAAGTCACTTTTTATAAAACCCTGCTTGGCAGACTCTAGTTTTGCATTGTCTCAGGTGAAGAAGGGCCACTGACCTTTTCCCATTCAGAAACAGCAACATCCGCCTTGTAACCATAATAACAGTATGGTAATTAGTCTGTGAAGTAGCTTTTCCACAGATTGCGCTTTAAAAAGTATCCTTTTTGTTTCACTCCTTTGAAAGATTTTGAACTGTGAACTGAATTGTACAATGTAATAGGTCACTACTGCCTTTAAATGTAAGAGCTGTAGTTAAATTGTAATACTTCATACTGACTGTAGAAGTTATCTTTGCTGATCATATACTGTGTGATGGTTTTGTTTCCTGAAAAACTGAGTGGCTTAAATGTATACATGTAGTGGTGTGCTAAAGGCAGCACTTACTGTTTCATGAGACTTGGCTGTTATTATTTTTCCCAGATCTACATTCAGTGTCATATCGGTAGCTTGAAACTGGTTATATCGGGAATATTTATACCATGAAAATCAGCAAATGCTACAAATCAGGATTCACCCACCCAACCCCCAAGCCAGGTGCTACACATTTACCAGCACATCATCCATAATTTTCTTTACAAATCTGTGATAAAACGGCATACTGAAATTCACTAGACATTGATTATTTACCAATTTAGATTGAGCTTCGCAACATATCTCCTAGGGACCTCTGATGCCTGGATCCAAGAGGTAGGTGGCTGTGTAGAGAAGGAAGTTAATCTCCAGTCTTCTGCAGCAAACTGCTATTTTTGTCTCCAACATAATACACTCTGATATCAGTATGGTGAAAAAATTTGGCTGATGTAAATGTGATCTGAGTGGTAATATTCTTTATTTCGGATTGCCCCGAGCAGAGTATATCACAATAATAAGTAATGTGCATGTTACCACATTATTTATGTTCAAATTCCCCACATGGGTTTAGCAAAGCTGCAGCAAACAAGCTTCCCAAATATCGGTAACAATTCAGAGAAAGATTAAGGAAGAACGGACTCTCTGAGCAGGGGAAAGGTGCAGAAAGAACACAGACGACTTGTTGGGCATCAGCCAGTAATTCCTCAGCTGCTAATTAGTTGCCTGAGATAGGGAGGCAGGGTAGGAACTCAGGCAGGGATAGAAAACACAGCAAACAAGAACACTTTAGCCTTTAGAAAAACCTGAACTCGCGAGTCACTGAAATATTAAAGGAATTTACCAATCAAAGAAGGTAGTGATGATTTAAATGGTTTGAATGTGGAATAGTTTCCAAAATTCCTAGTCAATTATTATTTGGCATAGACGATTAAAGCCCATGAAGTGATTTTCAGCAGAGCAAATATTAAAAGGTTGATCAAATCTGAGGATAAAAACACAGGAAAGGAAAAAAAAAAGCAATAAAGAAAATCTGTACCCAGCAGAAGAGTTCTTAAGTCCTGTGAATGCTAAGAATTGCATCTAAAGTCATTTTCTCCCAGAAAACCAAAACCAGAAAATACTAGTTGTATCTGTATTTTGGGAGTCTGTTAAAGACTGTTAGGGAGGTAAATCTGCAGTAATTCAACATGAGGACACTATTCCTCTACTTAAGCCCATAGAAAATTCACTTAAGACAATAAAACATTATATTAAAAGTTAGACAAAGTGAAAAATTCAACAAATTACATGTTCAGATTGAAGAGAATGGTCAGATTTTAAAAACTGAGCTCAAAACTGAAATGATGGTAAATTAATTTGTGACTGTGTGTGTGCAAAGTCAGTGACTTGCATTTATCATTTGGGGCCAACAGAGGCATTTATTAAGCTCTATGCCACGTACTGTGTACTTAGCATACATTTCTTATGTCATGTGATCCTCATAATAAACACAGTACAGGAGGCATTATTTTCATTTTACAGAAAGGGAACTTGAAGCCCAGAGACATTAAGGAACTTATTCAAGATCACACAGCTGGCAAAGATGTAAGAGCTTAGTTTTGTCTGACTGCTAATCACAGCTTTTTCAAGTTTACCAACTACTGAGCCCTTTTTTTTAAATGCATCCTTCTTTTTGTTAAAGCATTCATAGAAATAGAAAAAGATCACAAATTAAGATAGCTCTTTTTAGAGCTCAAAAAAACTACACAGTAAAATCAAAATATGACTTGTTTCTGTGAGAAAAGAATCATCCTTATAGAGAAGACTAACTGGGATTGATTAGTACTATCAGCCTGTGTGTAGTGGATATTAGATCTCTTTTTCTCTATCTACCCCCTTCCTTTCCGGGTTAAATACCGCAACAGATGTAGTCCCTACGTGATTCTGTGTTTTTCCTGCCCTGGCAGTGGCTGTGGGTACATGGTAAGGGATGACTAATAGGACATTTCCATCTCAAACTCTGAATCTGGTGGGTTGAGTGTCCAACTCTTGACTTCGACTCAGGTCATGATCTCATGGTTCGTGGGTTCGAGCCCCGCGTCAAGTTCTGCGCTGAAAGAGCAGAGCTTGCTTGGAATTGTCTCTCTCTGCCTCTCTCTCTACCTGTCTCTCAAAAATAAAATAGACTTTTTAAAAAAACATTAAAAAAAACCACTCTGAATCTGGAGTGACACAAAAATGAAAGTTCAGTTCAGATCCCTTCCTGATGAATGACTGGTGTCCCACTGGGTGTAACAACAATGACCAAGAGTAGGAGAATTTGACATAACGTGAGGGGGAGACAGTAGATGTCCTTTCTGCTCCCCGGCTCTTCCATAAATGGCTTCCTGCCTACCATTTCCCAAGTCCGGTTCTCCTACATTTTTTAAAATTAATTCCATGAACCCCTGAGATCCTCCCAATGACTCTCTCTCTCTTTCTCTCTCTCTCCCTCCCTCCGTCTTTAATTTAGCAGGAGTCAGCTTCCGTTGCTTGCCATCAAGAAACCTGACAGACACATTACCCTGAAGTAGAAAAGCAGGTCTTAGGGGGCGCCTGGGTGGCTTAGTCGGTTAGGCGTCCGACTTTCGCTTAGGTCATGATCTCGCGGTTCGTGGGTTCGAGCCCCGCGTCGGGCTCTGTGCTGACTGCCAGCTCAGAGCCTGGAGCCTGTTTCAGAGTCTGCGTCTCCCTCTCNTGATTCTGATATTCACCAAAGAAAGTCAATTTTCTTCCTCCTGGTTTCTAATCTGTGCTTACACAGAAACAGCATGTGACTAGGATAATTTAAGAGATAGTCTATAAATGAGGCTCCCAAGTTTGCAAAGTACAAATGACTCTTTTTCAAAGACTGTAGGCCAAATGCCATCAGTGCTGACAAAATGCACAAATTAATGCTATGTGAGTTGAAAAAGAGAAACCTTTGTGGAGGAAATAGTTTGATACTCACTTTACCATATAACCCAACAGTCCTATTCCTAGGTATATATCCAAAGGAACTGAAATCAGTATCTCAAAGAGATCTCTGCATCCCCGAGTTCACTGCAGCTTTATTCACACTAGCCAAGATACGAAAACAACCCCAAGGGTCCTTTGCCAGGTGAATGGATAAAGAAANAAGCTGGACGCTTAACCAACTGAGCCACCCAGGCGCCCCAAGAAAGGTATTTTTAAAAAGGTATTTTTATATATGTACGTATACATATATATAGCGCACACGCTCTCTCTCTCTCTCCCCTTCTCCCTCCCTCCCTCTCTCTCTCCCTCTCCCTCCCTCTCTCTCTCCCTCTCCCTCCCTCCATCTGATCATATATTATTCAGCCATAAGAAGAAGGAAATCCTGCCATTTGTGACAACACGGATGAAACCTGAGGGCANATCTTAAGCATTCTCACCACACACAAAAAAAGTTAACTATGTAAGGCGATGGATTTGTTATCTTGGTCTCGGTAATCATTCCACAATATATATGTACATCAAATCATCCCACTGTACACTTTAAATATACACAATCATATTTGTCAGTAATTCCTCAACGAAGTTTTAGAAAGTCATAGACCTTTAAAATATAGAATTTGTGATTAATAGTATGATAACTTGGAGTATTTGGGAATTGCAGGCTTTAAATTTTTTTAATACCAAGTATCTATTAAGTAGTAGGGAAAAAGAAGAAAAAAGAAAAAGGAACACACCTAAGGAAAATAAAGTATTCTCAACATATTCTATATTTGAGCTACTAAATTATCTGACTTCATCATCAGGAAACTTTGAATCTTAGTACAATAACAAGGAAGTTCCATTCAAGTGTTCAATGTCATTCATATAGTAAGTACAAGTAAAAATAGTGCCTAGTTTATGAAATGACAGTACTTACGGAAGGCAAAAACCCGTGGCTGACAGCCAGCAGATGGTCTGTCACAGTGAAACTGATGGAAATGTCCCCAACTACATTACTTGAAAACAACTTTGCCTGAGAAATCAGCTTCTTAATAGCAGAAGGCACATATACTAATTAGCCTAACTCTGGATCGGATTCCACAATCTCTGTTTAAAAAAAGAAATTAATTCATAATTTTCCCGATTCTTTTTGGTTTAGGGAAGGTCACTCAACTCAAAGGTTAACATTTATCAGATGCACAGAAAACAGGTACATGGCAGGCAACTTCTAAGATTAAGACAAATGTGTCAGGCCAAGCCGGAGAAAGTTCAAGTTTCTCCCCTCCCAAATAGGGAAATGACGTGTGCGTCTTCTGGTCCTCTTTCTGGATCTCACCACCAGACTGAGGGAGGTAGCCTGGGAAAGCAAAGCCTGGGAAAGCAAGAACCCTTTTCTCCAAAGCCTGCGGTACAGTTGCTATGTGCCACTAGTCAAGGGCTCCGAGCTCTGGGCCCCTCCTCCTGGTCAGGAGGGCCCAGCAACAAATTCCACACATAAAGACACAAATAGCTAATCAAACAGTGCCAAGCAATATGGACAAAATACAAGATTCTGATAAAAGAGAAAAAACAACTAAAGCTAGCTAAGCTACTACAGAATGCAAGGATTATGAGCGCAAGCTCACGAACCAATAGGTGTAGATTTCCGTCATTTTTCCATCTGTCAAATGGAGATAATAGCATTTACCGCATAGAGTTGTTATTAAGATTAAACAACAACAGACAAAACTCACTTCCAACGGTGTTTGGCACATAGTAAGAATTCAATGAGTATATTCTCTCTGAGCTTCAATTTCCCTACCTCTTAGGGCTGTTATGAAGTATTAACTGACATAATGCAGGTAAAGCACTGAGCACTAAGAACTGAGCACTCTCCCTGGCAAACAGTAAATGTTCAGGAGTTATCTATTGTCGTTAGTGTTGTTTATAATCCCTTTTCTTCTCGCACTAGATGTCCTACTGCCAAGCACACTTCCTGCCCTTCCCAAACCTCATTTACAGCTCCTCTCCCCCTCACTGGCCCACTACTGGTAAAGGTTGAGGCCAAGAAAATCTTGAGGTTTCCTTGGGAGGTTAGGTGCATAGCCAACTCTGGCTAACATGTTCCCCCCAACTTTTATGTCCTGTTTAATTCTCCATTGGCATCAGAAGAAGTGGGGGGGCAGGGGGAATGAAATTTGGAACAGGCCAGGAAGGCTAGAAATAAGGGATTATGCTTGCTACTAATACCAATAAGCACCCATACCCTCAAAAGCTTCCACTGAAGAGTCTCAT
>NW_027528635.1:1278939-1293958 GCF_008692635.1 Crocuta crocuta | reverse complement strand
CCAAGATAGCAGAGTCGACAGCACTGCATAAAGTAGAAAATGTTTCATAGACTAACGGATAAAAAAGGAACGATACAGTGGTGACTGAAACATGTCACACTTTTTTTTAAAAAAAATTTTTAATGTTTTATTTATTTCTGAGAGACAGAGAGAGAGAGAGAGAGCAGGGGAGGGTCAGAGAGAGGGGGACACACAGAATCCGAAGCAGGCTCCAGGCTCTGAGCTAGCTGTCAGCACAGAGCCCGACATGAGATCATGACCTGAGCCGAAGTCGGACACTTAACCGACTGAGCCACCCAGGCGCCCCACGTCACACTTCTGATGTCTGGCACACAAAGATAGGTTCTAAGTCTGTATCTGTAAAATATATATTATTAACGTTTGATCCTAGAGGTAAAATTAATCAGTTCCATTGACATTTAAGAGCGGCTTCATCCTTTTCTTCTAAAATTTCCCTTCCAAGTGGAGGAAGAGTAAGGGGCCAGGAAACACAGGGCATATACATAAAAAGGAAATTAATCCTACTTGGCTGGAGTAAACAGTACAGTGTAGGACTGAGCAAAAAGTTAAGGAAGTGAAGGCTGGAGTTGGATTGTGAGGGCCTTGAGCACCATGCTGTAGAGGTTGGGTTTTCAAATATTTTGAGCTGGCACATGAAGCAAAGCATATGTTACATGTATGTTTTGATTATGTTTAGAGTTATACAGCTCTGCAAACGTGTCTGAAGAAAAAGAGACACAGTACACTGTCCAGCATCATTGTGCAGATTGATGGGCATTATAAAGTGCTGTAAATAGAGCTCTATTTTTTTCCCAGTAAGTCACTCATTTCATTACACTTTATATCTTAAAACTGGCAGATATTTGGTCCAAGAAAGGTGTCACACATGTACGTTCCTTACTGATTCACCCATTTTATCCAAAAGCTTCTAACATTTTCCATTAGGCATGATGCTAATTCTGCCTCTTAGACTTCTCTATTCTAGATCTGGTTTTGCACATTGTTTTAAGGTATTATTTCAAAGCCAAATGCATTGCCAGAGTACTCCTTAGAATTCCCTTGGAAGCATTTTGAAAATCTAAAGCTGCATATTTAGAATGAACACTTGAAATGCGTACATTTAAAAAAATCACTTAATACGTGGACTTTCACTAAACTTAATCAGGTCTTAATGTTTAGAATTCTTAATGATAAAACAACAGAAGCACCCATAGCTAATAGCCCGGGAGACTAATTAGTTTAGAAAACAAACGTTCTCAAGTCCCTCTCTCCATCCCCACCCCAATCCAGGGTCATTTTTATTTACTAGGTTTTAAACTGAAGAGAATATATAAGGCTAAATTGGAAAAGCTTTAAACTAGCCTTTAAAAATATGGACAAACTCTTAATTATGGCAATAGTATAAACAGAAAAGTGCCCTTAGACTATGCATTACTTTTACAAATGCTTATAATGAACTCCTTTATAGAACCATGCCAGTGTAGAGCTAATTTAACTCAGTTTTCAATTAAAACTGAAGAGAACTGTAATCTATTGCCTACAATCCTTTTCTCAAATACAATGCAACCAACTTTCATTTTAATTATCCGGGAGTTTGTTCAGAAGAATAGCGCTAACTTTAGGAAAGAATTAAATAATCTGCAACTGCTTGTTCTGAGCAATCTCATGTAAGATTCAGGTCATTACAGCCATTAAAAGCCAGTAATAGTTCACTGCCGTTAAAAACAGTGTGCTGTGTGCGTATGTGTGTATTGTATGAGAATATATACCCTGTGAGATCATGGTTATGAAGCAAAAGTTGACAAACTATGGTTCTTTGGCCAGATCCAGATCCCCGCATGTATTTATAAGTAAAGTTTTATTGAAACACAACCATACCCATTCACTGATGTACTCTCTGGCTGCTTTTGGAATACAACAGCGAAGTTGAGTGGTTGTGACAGATAACACACCGCCCAGAAACCCTAAAATATTTACTGTTTGCCCCTTAACAAAAGAAGCCTGCACACATCTTGCTTAAAGGGACAGACTTAGATACCACTTACTACAAAACTCTACTCTGTATCAAAAATATACACGTGCAAGCAAAATGAAGGCATTAGACAAGTAATCTCTCCGCCAATGGATTACAGTTATCATAATCCCCAACACTTACTAAAGACTTGCAGGCACATCAGTGAGAGACAACATACACAGAATCAAGGCAGCATCATTTGTGTCTCTTTTAGATATATAGACTCGGGAGAATTCATGAATCACCTTTGTCATTTTGCATAGTGTTCTCTGGATCTACACACTCATGGACTGCATCTGCACAATGTGCAAATATGTTTCAGAGAAAAATTCAGTCAATTGGTTACTTTTCATATCAACTAGATGAACCTAACTTTTATTGGACTTATAGGATAGTGTGGCATGTTCTGACAGGCTACAGTGTGTCCTTGAACAAAAGGTCAGTAGTCAGTCGATTCAAGCTTTATAGACAGTTTGAATGACTCAGTCAGCTTTATGTAGTAGATAAAACACACAGATTTACTCAGAGACCAAACCTCAACTCCTGATTATACTTCTTAGCAGTTGTGTAACCTTGAGCAAGTGGTTTGTCTCTTTTAAGCACGTTTTGTTTATCTGCTGATACCTACCTTAGAAGGTACATACTACAACACCTGGCACTCAGCCAACAGTCCTTAAACCGTAACATCCCTGCCTTTTTCAGTCGTTCTTCAGATATCTAAAGAATAACACTGGAGGGGTCCAGTGGGTGGCTCAGCAGGTTAAGCGTCCAATTCTTGATTTCAGCTCAGGTCATGATCTCACAGTTCATGGGTTCAAGCCCTGGATTGGGCTCCACACTGAGAGCGTGGAGCCTGCTTGGGATTCTCTTAACCTCGCACTCTGCCTCTCCCTGGCTTCCTTGCTTGCATTCTGTCTCACTCAAAATAAATAAACTTAAAAAAAAAAAAAAGAATCACACCGGAAATAAAATTTTAAAAACTGCATTAGTGTCAAATCACTACGTTGTACATCTTAAACCAATGTAACGTTGTGTATCATCTATACTTTAATAAAGAACAAAAATTACATTGATAGTTTAAAAAAAAGAACTAGGGAATCCTAAGTGAGTGCATTTTGACAATTATGATGGCTCAAAGATAGGCAAGATTGGTGGAGTCAAGCTGAAATAAATCTAAGTACACGGAAGGGAGGGCAGGGGACAAACACTGCTACTGGAAAAGGGTGTTCAAATAGAATTTTCACAGTACCAACTGCTTACTTTACCAGCGATACATAATAGTTTGCTCCTTCTTCATTTTTTTTTTGCTTGAAATAGACTACATGTCCAGGCATGTCACTGAAACTACCATCTTGCACAAGGATAGAGGTATCACACTCCCACATTTCAAGCTATACTACAAAGCTTCGAGTAATCAAAACAGTATGCACAAAAACAGACACACAGACCAATGGAACAGAATAGAGAGTTCCGAAATAAACCCACACTTTTATGGTTAATTAATTTATGACAAAGGGTGAAGACTATGAAATGATAAAAAGTCTCTTGAACAAATGGTGTTGGGAAAACTGGACAGCTACATGCAAAAGAATGAAACTGGACCACTTTCTTACACCATACACACAAATAAACTCAAAATGGATGAAAGACCTAAATGTGAGACCTGAAACCATAAAACTCCTAGAAGAAAACATAGGCAGTAATTTCTTTGACAGCAACCATGGAAACATTTTTCTAGATCAGTCTTGTCTGGCAAGGGAAACAAAAGCAAAATGAAACTCTTGGGACTACCCCCAATGTAAACGGTTTTTGCACAGTGAAGGAAACCAACAAAACATAAAGGCAACCTAATGAATAGAAGATGTTTGCAAGTGATGTCTCTGATAAGGGGTTAATATTCAAAATATATAAAGGACTTATATAACTCAACACCAAATAAACAAATAATCTAATTAAAAGTGGGCAGAGGACCTGAACAGACATTTTTCCAAAGAAGATATCCAGATGGCCAACAGACACATGAAAAGATGTTCAACGTCACTCATCATCAGGGAAATGCAGATCAAAACTGCAATAAGGTATCCCCTTACACCTGTCAGCATAGCTAAAATCAAAAACACAAGAAATAACAAGTGTCAGAGAGGAAAAGGAACCTCATGCACTGTTACTGGAAATACAGCTACTATGGAGAACAGTATGGAGATTCCTCAGAAAATTAAAAACTGAATTACCATATGATCCAGTAATGCCACTTTTGGGTATTTACCAAAAAAAAAAAAAAAAATGAACACTGATGCCAAAATATATATGCAGCCTATATTTATTGCAGAATTATATATAATAGTCAAAATATGGAGGCAACCCAAGTGTCCATCAACAAATAGAGAAAGAAGATGTGGTATCTATGGGTAAATACACACACACACACACACACACACACACACACACACACACAAGGATATTAGTCAGGAAGAAAAGAATGGAATCTTGCCATTTGCAACAACATGGATGGAGCTAGAGGGCATAATGCCAAGTGAAATAAGTCAGTCAGAGAAAGACAAATACCGTATGATTTCACTCATCTGTGGAGTTTAAGAAACGAAACAAAACAAAGGAACAAAAAAATAAAAAATAAAATGAAGAAAAAGAGACAAACAAAAAACAGTCTCTTAAATACAGAGATCAAACTGGTGGTTGCCAGAGGGAAGTGGGTAGAGGGACGGGACGGGTGAAATAGATAAAGGGGATCAAGAGTATGCTTACCCTGATAAGCACTTAGAAATGTATAGAATTGTTGACTCATTATATTAATTTACTGACAACTAATATAGCAATGCACGTTAATTATATTCTAAGGGAACAAAAGAAAAAACCTACCATCTTGTGCTGTGATGGGCAAAAACCCAACTGAAACTACTTTTTTAGATGGAGTCTGNTTTGCTTAATGGTGGTTTTTAAAAATTTGACATATACTTTAATAACATACAATAGCAGAATTGCAAAATTTTCAAAATAGTGCACGGAGTCAGAAAGGGCACAACAATATTCATGTCATGATTTTGAACTTTAAAAATACCACTATAGGACTAAAATTATTTTGAATGAATAGAAATATCAAAAGAAAAAGGAGAAAAGAATTCCCAATAGTATATACTTATGTCAACATCTCTTGAAATAATTCTTTCCATTTCCACTACCAGACAGACATTAATGTATTCTTTGATTGGTGAATTCGAAATGCAAGAGAAGAGGAGTTTTCATTCATTTTATTCAATTATTTGAGGGTAACAAAAATAACATCTTTGGGGACTGAATAATTTGATGATTATAAAGGCAATTTCAATTGCCTGTTCACAATCCATATTCATTTCATATCCATTAAGGACAAATTATACCACCTATTTAGCAGAAAAATAAAAGAATGAGGATGCTTTCAGAAAAATTACAGCTCTTATGTGTGGCCCCTTTTATTCAAGTACAATCAAGTGCGTCTGTGTATGGAAGAAACAGCAAATTCATGAATTAATTTTTAAAAAGACATAAACAATGAAGGTTANCCATTGTCAAAAGAACATTTCTCCTGGGGCATTATTTTTGAGATCTGGTTTAGAAAAGAAGCTGAAATGTTTCTGCGCAATTGATGTTTTCACAAATCAGATACTTGGAGCCATGATTCTATTGTTGTATCAGTATGCGAAAGATAAAACATCGGTCCCAAATTAAAATCAGACCTGCGATGCTATCGTTGCGCATCTGGAGTACTTCCTGTCCCTTCCTTGTTGAAAACATCCCTATGCACAACGTTCTAATGAAACCGTTTATTTGCTCTTCTGGCTTCCACTGCATAAAGAGGCAGGTGGAGCACAAGAGGATCAGCACACAGACTCTACGGTCGGATGAGCCTTTGGATGAATCCTCCTTTGCTCTCTTTTTGGTGGTGTGACTTTGCTCACGTCTTAAGGGGTAAAAGAAACCTTAAACCTTTAAGAAGAAGAACCATGGTCTCTTCCTCTGTAAAATAGGGGCAGTAACAGCATCTGTGGCATGGATGGCTATAAAGGTTTACATGTTTATTACATTATTGTAACACACGCTACATTAGTTACAAATATAAAAACTATATGTAGACTTAACTACAATTTGATGTTTATGTCTATACAAACAGCAAATGCACACTGTATACAGGAGACCTATCTCATGTGTGGGCTTGGCAGTACATACACGGTGTTTGGATAGGATTTAGGAAATCCTAGATTTTACAGGTAAAAAGTATATGATGCCCAGATATATTGAATTTCAGGTAAACAACAAACTATTGGTCATCCTGTATTTTATCTGACAACTGTAACTAGGTTGCTTTATTAAGGCTACAGTGTTTTTAAATGTCCCCACAGGTAATAGTTGTCAAAAAATTTACGTTCATTTTGTAAGTTAAATTAGGGTAACAGCCAGTTTATTAAATGGCCTTGAATATTCCCATGCCAATTCTGATCGATCTGCTTCTCCATCTTTTTTCACAGCTTTGTTCTATTTAATTAATTAATTTAGAGAAAGAGAGAAAGAGCACACACACGAATGGGGGTGGAGCAGAGAGCGAGAGCGAGAGCGAGAGCGAATCCCAAGCAGCTTCTGCATCACCAGCATAGAGCCCAATGTGGGGCTAGAACTCATGATCTGTGGGATCATGACCTCAGTCAAAATCAACAGCTGGACACTCAACGAACTGAGCCACCCAGGTGCCCAGCTACTCCATGTTTTGATAACATGTCTAACAGATTCCCTAGTTCTCTGGTCACTTGTAAAAACTATCTGATTTTCAGACACTGAGTTCTATTTAAGATGACTCATATCTAACAACCTCTAAAACACCACCTGACCAAAGTAAAACTCCCACAGTAGTGCCATGCCAAGATGTTGGACATGTTGGCTGCTGCCACCGCTAGTATGGGATGCTACATGTTGAAACCGTTACCTGACTGTATTTACGCACAAAATCGCAAAATCCAGGGAGTGCTGGTCATGCTGTCACCATTTGACAGCTGGGTAGCACACTGTAAGGTGCTCACATGAGGGGGACAGTGAGCTGATTTCCTATAGGCACATTTAACCTCAGGGACCGTTTTACCTGGTTTGGGGACAGGAGGAAAAATGTCAAAGCCTCAACAATTTCTACAAATGCCCTTCAAACAACTGTTTTAAATTTCTTGTCTTCTTTGGGGCTCCTGGGTGGCTTAGTCAGTTAAGCGTCTGACTCTTGATCTTGGCTCAGGTCATGATCTCACCATTCGTGAGTTCGAGCCGTGCATCGGGCTCCATGCCGACTCTCTCCTCTCGCTCTCCCTCTCTTTCTCTCTCTCCTCCCCCTGCCCCTTCTCTTTGCCTCTATCCTGCTCATCCACACAGTCTCTGTCTTTCAAAATAAATGAACTTCAAAAAAAATTAAATTTCTTGTCTTCTCTGAAACAAACTAGAGGCAGATGGTGATGGTTGAACTTATTCTTGCCTTCAGCAAATCTTACATGGATGCGTCTAGCACCTTTCCTTAGAATAAATGGATACCATCCTACATTGTTATCAGCTTTGGGACTTTAGCCAAAATCTGAGACAATAGAAAAAATTTCATTTAACATCCAGATACATTATTTAATTCACGTTGACTAACAGAACTAATTAATTACAAAATGCCAACATTTTTAAACTTCATTAATAAACATCACACATGCTTATTGACAATTTAAAAACTCTATTCAAGATAAATGTAGACTGTAATCATTTGATCTCAGTGAAACCGTCATTTAGAAATGATCAACTGTTTTGATATTACGTGATCTATGATATTCTGATTTGGAACTCTGCAGGACAACTTTTAATCACTTTGGGTTTCATACATTATTTCCTTTCTTGACATTTAACTTAATTAATCTCTAGATTCCTTCTCTGGAAAGTCCTTAATTTAGAGTTAACACAGACCTATCTTGACTAGTTTCATGTTTCTTTCCATATTTATTGCTTAGCAGTCCTGTCACTTTCATACCTTTCTTCATGGATTTTTTTTTTATTCTTATAGTTAACAGTTCTGCTGAAAAGCCTTAAAATGTTCCAATCATTCTAAGTACCCATGTGAAGAAAATACTCTTAAATCTAGAATATATGCACAAAGATAGCCACTGTGACACTATTCAAAATAGAAAAAAACCCTTTACCATGTCTATCCACAGAGCACTAGGAAAGCAAAGCATGACCTATACACTGAATATTTGGTATGGCTATTTTGACATTTACAAAGAGTTTGAGAACATAGGAAAATACACTTTATTTTGCATGAAGTGAAAAATTAAATGTAAATCTATATGCTCTATAANAAATAAGCCTTTCAATAAGCCTTTGGAAAACTGTCTTCTTTCTCTTCTACAAATCAAATCGATGAAACCACTTCCTCCTCTTCTTCCTCTTCCTCTACCTTCCATTCTTCCTTNAGAGAGAGAGAGAGAGAGAGAAACAGAGCATGAGTGAGGGAGGGGCAGAGAGAGGGAGACACAGAATCCAAAGCAGGCTCCAGGCTCTGAGCTGTCAGCACAGAGCCCATCGTGGGGCCCGAACTCACGAACTGTGAGATCATGACCTGCGCCGAAGTCAGACAATCAATCAAACCAGCCGCCCAGGCGTCCCTTTTGTATATCATTTTTAAATTGTCTTTCTTTCGTTTATAAAAGATAATTAACTGTAGCCAATATATTATAACCATCTATTATTACTGTGCTAACCAGCATCATCTACTATGTATGGTTTCTCAACTAGACTACTGAAATTGCCTTCTAAGTGGCCTCCCTGCTTCTACCCTGGCCACATAACAGTCCATTCTCAGTGAGTATCCAAAGTGTGCTTCTGTGATATGTTTTACAACAGGTCAGAACATGTCACTCTTCTTTTTCAAAACCCCTCAGTGACTTCCTATCTTAGAGTAAAAGCTAAACTTTTCACAAGGAACTACAAAGCCCTTCATGGTCAGATTCCATCATCTTCTCTGGCCCCACCTCCTACCTTCTTCCCTCTGCCAAGTTCAGTTGGCTTTAGCTACCACTGGCACCCCTGAACTTCCTGAAAATTTTGAACATGCTCTTTCCTCTGCCTGGTATGCCCTACCCAGTACACATGGCTTGCTCCTTCATTTCTTTAAGGTCTCTTTGAATTGGTCTCTATATGAAATAGGATCCCTCTCTTCAGACTCTATACTTTTGATCCATATCTCCTCCTTGATTTATCGGTCTCACAGAATGCACCATCTTCTCACACGTTACATATTTTACTTGTCTGTTTAGTGTTATCTTTCCCACTAAAATGTAAGCTTCATGAGACTAGAGATTTGGTTTTTGTTCACTACTATATCCCTAGTAACTAGAATAATATCTGGTATATAGAAGATGCTTGGCAAATTCTTGGTAAAGGAAGGGTAGCAGAAGGGAAGGGAAGGAAGAAAAACTTTACATACTCATTTGAATCTCCCAGCACTGGGGCGCCAGGGTGCTTCAGTTAGTTAAGTGTCCAACTCTTGGTTTTCAGCTCAGGTCATGATCTCACGGCTTTGTGTGTTCGAGCCCCACATCACGCTCTGTGCTAGCAGCATGGAGCCTGCTTGGGATTCTCTCTCTGCCCCTCCCCACTTGTGTTGTCTCTGTCTCTCCAAAAATAAAAATAAATAAAGACTTAAAATTTCCCAACACCTCTGTAAGGTGCTACATTATTATTCTACAGCTCATGAAAAAACTCAAGTGTAGAGACTGAACTTACTCAAGATCACACAAACTGTAAATGACAGAGCTGAGGCTAAAACAAAGTTTGTCCTTCAGGATGCTCCATTCCCTTAACCTCTATGCTTTACAGATGACATGAACAAATACAAAGCGGATGCCAGTGTTTCAGATCAGCCTCAGCCAGGGTTGTGCTGTTGAACTGAAACAGCCTTCAAAATAGTCTTGGGAAAACTTCCGTGAGGCCAGATCCAGGGGGAAAAAAAAACAAAAAAACATTCTCTGGGTGTCTGGGAAAACATGTCTGAGCCTCATCATCCTCCTCTGAAAAATGTGGTGTATGGAAATCAGTCTCTCCCTCCAGCATTCTGAGGAAGCGGTTCAGCTCTATGCTGAAGTGCTTATCTTCTCCACTCAAAACACACCAGAAGGGAATTTCTTCTACTAGTCTGCGAACTATAGGATATTGGAACCCTAGCACCAACTCCAATTTAAACTCACAGAATAAACCAACAAATGGTAATTGTGTACAATCTAAACAGGACCCTCCAACATCAAGATGGAAGGTGTTTCACTCTTCTCTGAGAATTGCAAAAGGAAACTATCAAACTATGTAAGTATACACAGGATACGAAATCAGCGTTTACATCTGAATCTTTCTTTCCTTTAGTGAGCAGTACTGAGCACTCACTGTGCAGGGGTCTGGGAGAGTCAGTCAAAGAAGATATGATCCTTGCCTTTGAGTCACTCACAACCTGGTAAGGCAGGAGCACCTCCTGTGTGCGGCCTGCTTCTGTGGCAATACTGTGTAGCTGTGGATAATACGTGTGCACACTATACACACATACATAGTATATACATATGTGCATATATGCATGTATACATATGGTATGCATATGTGTACAGTGCATGTACAGTTGACCCTTGAACAGCATGGTGTTTGCACTGTGCAGGTCCACTTCCACATGGATTTCTTTTCGATAAATACACTATAGTACTGTACTGTATTTTCCTTATGACTTTCTTAATAATGTTGTTCCTCTCTAGCTTACTTTATTGTAAGAATACAATATATAATACATATAACATCAAAATATGTGTTGCTTCCTTATGTTATTATAGGTAAGACTTCTGGTCAACAGTAGGCAACTCCTCTATTAAGTTTCAGGGGAGTCAAAAGTTATACACAGATTTTTGGGGGCATCTGGGTGGCTCAGTTGGTTAAACGTCTGACTCTGGATTTCAGCTCAGGTAATGATCTCACGGCTCATGAGTTCCAGCCCCACGTCTGGCTCCGTGCTCATGGTGCGGAGCCTGCTTTGGATTCTCTCTCTCTCCCTCTCTCTCTGCCCCTCCCCTGCTTGCTCTCTCTCTCTCTCAAAATAAATATAGTTAATAAAAGTTATATGCAGATTTTCAAATGCATAGGTGTGGGTGCCCCTAACCCCCATGAGGTGTGTGTGTGTGTGCATGTGCGTGTGTGCAATGTGTGTGGTGTGTATATTTGCTGCACATTATTTTATTTATCTTTCTAAAACTAAGGGGAAATGATGACACCTAGCTAAGGAATTTAAATTAAATACTTGTATACTAAAATGTCTCTCCCAAATATGTTGTAGGGAAGAATATTCTCTTGTAGTCTTAATTTCACACTATTCAGTGTAAAATGGTCTCAAGTATACGATTCATCCCATAGAATTCCTTTGTCTTTGGTTTTTGAAGAAAATCACCCCTACTATTGGCTGTTAGAGATGCTCAGTATATAGACCTTCCGTGCAGCGTCAAGTAGCAACAGAATTCTCCTTTACTCTCTCTTCCTTCAAGTTCAATCTGAATGGAAGCCCAACCTTTACCAAGCTGCTGCAGTTTCCCCTTACTCCTTCATCTCTCCTTTAAAGTCTACATAAAGATGCCTGTTGCTGTTACCATGGCAACACCCCCTCAAGTTCACCTGTGGGAAGATTCCAGGTTTCAGTTAAGCCTACGACGGTGTTACGTGGGTCAGTGGGCTCTGTGGAATCCACAATTAGA
This sequence comes from Crocuta crocuta, assembly GCF_008692635.1. Taxonomy (NCBI): domain Eukaryota; kingdom Metazoa; phylum Chordata; class Mammalia; order Carnivora; family Hyaenidae; genus Crocuta; species Crocuta crocuta. The sequence continues at coordinate 1,282,165 of NW_027528635.1, read as the reverse complement.
TAACCTCATTAGTAGTAAACCATTAGCTTTGAACCATCAGCTGCTTAATTATTTCCCAAAATAAATCACATCACTCATTGTTCAGACCGAGTAAATAGACGCCAATGTTGACAAAGTTCATTTAACTTTTTGAAATTGCAAAATAAAAAGTCGTGAGTATGCATTAATTATAAATTGGTTTAAAACTGTGCTTGGTGAATAGACAGTTACATTTCCTAGTATTCTGAAATTGTCAGGAAGTATTCAGAGCCTAGACACACTGGTTCTTTCCAAACAGGATGGCTGAGAGTTGAGAAAAACATTTAGATGACTGAATTTTCTTACTCTTCTTCCTGATATGCAACAGTTTGTAAACTGATCATTTTGATAGATGCTCACCAATTATGGAACTCAGGACCCATCAAGTTCTAGCAAGAGTGCTTTTTATTTCTCCTTTTAAAAATATTGACTTTGCTGTCCTGATAATCCGTTAACTAGAGTCCACTAAAACACTGCTAACTCAAACTTCATTACAATTTTCAAATGCTAATCAAATACCCTTTTTTGAGATATTCACTGTTGACATGTTTGTACTCAACACTTCCAATGTTATAACAATTGGGAAACTGCAACAGTTGGTTGAAACATAATAATGGAAAAGCCATTTTGTTTGTGTTTTCACAATAGGAAAATGGAGCAAATGGTCATGTTAAAGCTGTGTCTTCACAAGCAAACAGGTTAGTCATTTGGCTGTGACCAGTTAAGTCACCGAGTATGTTCTCTCTCAGTAACCACCATCTAAATCTTCAGTAATGGCTGCAATCCTCAGAAAATGGGATTTTCCCCTAGCATGTGATTGCTGTAGTCTGATACTATGTTTAATTCAAGACATTAGGATCTGTCCTCAGAATGGTTGCATATCAAGAAAGTTCTCACGCACATTTCATATTATTCACACCAGGCCAGTGCCTGTAGCACCATATTGAAGCCGGAGGGAAAAGGAAAAACCAGTAATACTGAGCCTGTCTTTATTTGAAATGCTGATGTTCGTAGTAGATTCTTTGCATTAATTTTTATTTGTTTTAAACCGCTACATTAAAATATTACTTAAGTTGATTACGGAGGTTTTTGGCACTCTCTACAATTCTGTGCCAGAAGTAATTGCCTCTTTCACCTAACCCTAGGCCTGGCCATGCACCAGTCAATAAAACTCAGAATCCCTAACCTCATGCTGTCTGGACTCTCGAATACCTCTGGGGTATATGAACGCAGTTTGATTTGCAACCACTAGATGGAGACCTTTTCATTAGGTAACATGGACCCCCTCCCTCAGTCTCTACAGAGGATGGCAGCTGTCAAAGAACATCCAGATTAAACAGAACTCAATACTTAGTGAATTTTTAAAACGTCTTAGGGGGAAAAATTGGCAAATAATAAAGAAAGATGGTATGATCACTGCCAGAATTTGAGTTGAAGAGGCCTGAGTTTGACTCCCACATCTGCTGCTTTAACACCAGCTATGTTGCCTCTCTGAGCCTCAGTTTCCTTATCTGTAAAATGCAAATAGGGTCCCACCCTGGTAAGGTTGCTTTACATGCTCACATACATATGAAATCTCCTAACAAAACGACTGGTCATCAATAAATATGTTTCCTTTCTCCTTTGCTTCTATCACAGAAGAATTGAAATAGAACAGTCTACTAGTACCAAAGGAACTGCAGTCAACATTATGCCCCTTTAAAGCTGCTGTTTTAAAATAGGTTTAGAGGGGGGCGCCTGGGTGGCTCAGTCAGTTAAGCCTCCGACTTCGGCTCGGGTCGTGATCTCACGTTTCGTGGGTTCAAGCCCCGAGTTGGACTGCGTCGGGCTCTGTGCTGACAGCCAGCTCGGAGCCTGGAGCCTGCTTCACATTCTGTGTCTCCCTCTCACTCTGACTCTTCCCTGCTCATGCTATTTTTCTCTCTCAGAAATAAATTAAAAAAACACTAAAAAAAAAAAAGATTATCTAAAGTAGGTTTAGAGGGACAAAGCTTCGGAAATCCCATGAAAGCTTACACTCTGTGTAACTTCAGTCTCCAGACCACCTCAACCTGCTTGCTATGAAAACTGACAAGCTCGTTTCCATCCAACAAATGCTTACTGAGTACCAACTATATGCCCAGGATTCTGCTAGGCGTTGAGGCTATGAAAATAAGACAAAGCACTGTTACTAGGAGCTCACAGTATCTAAATTTGGTGTGAGGTTAGATAACGTAAACATGACAAATTATTCAATTTTACAAATAAATGTTGGAATCATACAATCCGCAAGCACTGTAATGGGACTGACGACACGCATGCTCGTTCCTAGCGAGTCAGAAAAACACAGCCCTGGGAGAGGCAGAGAGACGGGCACTGGAGCCGACCTCTCCCTGGCTATGGGAGTATTTGCAAATCCTCAACGTTTCTGAGCTTCATTTACTTTTATCTGTAAGTTGGAGCCCATAAGAGTAATTCTGTCCTGTGACTGCTGTACGGATAACATGATATATACCACATACTGCCTGGGACAAGATGTGGCACATGGTGACATCTCCAAAAGGGTCACTCGTTATTATTAGTGCTAATAGAAATGTTGGGATACACCAATAAGCTGTGTGCCCTGGGGCTTCCTGTGCAGAGGAATTGCTTTTATCTCACTTCCTCTTCTCCTGGCACATTTTCCTGCCGGTTGGTAGGATGAGATGACACTGCTTTTTCTGATCAGCTTGTAGGAGATCCTCTAACGAGGAAGTTTCCTGGGACTTTTGTCTTCACAACTAGTATGCAGAAAGGAGTAGCATATGAGTAAATAGGTTGAGGGGCGGTGATGGTGGTGATGGTGGTGCTAGTTTTGTAGCCTTTGTGGATTTCTTGGCTGGATGTAAATACGATTCCCATAGCAGATTCCAACCTACCAAAGACTTAATAACCAGTTTGCAAAATGTCTGCAAATTCGATAATCAGTTTTCCTGCTCAACTTTGAGCGCGTTCCAGCACACCACTCACAGAATGCTCTAGACACCAAATGACCTTGTTTAAGGCATTGAGGATTTTTTTTTTTAACAGTTTATTGTCAAGTTGGTTTCCATATAACACCCAGTGCTCATCCCCACAAGTGCCCTCCTCCAGGCCCATCACCCCCTTTCCCCTCTTCCCTCCCCACCATCAACCCTCAGTCTGTTCTCAGTATTTAAGAGTCTCTTATGGTTTGCCTCCCTCCCTCTCC
>NW_027528635.1:1274393-1278890 GCF_008692635.1 Crocuta crocuta | reverse complement strand
TTGAGGGGGCAGAGAGAGAGAATCCCAAGCAGGCTCTGTGCTATCAGCACAGAGCCCAACACGGGGCTTGAGTTCACTGTGTTGGGAACTGTGAGATCATGACCTGAGTGGAAATCAAGAATTAGACGCTTAACTGACTGAGCCACCCAGGCACCCCTGTCCTTTGTATTTTAATACTGATAGTAACACTACATACATAGTTTTCTCAGGTAACTGGTTGTACTTTGAATAAAGGATCCTGAACCCTTCACTTGCAATAGTGTTTACCTCCTCTATATCTAGCCTGTTTATGCAGTGAAAATGGTGTATGTTCTTACTGACCCACCATCAATAAGAGAGAGCAGGGATTGGTACCACACATTTTTCAGGTTCCCTTAATCTCTCCATTTCAGAGGCAAACACAAATCTGGATGGTCCTTGAACTTATAGCCTGGGGGTTGGGAGGAGCTACATTTTCAGAGGCAGGCAAGTTTTGCCTCTGAATTTCTAATGCTGCCCCCTAGTGCAAAGGGGACCTGGAATCAAGTTTCTTACAGTATCATTGAACAATTCTCCACAACTAAAGTATAAACACGTGGGAAATTAATTTGATGACGGTTTGTTAGATTAACATCATTCTGGCTTAGGTCAATAAATAGTTAAAGGTAGAAAACAGTCCCTTATGGGACTAATGAATGCTACCACTTAGTCAAAGCCATATAGTGACTATTATTTATCAGGTGAGATACACACACACACACACACAAACATACATACCTATACATATGTATATATTCATTTCATTTAACCCTGACACAACTCTGCATGCTTTATAGGAATTCATATCACCGTTTTACACATAGGGAAATGGAGCTCAGAGAAACAAAATTACTCACATAGGAAAGAGAAATCAGGATGCAAATCAGTCTGTGTTCTCTGAAGTCTGGACGCTTTGCAAGGCTTTGAGTATATAAAGATAAAAAAGAAACGATCCTGGCCTTAAGCAGCTTACAGTCCAGTAGACCTTACAAACACCCATCACACACCCAGGACAACGAGGCATCTGTCAGCCAGACCAGTGGCGACAGTCTGGGAAGATGGCCCTCAAATATGTACCTTTTAGCAACTGATGACAAATAAGGTGAGGAGTCCATACTGGCCATGGCGCAAGGACTCTTGACCTAAAGGTCTAGAAACAGCAGGGAATCAGGCCGAAATACCTCAAGTAGGGCTGTCAGATTAACTACACGACACCCAGTAAAATCTGACATTATAATATATAATGAATATTTTAGCATGAATATATTGCAAATATTGCGCAAGATATACATCTGTTGAATATACTTGCATATATTTAGTACTTATACTGAAAACTTACCCATTTATTGAAATTTCAACTTAACTGGGCATCCTGGACTTTAATTAGCTAAATCTGGCAGCCCTAGACCCAAGAAAAAATGGGTTGATAATTATAAAATTCCATATTGCTCTCATCCTTATCTTTGTTCTTTGAGCAGCCTGACCTACTGTAAAAGGAGCCACAGAGACACACATAAAAGCTAGCCACTGGCATCCCCTAGGCAAAAAAAATTAAAAAACTAAAAAAAAAAAAATTACCATTTTCCCAGGATACCCTTTCATGTACCATTAACTTTACTCCTATCCCTTTCAACCAAACCACTTTAAGAGCTGGTATGCCCCAGCCACACCCACTTTTTAAAGCTGCATCTTTGCCTCTACGTGTAGGAGCTGTGTTCACTTGCAGGTGACCTCATGCTAAGTAGTCATTTAATTAAACATTTTTTCCTAATTTGGAACCAATAGTTTTTCCAAGTCTCAACTGTTTCTATAGTCACGTGCAAAATGCTGAAGTCCTCCGTCTCTGCACTGTGTGCCAAATGGATAGAATGGAGTCTTCTTCATCTCCCTCCATCCACAAGGGAAGACAGGGAACAGGCAATTCAGAAATGCTTGATTTTCTCCCTGTAAGTGCTCCTGGAAAGACAGTAGTAGGCTTTACACATTTTTTTTTTTCCAACTGAATCCTTGCCAAAGGCACTGGCCAAGGAACCATGACCCTTAACTAGGAGTCAAGTGATGGAGTTCCCCCTTTGTCCTGGCTTAGTCATTTATGAAACCAATGACCCAGCGCCCTCCCTGAGCCTCATGCATAGAAAAAAGAGAATAAATCTCACCCTATCTTCCTCACATGATTCTTATAAGGATCAAAAAAGATCAGATTGGAGAAAGTTTGAGTTTGTGAAACTCTACAGGGCTTAAAGAGAGTTTAGTAACCACGACTTCCTGGGTGATGTGGGCAAAGGGTTCTTTTGTAATAAAAAATATTCAAAAAATAAACACCCCCTTCTGCTGAACTATAAGTCAATTTTTACACCAGGTTTCCTTAAAGCAAGATCTCTGTTTTCAACTATAGTAACAAAAAAACAAAAACAAAAAAAAATAGAGAGAGCTCCTCTCTTAATCAGAAAACATGTCAATGTCACTATGTGAGTATCTCAGTCTATTAGTAGGCCATTTTGGTAGATTAGACTCATTTTTAAGTTGTTTGTGAAATGTATTTAATTGGTTTGTCTGTTTTGATTTTGAGTGTGAGCCTCTGTAGCTGTCCATGTAATTATGGCAGTTTTGCAACACAGCACAGAAAAAAACCAGTTGTTTGGTCTGAAGGCAAGACAGAGATCCTGTGTGTACATTGTATAGAAAGCCTGTTGGCTGTGAGTATTAAACTCTGGTATAATGAAGACCTTGTATTTCTTGCATATGAGGCCACAACTCTTCTTACACTGCAAGGGGATCGGGAGGAGCTGCTGCCAAAGATGACCTTGTACTTTACAGTATGGTCGTGGAGAGGGTCCATGGGAAAGACCTGGATTTAGAAATAAAATATTTGCAGTCCACCTGAGTTAACCGAGTAGCTCCTAAAAGCTGGATGTGTGTGTGTGCACCCGTGCGCCCACACGCATGCTCATCGTGATACTGTGTAGATTCCAAATCCAACTGAAACACAGTAGTCGCACAATTTATACTGATCAATTCCATGAGAATTGGGACGAGTAAAAGCTTCGAAGGCCTTGCTGTCTGAAAATCGTGGCTACTGTTTGTTAAAGATACTGTTTTATTTCAGATCCACAGCATTTAGCTGTTCACTTTCTGCTCTTGTGTCTTTAGGTTTTCAGGTTACACTACTTAGAAAACATTCATGGCTTTAATTTTTCCTCTTTGCTGAATATAATTTTTCTTTGATTCTTTTTCTCCCTAAAGATTCACTTGCCATCTTGATTTGGCCAAACGAGACATCAAAAAAAGGATATTAAGGCTTCCAGTTATAGAATGAGTAAGTCATAGGGATGAAAGTCACAGCACGAGGAACAGAGTCAACGGTATTGTAATAGTGGCACATAGGGACAGATGGTAGCTACACTTGGGGTGAGCACAGCATAATGTATGGGGTTGTCAAATCACTACTGTTGTCCACCTGAAACTAAGGTAACACCATGTGTCAGCTATACGCAACACATGGCATACTAGCCTTCTGAGTGTTTGCCATGTTATAAGTCATTACACCCTAAGTGCCTTCTATGTACACTAGTTAAATCCATCCAGGGGCCTGTGAAGTAAAGACGACCAGTAATCTCAATTTACAGGGGACAAACTGACACTCAGGTGACAAAACAGGTGATTAGACATTCTCCATTACTCATAGTAATTCCTTTTAATTTTGGCCTTTTTAGAAAAATTACTCTTTTCCTCTCTCCTTACACCAGATGATGTTATCCTTAAAAGCCATTATATTTTTGGAGGCATTATTTTTTTAATTTTTTTAATGTTTTATTTTTTTCTGAGAGAGAGAGAGACAGCATGAGCAGGGGAGGGTCAGAGAGAGAGGGAGACAGAATTTGAAACAGGCTCCAGGCTTTGAGCTGTCAGCACAGAGCCCAACGCGGGGCTCGAACCCACGAACCATGAGATCATGACCTGAGCCAAAGTCGGACACTCAACTGACTGAGCCACCCAGGAACCCCTTTGGAGGCATTATTAAAAGAAACTTTGAAAAAAAAAATCTTCTCTTGCAGTCTCCCAAATCAGCATAGAGCCTCCTTATTTAAGACAGATTTAAGTATGGCCCCACCGAAGCCCAGAGAATGGATAAGATGTCCTCCTTGGCAGATGTACAGTCCCTTCTCCAGACTGCCGGGAGCTCACCTGGGCTTGCTCACTCCCTCACTCAGCATGAAGTATTTACTGAGCTTGTTGTCTGTGGAGTCCCTCTGGAGACAGAGGGAGAGAATGTAAAGAAAGAGCAGGGACAGACTTGCTTTCCCCATCTGTAAATGAGGCTACAGATGCCCACTTGCAGGGTACTCGTAATGTCTAAATTACAAAACAGACCTGAAATTCATTTCGTCTCCTAAGTGTTGAAAAAAAACAAAACAAAACCAAGAAAGAAAAGTCACTCGTTTCAACCAGGTAGCCACTGATTTAAATTGACCTATCTAG
>NW_027528635.1:1274239-1274388 GCF_008692635.1 Crocuta crocuta | reverse complement strand
TAATGAAGTAAAAGCAGATTTTATTCAAGTAAGCAGTTACATGAAAAAATAAGATACAATCTTTATATATATAACATATATTAATATTTAAAATAAAATATTAACAAATACATATATGTTTTCAACATTCACTTTAGAAAATGATATAG
>NW_027528635.1:1272412-1274145 GCF_008692635.1 Crocuta crocuta | reverse complement strand
TCCTCTGTTGCCCCTATATCTTGTAGGATAATAGTCCTACAAAACCTATCATAATTATTTATATTAATAGAGTATTTATAATGTGCCAGGTACCATTCTGGTACCTGCTTCTCAGAACAGAAGTCTCTGTTCATTACTTTATTTAATCTTCAAAACAACTTGCTAGGCATTGGTTATTATCCTCATTTTCCAGATGAAAAAGGAAGTTTAGAGTAAGGTACATTAGTCAAACGTCATCCTACCAATAAGTAGCAGAGACCTAAATTCTATTCTAAAAGATTCTAGAACCCATCAATTAACGGACTAGATTACACTATCTCAGACTCGCTGGCAACTGATGAGTGGGCTTACCCATAATTTACAGCCCTTAAGTATCAAGTCCCTCACCTCTCAGGCAGGTCTTTGTTTTTGTCTATAAATTGAAGTAGAGAAGTTTACTAAAGATCAAATAAAATGACTTCTTCCCAGACATTTGGAGGAAATAAACTGAAGAGGCATGAATCCTTATTAAGACGGCATGGGGGACACACAGCCCATTGGAGAGATGCAGCTAAGGGAGATACAGGGCCCACGGAAATATGTGATCCAAAAGACAGTATGTGGCCCAAGGGGGTTATGTGGCCAAGGGGAACGTGTGGCCCAAGTGCCAACAGCCAATCCATTTCCATGTCCTTGGTCACCATTCTACTGTGATCCTCAGATTTTTCCCACTGAATCTGGACTAAACCTCAAAATACTCCTAAACCTAGTACCCCAAGTCAGAGCTCCTGTTCACTCGTTTACGTATCAGGCACAGGACTAACAAGTCTAGAGTGCTCTTCTCAGAGTCAGCACGTGACATGGAACTCTTTGCCTGTCCCTTACAAAAAAATGAAAGTTGACATAAGCAGGGTACCCATTTCTAAGTTTCAGGGTTTTATTCCAAAGTTCTAAGGAAACTTGTACTTCATTTATGGAAACAGAACTGAAACATCTTCTAAAGGAGCTAGTGAATTTGATAATTTAAGGAATACTTTTTAAAAAATTTTTTTTTAATGTTTTATTTCTTTCTGACACAGAGAGAGACAGCGTGAGCAGGGGAGGGTCAGAGAGAGAGGGAGACACAGAATCTGAAGCAGGCTCCAGAAGAGCTAGCTGTCAGCACAGATCCTGACGCAGGGCTTGAACCCATGAACCCATGAACTATGAGCCGACTGAGCCACCCAGGCACCCCAGTAATACTTTTTTGAAGTTCGTATTATCTTGCACAAAGCATATGAATACATTTTGTTTGGTCAGTTTGGTCTCTCTCTAGATTGTGTCCCTTTTGGACACTGGAAAACCACTTATCATCAGTATGTACATGTCCCTACTTCTGTACAGGAATTTGTGAGGTTGAAGAGGTAACTTCCTGGATGAAAGCTAAGCCCATATCAGTTCTACAGATGATAGTAGAGATATAGTCCATAAATGTTCCAAGAGGATGTTCAAATTTCTAAGAAGAGGACCTATAGCCTCACAAAGAGCCATGTAAGGTTTCTGGCTCCATCCCACATGAAGCCCAACAGTATTTACTGAGTAGGTACTGACTAATGGGCACCACAGCTGAATCTAGGTACAAAGATGTCCACAAAACAATCGCCAAGTCCGAAGGAGTTCACAGATGTCCAACTCTCTGCACTGCAGAATCCGATGCCCTGCTAGCCGTCAGTTGTTTCATCCCTGAGGTAAGAGTTGCCTGGAATCCTTTGGAG
>NW_027528635.1:1269028-1272269 GCF_008692635.1 Crocuta crocuta | reverse complement strand
GAAGAGACATTCTGCAGAGTCCCTCTGCTGCGTCTCTCTTTGGAATACACAGCCCTAGCTGCTTCTCCTGGGTGATAGAGAAATGCCTTTCATCAATCCCTGATGAATTGTGGAAGAGGAAACCAAAGCACTGGGTGATTTCTCAGTAGATCACTCTGCTACGTGACATTTTCAACAAATCATGCTGTTACATTTATAAAGATCGCAGTTTGAAACAAGGAGCGATCTGAAGCACAGAGACCAGTTAGGAGGCTATTGTAGTAATCCAGGGAAGAGATTATGAGGGCCTGAAATAGGGGAGTGGTACCAGGGACAGAGAGAAATAGAGGGATTCTGAGAGCTATTTTCGAAGGTAGACCTGAGAAAGGTAGCTCTGAGAAATGAGGCTCAAGATGCAGGCCTGAAAGAGCTCATAAAGGACTGTGGACACCACATTAAGGGACTCAGACATGATCCCAGAGGATGGAAGTTGCAAAATGGTGATCCACAATCCCCCTAGCCTGCAGACCTACTTTGTTTCCCCTGCCCTCAAAGGATTAAGAAAAGGAATTAGTTTGCCAACGTTTAAAAATCAAGAGATTTAACATAAAAATCTGGATTTCTCATTTCTCTTGAGGAGAAAACCAGGGGAGCCTGAAAAAGCGGCTCACAGTCCTGCAGGACACGGCCAGGCTGGGGCTGGTAGGCCAGCAGGCTGTGGATTCCCGGAGCCAGACTCGCTCATTTTTATTGCAGCTCTAACCCCTCTAGACAACAGATACAGCCTTTTGCTGTAGGTTATGAAAATTCCTTGAAAGGTTTAAACTGGGAAGTTTCATGAGCAGTTTTAAAAGATAGAGCACACACACATCACTGAGTCTGAAATAGAAAAGAGACAAGATCAAAGACGGTGACGGAGTTCTGGACAGCGCCCCTCTGCCCCCAGGATGTGCCACTTTGGCATCTGGACTATTTTGAGCTGAAGGCACTTGAGACCCTATGGGCCAGAGAGAAACTTTTGTCCCTCCCTGAACCACACAGAAGAATCTCAATTAGGGGTCTTTCCCAGAATAAGGGTTATTGGCAGAGATACATTTTATCTGAGTGACCCATCTGTACGGCAGGGCACACAGCTAATTACCAAACACCTGCTCTTCTTATGGCCCTGTGAAGTGCATTCCTTGCCTCTGAAGTCCAGACCCCCACCCCCTTCTCCTTAGCTCAGGATGACGTGGGCACTGCATTTTGCCTATCTTTGGAATTTCCAAGTCTAGGTGGATTCCCCATATGTATGCCTATTAAATTTGATTTTTTTCTCCTGTTCATCTATCTCATGTCAATTTGATTCTTCGTCCAGCTAGAAGGATCTTTGAGGGGGCAGGAATTCTTGCTCCCTAACAACAGGAAGACCAGTTTAGAGACTGTGGCAGTAAAACACGTAAGAGAGGAGGAGGCCTGAGCTAAGAGGACTACCACTGGGGAATCCCAGTGGAAAGGAGAGGGCAACCTCCACAGCTATTTAAGGAGCTGAACCAACGGGGCTTAGTGATTGACTGGGAGTGGGAGGAGCCTGCAGAGGAGCGGGTAAAGCAGAGTCAAGGATGACTGACTCTCAGGGTTTCTGGCTATGAGTATCTGGGTTTAGGCTAAAAATACAGAAGAGAAAGCTAGTCAAAAAATACAAATTCCTACTAAGTTTCAATACATTTGTTATTTTCTGAGCGAAAATGGGGAGCTGCTCAATGAGTCATGGACTATATAGAAAACTAACCCAAGATGCTATCTGTCACCCTGGAAAATAAATGTCAGAAGACAAAAACTGACTTCAGGTACAACTGGATGCATAACCAATCCCTTCTCCTGATACGGCCATAAAATCTGCCCCACTGTGGCCAACACGAACATATGGACCTCACAAGCAAAGTGAAGGAGAATGAGATAAACAAGCATAAAGTGAGAACACAAATCCATCCCATTACTCCCATTATTAATAGTTCACTAAGGAAGCAGTTCTATACCATCTATACGATGCCTGTGGATGTTTATTAAAAGATTATTACAAAGACTTGACACACAAACTTAATTCCATTCTCTTCTATGTTAGCTAAGTCTGCCAGTGATAATAAATGTTGTCCTGAGGGGAAGATGAGAGATTAAGGCAAATGAAATTACCATTAAGCCATTTCTCCTTTTCACACACACAATAAATATAGTTCACTGAAGAAGAGTGTTCACAGTGATTACAGAAGTGTAAATATTTACCAATATTGCCATTTAAATAGTCTCAAATTAGATGTAAATAAAGAGCCTTCAATTCATTATCAAAAGAAGACGAATCCTGATTTGCATTTTCATCGTTATTTACTATCAATTGTAAAGCTACCATCAAGAGAAAAAGCGGCTATCTGGAACTGGGGGATTTTGCAAAGCTGCCTTAAAGTAAAATAAAATACCTTCTTTATCATGACCTATTTTTCCCTTTTATTCACCTCTCAGAGGAGGAGATGAATGGAGGTAGACTTGAAAGAAATTAAACAGATGAAGACAACTTGTAGGCAAGTTGCAGACGTCAACCCTTGATCATTTATATTAAAAACTAACACTTATCAAATTCTGTTTCCAAGTCAAATAAGCAACCAGAAGGAGGCATTACTAATTTGTCAAGGATACTTCAGACTGAATTATGGTACGTAGCATGAACTGAGAATCTTATTATGGTAAATTTGCAACTCCTGTCTCCAAATCAAATTTGCCTCTTTTCTACTAGAAATGATGTATTTTTTATCTAATAGCTCTTTTTCCATATTATCAATGTCTAGATGCTGTTCTTCCATTTATATATTGTGTTGCATGTCAACAGTTTACATTCCCAGAAATCTAGCCCTTAATATCACCACCATGATCAACATGATTATACTAATTATATTGCTGTTAGACTTCATGGCATCAGACTGAGGTGATGTAATTATGGCTTCCGAGCAAAGACTTTTATAGTTTCCTTCTTCCTATATACCGTATTTCAAAACAGTATGCTCAAGTAAAATGAGACCTGACTACTGACACTACTTTCACATAGGGGTACTTGACTGCAACAAGTTAATCTCCTCGCCAACGTGTCATGACTCATTATATTATTTTCCAAAGTTAACTGACTTTGACCCACTTGTAAGCGCTTGGTCCCACTTGAACTGCAGTAGCACCTTGGAAGGGCCACAAACAAACCTCCTAATATTCTCAGAATAGTGACTGTCGTGCACCGACG
>NW_027528635.1:1249394-1268937 GCF_008692635.1 Crocuta crocuta | reverse complement strand
TATAGACCACTCATCAAACCATCACCAAAGTCTAGGTGGATGTGACTTGAGACATTTGGGGGAAATATTCTCTTGATGGTTTTCATTTTATCTGAAACACATATATTTATCTTCTCCTAGGATGAGAGGAATCTGCTGCGTGTCATTTCAAAGTTCAGCAACTTGGATTTCTCTCTGACCAACACTTGTCCCTTGTTTCTAATTTATGAAGAACATTCCAAGGAGCTTTTCTCCATAAAGAGAACAGTTATATATAGATAGACTCAATGAATGCTTTTTTTTTTCCTTAGCGTTCCATTTACTGAGGACAACAGATGGACATTCTAAACCGTTAATAAATGCAGACGAAAGATGATATGCTGGCTGGCTGGCTGGCTAGTACGTTAGCAGAGTTTTCCCAAGAAGAAACAATGACTTAAGCTAAGATGAATGCTCCCCAGTTGTTTAAATAGATGGTTCAACACTTGTTTTACTAGGTGGTAAACACATGCAGTGTGAACTGGCAATTTACAAGCATTTAATAATCATATAAATGTATCATACATTATTTGAACATTGGACAGTTTATTGTATTCCTCAATAAGGGGCCTTGGAGGCAGAACACATAATTATTTTGTAATTCCATTTAAAAGGGTAGAGAGCTAATCAAGCATGTTGCTAATAAGAAACAATCAGATGAAGAGACCACACAGCTGCTAATTTCCATAATCTATACTGCATATTCCTGCTCGAATCCTAGACCACAACTCTATTCCGAAAGCCTATATATCACAGTGGCTTCACACAATCTTCCATTTTGGTCACCACTTTCCCAAAATATTGTTAAGGTAAAAATGGAATATACATCCAGACATAGCTTTGGACCAATGTGGATCATATAAAAAGAATGACTGTCTAATCAAAGTCTATACAAGGTTAACAAATTTAGGCATGCCTGCAGTAACTGGGTACTTGAATGCCAAATTAATGTAGCCATTTTCAAATAAACTTGAGAATTAGAATCTGAAGTGTTTGACAGAGCCTAATGAGCCATCATCATAAGCAATAGAGTGTTAAAATGGAAAGAGGAAAATACTGTTTGAGATGCAGTTTTCCTGATTATTTTTAGATTTTCCACAGTAATATTTCTCTAATGCAAATGACATGGGAATGACTACGTCTTCCTAATTTAGATCTAAAATTGATGCACTCTGACCAAATAACCAGACACCGCTTTTTATCCAAATTCCTTGATTCCCAAATACACATAAGAATTTTAACACTTGTCTAGATTTAGTGAGGCTGATGGTCTGGTGTGCAGAAAGGCCACCACAGGGAGCCCTGCGGCCCTCTTCCTTCACGCGTGTAGGTAAATGCTGAGAGTTATGTGAGAGAAGTCTTCACATGGAACCTGATGGCGGATACGAAGCATTTCACTGACTTCTCGTCTGACCTGAGTTATTCAAAATACTCCAGGAGCGTCTTTCCCGTCAGGAGTAGAATCTGGGGAAGGGGCTCAGTCTGGGCAGGGCTGCTGCACCGGGGAATTAGAACTTGCAGCCGATGTCGAGGGCCCCGCCCCAGAGCCACAGTGACTGACTGGCATCCCTGCTGGGGGCGCCCCTTCAGAGGCCCCCACAGAAACCAGAAGTGGAGACTGTACCAGGGACAGCCAGGCCTGGTAGAGGCGGCAGTCCACGGTGAGGCAGGGCCGTCACCTCCTCCTGGATAAGTGTTTCCCGCAGTAAACTGCACCCTGGCCCCCTCACCCTGTGCTCTTTCTTCCTAGAGACAGCCACTTCTCTGTCAGACTGGCTTTCATGATACCTTTTTGTTTTCTTTTGGTTTGTTTTAAGCCATTTTCTTAGTCCTTGAAGCCCATCGGCGTAAAAGACTATCTGAAAGAGATGCCCCAACATTAAGGAAACAAGGGATAATGCCATCAGGTCTCAGACCTCTGACTTCTGCTGTTCCACTGTGGGACCATCAAACTTTTGCTCTCCATCCCCGCCCAGGACTGGCAGAGTTTAACCGTCATTAGAATTCATTTTGTAATGCATGTTTTTTTGCCTTTTCTCTTTTCCTGTATGAGACACTTTTCTCCCCACAGTTTTGAAAATGTCCACCCTGATACTTCATGTTCCCTTCCCCTAGAACCCCAACAACATCCTCTTTGGCCCAAAGTCACAATGGACTGGTTAGTAGGGTAGTCTAAACCAAACAGGCTTTGGTTAGGTGAATTCCCCATAGATAAACAATATGTATTTTCCATGGTAATCCTTTGTGAATCCAACAAGAGAGTATTTGGCAGAAGCATGTCAATCAATTAAAAAGGCAAATATCAGAGAACTACAGAATGTCAGAGCTGGAAAGGGCACTTGGAGGTCATCCAAAACAACTCCCTCATTTTTTCATATGAGGAAACTGAGGCCCAGTGAGGGTGAGTTGCCACAAGTTTCACTGAGGTAAGAACAGAGCTGGGAGCACCTGGGTGGCTCAGTCAGTGGAGCGTCTGACTTCTTCAGCTCAGGTCATGATCTTGCTGTTCATGAGTTCGAGCCCTGCGTCTGACAGCTAAGAGCCTGGAGCCTGCTTCATATTCTGTCTCCCTCTCTCTCTGTCCCCTCCCACTCCCCCACTGCCCTGCTTGTGCTCTTTCTCTCTCAAACATAAACATTACAACATTTTTTTAAAAAAAAAAAAGCTGTGTGTGAAGTATGTAGCAGAAAATGTAATGATTGTCTGTTACTTAGTATGAAATGCACCCCAAAATGAGATGGACTGAGAAACAGAGGGACAGATATAAGTCAAGTGCAGTACAATATTGATAAGATCTAGGTGGCAGGTTCATGACTGTTTGCTGTAAATACATTGAATACTCGTGTGCATGCTTGAAAACTTTCATCATAAGACACTGGGCGTTTGAGCACTGCAAAAGCCTCATGCAGCCAGTAAATCACCGGGATTGAGGACAGCTGCTTTGTGCAAGGCTTGATGTATGCACGACAGAATGCCAGCATCCACGGTCATGGTAGACAACCTAATATAGAGTCTTACTTAGAGAACACACTACTTTAAGATGTTGACATTTACTTAGAGAATATACTTCTTTAAGATGCATTAGGGGGATTCAAAGAGTTAAAATATTTTGATTTAGTCAGGACTCTTGCCATTTCAAGGTGAAGGAAAATCACCTCAGACCGGCAATAAAGGGACTGCACTGGTTTCCACACATGGAAAGTCTCTGGGGAAACCTGCCTCGCTTGAGTCTCCACGTCCTGGCTCTGCTTTCTTCGGCATCAGCTCCATTCTCATTCAGGCCTTCCCTTCCTGGTCACAAGCCTCGGGATACTCGCTGTTGATTTCCGCATAGGCCCAAACACAGAAAAAATGAGAGCTTGCCTCATTCAAGAGTAGAAGCAAAAGTCTAAAGGGCGCATTTCATTTGCTCTGCCTGAATTATGTGCCCACCTCTAAACCAAAAACTATTTGCCAGGACACTGCAATGCTCTGACTGAACACGTCTAAACTGGCATGTGCATACGGCCTGTCAGAGGGGAGGCTGATGGCCCAAAGGAAGCTCCAATTTGTGTTCCCAAAAGTCTAGGGATGGATAACAAACCACTAAAATGAAATGTTGTACCACAGGTTTGCTGTCAGAGATATGTCTTAGATTGCTGAGGAGGTCACCTTAAGGTCTGTGCTGGCAGGCAAGGAGTGAAGGAAGGTCCTAGATGTGATCCATCCTCTAGCAGATTCCATAGTGTGTTTCTGATGTGAGGAATCTCTCCCCAGAGGATCACAAATGCAAAGGGTGAAATTGGCCCGTTTCAAGAATGCACACAGTTGGATTTGGGACCATAAGAGTTCCCTGGAGAATAATCTAGGAGTTGGTGAAAAAGTTGCTCAAGCTCTTGGAACACATGGATTCCAGGCACAGGGGAGAAATGATAAACTCTGGGTATCAAATAGGACCCTTGAAAGTCAGAGATACCCTTGGAACCACATCCTTGGGAATCCTAGCATTTTTTGCAAGTCAAATTGGAAGGAAATCCAGCGACAGCTCTTATCTCTAATTTAAGTTAATTTCCAAATAAACTTAAAGAGTAGGTGTGAAATCTCTCATTAAATTAGGTTACATTAACTGGGCTAGTTATTCTGATTTGGTGATTATATCATCAAATATACTGTTCAATCAAGACCAGTTTTATCTTCGTAATCATGAATTAAATTAAGCAGAATTATAAATGCTCTAAAGTTACTAGAGCTGTGTCTCCATTCCCCTTCCTGGGGTGGAAGTGCCGGACCCAGTAGTGCTGGTCAAAAGGGCCAGGCTGCCACGAACCGGGCAGAGTGTGGCCAGCAGGTGTCGTGCATGGAGCCAGAGGGCAGCGACCAGCCTCTAGGAGAGCCTTTCCAGATTACTGCCGGAGGAATATGTGCTCTAATGGGTCATGAGAACTAGCAGGGCCGGAAGCCAGAGTCAGAACCATAGCATGGAGCCAAAGGTTTTAGATAACCCAGGAAGATTAAAGCAAGAGACTGTGAGTCATGACTGGCAGAGGAAGATGCCCTGGACAAATCCTAGAGATAAGACTGCTGGCAACAGACTGAGTAACCCAGTTCAGGTATCCAGGGTGGGGAAATCTACTGACCAGTTTCTAATAATGGCTGGCAGCATGCTCACAAATCTAATTTGATCCATGTAAAAATAGCCCTCCAGTTCCAGCCCGGCCCAAGCAGTTCTTTCTAACTGTAGAGTGCTACCTAGAAAATGTCTGAAGAAATAGTTAATGTGCAAAATTGGGATTTTAAGGGTGTCTTGATCCAATACTTGCAGCTGCATCATGTCTTTGTAGAAATGGTTAAATTTGCTTTTCCTACATTGTTCTCTGCCATTAGGATGGCAGGGCCCATCTTTCATTCCAACATGACCACCAAGTTGACAGACATGGTAAATGCATAAGTTGTAATATATATATATAAATATTTTCATTCATTCAAGAATTTTTTTTTACAGAGTACCTACTACATGCTAAGTCCCACGCTAGGCAGTGGGAATGCAATGGTAAGTGCAAATAGACACGGTGACAAGACATGTCTGGAGGACATGCTCACAGGCTAGCAGGTGCCAGACCATCTAGAGCTTCATGGGTTACATTAAACAGTTTGGCCTTTATTCTAAGAGCAATGGAAAGCCTTTGGAAGATCTGGAACTGGGAAGGGAGCTGTTGTGGGGCCACCAGAGATCACACTGGCTGCTGTGCACACGGTACCTGGAGGGGACAAGTGGGGACACAGGAAGATCAGCTGGAAAAGAGGTCACTACGGTAGTTCAGGGAAGATAAGATGGCAGTTTAACCCAAGCTGGTGATTGTGGAAAATGAAATAAGATGTTAGAGGCAGAATTTGCAAGATTTGCTGATTAATTAGACATCGGGGGTGTTGATGAGGAAGAAAAAGGTGGTAAGGATAGCATCCATGGAGTAATCTAGAACTTAACAGCAAATTCACTCCCTCCGTAGGGGTTCTTGTCTGAGACAAACAGAGCAGCCCAATATCAGTTTCCACCATATCTTAACAGACTAGTGATATAGATGTGTTCACATCTCTTTACAGACCATTCAGCTTTAAGAAAAGGTGTCTTCACCTTGCAAAGATCAGAAAGAACATTCTGTGCTGACCTAAGAGAAAGAACAGGTATGATATTGAAGAAGGTGTAGTGCTTTCTTGATGTTGTGTTCTAAGGTTCTAATTAAAATGCAAGAAGCCCTAAGTTCTCCTTTATTAACCATTATGGATTAATTATCCATGGCTGAATCTCGATTTCTGGTAAACCTATTTCGGAAGCCACAAAGCAGGGAATGAGAAATCTGGGATACTGGAACCGCAACTTCCAAGAGAATATTTCATTTTAGTTATCTAGGCATGGGGAAGACAGCACGCTCCAGAGGAACCACAATGTTGGGGTCACACAAAGCTAAGCTAAAATCTTGGTTCCACCACCTAGTGACCATGAAATGCATCATTTCAGCAAGTATTTTCTTTAAAACTCATTTAGAAATCTTTGACTCACAGACTGGTCTGAGGATGAATTAGATAACTAAACAGTTTTCTCAAACATGCATAATGAATATAACAGTATCTACCTTTCAGGATCATTGCTGGGTTGAAAGATAAAGTAACAGATGTAAAATGTACAGCACACAGAAGACCCTCAAGAAACCAGAGCTGTTAGGAGGTAGGGAAACCCTGGGTCTGTTCTACATAACAAAATAGGAAAAATATCACTGAGAAAAATTATTTATCTCATTATCATATCTCATTATTTAGGTAAAGCTGATATGAAACCACTTACTGCCCCTTTGATGAAATTCGACTTTTCTTCAAACCAACAGGGAGTGCAGTTTTAAAAATGATTTTTACTTTAAAATTTTTAATGTTTTATTTATTTCTGAGAGAGAGAGAGAGACAGCGTGAGCAGGGGAGGGTCAGAGAGAGAGGGAGGTACAGAATCTGAAACAGGCTCCAGACTCTGAGCTGGCAGTCAGCACAGAGCCCGACGCCGGGCTCGAACCCACGAACCGTGAGATCTTGACCTGAGCTGAAGTCGGACGTTCAATCAACTCAGCCACCCAGGCGCCCCAAAAATGATTTATTTTTAAAATGCATGGTTTTTTTTTAAATACATGATTTATTTTTAAAATACATTTAAATTAGAAACAATTAAAAAATACATTTTAATTTATAATGTAGTTATTTAAAAAATAAACATTACTCTGGACTACCTTAATGCCATGATATAAAATTCTCAAATTTACCTTATTTCAAATGGCACCTTATCAGAGAGATCTCAGGTTAAAACTAGTACCCTTTCCTCCATCCAACTCACAGTCATAACTCCATTGCCGTGGTTCGTCTCAAACCTCACTCCCATCCTTTCCTTTTTGCTCCCTATAGCACTTTCGGCCACCTCTGACACACAGGGTCATTACAGACGGTCCCTGACTTATATGGTCTGACTTAGGATTTTTTGACTTTACGATGGCACGGAAGCGATAGGCATTCAGGAGAAACCGTACTTGGAATTTTGGATTTTGCTCTTTTCTTGGGCTGGTGATATGCGGTCTGATCCTCTCTTGTGATGCTGGACGGGGCCAGTGAGCCACAGTTCCCAGTGGCCACACGAGGCTCAACAACCAATACGCTGACAATCATTCTGTCCCCACAGGGCCATTCCATTTTTCACTTTCAGCATGGTATTCTATTACATGAGAGAGTCACCGCTTTATTATAAAGCAGGCTTTGTGTTTGCTGATTTGGCCCAAGTGTAGGCTCATGTAAGTGTCCTGGGCACCTTTAAGGTAGGTTAGGTGTATTAAGTGCATTTTCGATTTACAGTAATTTCAACTTAGAGTAGGTCTATTGGAACATAACTCCATCATAAGGCAAGGAGGATCTGCGCTTTGAGACTTGCTTGTGTTCTATTTTTCTCCACTAGAATGCAAGTTCAAGGAGAGTAGGGCTGTTTTGTTGTTGTTGTTTGAGAGAGAGAGAGGGAGGGCGCAAGTGATCCAGAGGTAGGGAGAGGGAGAGGGAGGAGGAGAGGCAGAGAGACAGAGAGAGAGAAAAGCAGGGCTTGTGTTTACCCGAAGCAGGGCTCCAACTCACAAACCGTGAGATCATGACCTGAGCCGAAGTCAGATGCTTAACAGACTGACTTCGTCACCTAGGCGCTCCATTGTGTTCTGTTCACTGACCTGTCCTTGGTACCTAGAACTACACCTGGCACCAGTAAATGTGTGTTTTTAAAGGAATAAAAATATTTGGGTATACTTATCCAGTGTGTACATTTACTAATATGAAATACGATAAATAACAAAGCTTTTATTTAATCTGCATGTACTTTAAACCTTTTTTTTTTCCAGCTCACGTTTCCTGTAAGTTGGTTAGAGAAGGCGTTCACTCTGCTTTGCTGCCTGGCTCCACATTGTTAATGCATGATTCGGTCCCTGAAGCCCGATTCTAGAAAAGTCAACTACAGTTGCGGCGCCACAAATGCAGAAGTCACTTTTGAATATGCAAAATAACAGGGTTCAGTTTGTACCTGTCATTTAATGAATTGCTTACTTTCTAGTTGAATTTCAAGTTTCTTGTATTAATGAAAGTATGCAAATAGTGACTTTTCCCTCACCCCGCATTACAAAGGTTAAGGGCAAAGAATGAACACCTGCTGTGTGATATTGCTGTTGTATGGATAAAGCAAAGATTTGGAGATTGATTTATAAATGGTTGCATAATAACAATGCATGATCAATGAAAAGGGTCTGGATTCCTTCTGACAAGGAGAAACAGCAGCATGCTAAGTTTAATAGAGATCTGTATTTTCCCCTTCACCACAGCAAATATGCTCTGCTAATACGAAGATTGGAGATGATTTCTGGCCTGTGGTGTCTTATTACGCCCTGCCCTAGAAAAAATGGGGACTAGGCAGACCTTGGCTTTTGTGTGTCCTCTGTCCCTCCATGCCACCACCACCAATGGGATCGCTCCCAGGCAACAACAAGCTTCTTAAAATAGTCCCTTTCATCTCCTCACGAGCTCATCCTCTGCCAAATGTCCAGTGTAGACCCAGCCCTCCACTCAGAAAAGAAAAAGAAGTTGAAAAGCTAGTTTACGTTACATTGTTAAGCTCTTAATAACACCAGAAAAATTTTGGATTCAGATCTTAGTGAGAAATCAGGCTTCACCAGTTGCTATCTGTCTAGCCGTGGACAAGCTATGTAATTTCTCTTTGCTTCATTTTTCTCATCTATAAAATGGAGATAATAATAGTACGTACTTCACAGGGCTGAGTGAAGATTAAGAGTGTGTGCATGCGTGTGTGTATCAAAGTGCCTGGAACTTAGTGTTATTTAAGTATTTACTTAGAGAAAGAGGTCACACAATGTAGTAAAAGAAGTGCCAGATCCAAATTTGGATCTGACCGATTTGCTTTGATTTGATTTGACCTGGGCAAGTTACCTAATTTCTCTGAATCTGAGACTCTTTCGTAAAATGGGAACACTCCCTACCTTACAAAGTCTGATTAAGGATTGCTAATATCCTATATAAAAATCTAGAATGTTATCTGATGCAGAGAAGATACCATGTATAGTATTAAAATTATTCTTTGCAACTTAAAACGAGATTGTGGGATGCATTCATGTTATTCTAATCAATGGGATAGTCATCTCAAGGGGGTGGTTTCACGGAAGAATGAGGCCTTTTAGGTATCTTTCAAATCAGATCAGCATTAATGATAGAAAATTTTAGTTTTAATGCCACATGTAGCAGATTAGTATCTCCAATGCCACATGCTTTTCTTCCTATGCAACTCTGACCTGTCTAGAATGTAGAGGTGGGTATATGTCTCCTCCCCTTGAACTTGGGCCTTTGTGACTGCCTGCACCACTAGGGATGCTATATGGCTTCCAAAGCTAGGCCTTGAAAATGCCATGCATTTATAACTTGTAGGGGACACTCCTTCGAGGGGACATTCCTTTGAGGGGACACCAGCCATCATGTAACAATGGTGCCATGCATGCCATGAGGAAGCCCAATCATGGAGGCCCTAAGACTACATGATAAACCTTAAGCCAGAATGGCCCAGCTAAGCCTTCCCAAATTCTGGAAGCTCAGAAACAGATGGAAAGAATAAAATGGTTGTTATTTTAAGCCACTAAGTTTTGGAGTGGTTTGTTATACAGTTTTAGATAAGAGATTCACTGTGCCATGGCTTTTTTGTGATTTATTGTGTGCAAAGGTCTTTTATTATATTTTATTGTATCTTATTTGACACAACTGTCTCATGAAAATAGATACTGTCATCTGTTTTACAGCTAAGGAAATGGAAGATCTGAGAAGTTAAGTGATCTTCCAGAGGTCACACAGCCGAGAGCATTGGCAGAGGTGTGCAAACCCGGATCCTCCAATTTCCAAGCGAAAAAGTTGGTCTATCCCTAGCACCTATCTAAGAGTAAAGGACTTTGAGAAGAATGATATACTAAAAACTGATGATGATGCAGCTTTTTCCTGGGTTCCTTAAACCCTTCGTAAACAGAGATCGTATGGGCAGACGTAATTTACTTCAAATCTCACCTGGTATTTGGCTGATGGATTTCCAGAGTTTGTACCAGAATTATGAGTTAGTCGTGTTTTTAACTACTTGAAATGAAAAACTGAAGCATGTTCAATATTTACATTTCCTGTTAGTAGATCTTAGTCATTTTATTGTGATTCAATTTCACATTGTAGTTTTATGATTTCTCACTTGCATGAATATTAATCGGAATGGGAAATGTACTTGGTGATTTAAACGCATGTTTTTTAAAGTATTTGGGAGAAAACCTAATTAGGGCAATATGTCCTGAAAAAAATGATCTTTCTACAAAAGTGAAAATTACTGCCATGTCATTGTGTTCTCTGAAAACACACAGTGAACAAAGATAGCCAATTAAGAAGCATGATAACTGCTCTCTTGAAATTCCTACAGGTAATTAAAAATGTCATGCCTTTATTTCATCGTGTATATTTTCAACATACAAATGCTTCTTGTTTACCCCTGATAATTCTGACTGTTGTTTGTTTCTGATCGGTCATGGTGACTGAAGGCTGTCTAAAGAGCACTGTGAAGTAAACATCGAGGATCATCTCTTTTCATACATTACCCTGTGTCACAGGCATTCTCTATGGTGCCAGCCTTGAAGCCTCAGGTGCTTCAAGATGAACGCAGTATGGAACCAGGGACTTCATTTGATTTCTCCTCCTAAAGGATCCCCAATTCGGAATTCTATTACTTGGGTATCCTGGGTTTCTTTCCTTCAACGACTGTTGGAAAAAAACGTTTTTGAGCAGATTAGTATCTCTCAGGATCAATAGAGATTGTGGTTTTACGGCTATTTTTCGACATCTTTGAAAAGTCACTTCTTGTGACTGACATTCAGATTGACATTGCCAGCTTGCCTAGGATTATAGGATATCGGAGCCAATGGAGCCCCGTGAGTTCATTTGGTCCACGCTCCTTGACAAATAGGCCAACTGAGGATCCCAGATAGGAAGGTCCTTGTCCACAGTCACACAGTAACTGGTGGCTGCCTTCCCTCATATCCAGAGCCCTCTTCTGCTGGACTTCCTTTGCTCAGGGAGTCCCCTCTATCAGTGTTTGCCACTGGGAAAGTTTTGCCCCTGCCATCCCACCTGACTTTATCATAGATCAACATGACAAAGACCAAATCTATGATCCCTGTTTCTTTCCCATGTAGCCCAGGGTCCTTCAAACCCTTCAAAAGCCACATTGCCGTAAGCATTATGGGCCAGCCAGCCAGAAGACTTCCTGCAATTTCCACATTGAACACCAGGATGATTGAACTCAAAGATGCGCCGGTCCTTCCTTATGCAAACACCTGCTTACTCGCTGAAAACTCCTCCACCACACTGTGACAAGGTTGTGCGCACTTTAATACACTCTTTTGTTCTAAGACTGAAGGCTTTAGAATGTCTCCAGACTCTGCCCACCCCAAACAGCCACACACACTGAAGCAGATTCCTTTCCTATTTGCCCCTCAGGCTGTTCTCAGTGGAAGACCAGGAAGGAAACAACCATTTTCCTCCTCCTGGGTTAATACTTCCTTTGATTTTCCTCTTTGATTTTTGATTCCTGACGGGCCTCTTTTGTTTCCAGAATGTCTAACGCGAGAATTTCCTTGGCTCAACATACACTGTTGTGAGTCTGGCCAGACCCACACAGGAATGAGTGAGGGCCCCAGGATCCCACTTGCTAGGGAAGGAAATGTGAACATTTCTAAACAAAAGGAAAAAAAAAAAGTCAGNGGACAAATGAAAATTCCGAAGAATAAAAATTAGCTAGGTAATTCAGGAAATACAGCTTGGATCTGGGAAGAAATAAGGTTTTGTGGAGGCCTGGATCAGCCACATTTCCCGTCTGTCTAAACCAAATTTAGTAATTAGTGCCTCATTTCTTCACTGCGCTTCAGAGTCGTTATCCCAGGCCAAATGGAGTTTGCGCGCCATTCGGCAACGGCGTTAATGTGGCTCCAAGTGAGGTGTCACATTTCCCACCACGAACTCTAACACGGAGATAAACTGTCACAGCTGCACGGTAGGCGATGGTCCCCGGCCAGTCCTCAGTGTAGACATGGCCACAAAGTGGGTATAAAGTGCCCTTGTAAAATGGAAAACACTTAATTAAGCAAACAGCCAACCCCAGAGCTTTTCTCACATTATAGAGAAGCCGTCCGATACAAAAACGACCCTCCTGTAAGTTTCTCCCTGTGCCCACCACATAATAGACGCCATGTATATACACTGTGTTGAAAGCAAGGAAAAGAGAGGAAATAATTATCTCAAATTTGGCAGTTAGTATGGATCAGTTTTAATGAATATTGTATATTTAAGACGGACACGCAGTTTTATAAATCAGTGTTCTCAAACTTAAAGGTACACGGGAATCACCTGGGAAGCCTGTAAAAATGCAGATTCAGCTTCCGTGGGCCAGAGATGGTGCAGGAGAAAAGCTCCCGGGGTGCCTGGGGGGCTCAGTCGCTTGAGCTCGCCTCAGGTCATGATTTCTTGGTTTGTGAGCTGGAGCCCCAAGTCAGGCTCTGTGCTGACAGCATGGAGCCTGCTTGGGATTCTGTGTCTCCCTTTCCCTCTGCCCTTCCCTGCTCACGCTCTGTCTCTCTCTCTCTCTCTCTCTCTCTCTCTCTCAAAAATAAGCATTTAAAAAATTTCAAAAGAAAACAAGTCCCCAGTTGACAGCTAGGCTTGTGGACCCAAACTTCCCAAGCAGCGTGATGCTGTACCGCACTGACGACTGACCTCCACCTTCCTTGGGGCGGCTGGGCAGGAGCTGAAGGCAGAGCCTCTGGGAGTGAAGTTTATGCTACGGTGGGGTACAAATATTATCATTTCCTGTGTGCGCCATGATGAAGGAAAGGTTTGGAGGCACATCTCTTAAGTAATAATGGAGGTTCACCATAATTCCCATTGGCAAGAAGTTATTCTTAAGAATAATCATAACAGTAATGATAACTGTCATTTACTGCGCATTTACTATGTGCCACGACCTGTGCCAAGTGCTCTCCAGGGCTTATTTGTATCATTCTTGGGACAATCCTAAAAGATACATGCTCTTACTAGCCCCTAGATGACTTCAACTGTCCCCATGGCCTTGCACTTCAAGTATTATCTATACACTGATGATCCTCAAATCTCCATCTACAGCTCTGACTTGCCCCCTGCAGCTGTGCTATCCACCTGCTTCCCCACCTTCTCCACTTTGCTCCACTTTTGCTCCAAGCTGCTTCTATCCAATTGCTCCAGCTAAAAAGTGAAGGGTCACTTTTTGGACTTCTCTTTCCCTCACCCCACATACACGTGTACTCCATTAGGAAATACTGTCCGCTCAACTTGCAAATGAAACTCTGAGTCAGTCTACTTCGGTCCATGTCCTCGGGCACCATCAGCCCTGGCTTGGCTCACTGCAGCAGCGCCCAGCCCTGGCTGGCTGTCTGCTCTTCTGCGGGGAGCACCTCCAGTTGCCTAGAGGGATGTGGCATGTTTGCAAGTGGCGGCTGGTGAGGCTGGACTAGTGGGTTCAGCAAACACATCTACTGCACACACTGTATTGTAGACAACTAAGTCCCTTGCACAGAACAACACATTAAATATTCCCAATAAGCCCATGAGTCATGCTCTAGGATTATCCTCACTTTATAGATGAGGACACTGATGGATACAGAAGCCAAGTAACTTGCCCAAGGTCACCCAGATAGTGACCAATAGAACCAGGATTCGAACCAGGGCAGTAAGTGATTTGAATCCCTCTGTTCTATTTTCTTTGTGAAAGGTTTTGTGTGTCACACTGAGGCGTACGCGTTGTGACCTGAAGGCCAGGAAAAGGAGTATTTCGCAAATCCACTGAGTCGACTGTGTGCTCTATTTGCCTACAGACAAGTAACAAACAAGGTTAGGCAAATGGTCACATTTTAACTGAATTGATAATCCAAACGAACTGAATTAAAATAGTCAGTTTGCTCAAGCAAACAGGCAGTTTCCTTGGAAGTTGTGGATATCGCTAATATTACTGGTCTACCATTTCCATGTGGAAGTGTCCTTAAGGAACCCCAATTGTTTTAGTTAAAGAACATTTGTCTGATGCTTCCATATATTTAGACCAGTATATATTTTTACACTTTCTCAATGTATAATTCCTGTTTTGAATAAGAAATAGAAGAGTATGAATATCAATCTCTTTCACGACTATAACAATACCTTGCCTATTCTAAAAAATATCTCTCAAGAGACTTGTCTTATACTTAACTCACCTCTTAGAAAATAAAACCCGAAATGTCATTCAGTACATCTCTGGCAGCAATCAGTCAATGCACTATGCTAATAAAAAAGATCTATTCACGTCTATCACTTGCCTTAAGGGTTTGAGAGCAAAGCCACATAGTAGAGCAGGCGCGGATTCCCAAGGATCCCTGCGCACATGACTCTTTATACACTGACCACATCATATCACCGTGATCTGCTTCCTCAGCCACCTCTGGCAACTGGACTCTAAGCTCCTCCAGGGCAAGGACCAAATTTTGTTCAGCTTTGGATCCTAGGCACCTAGCACCGTGCACAGAAAAGAGTGAGCCCTGAGTCCATGATTATGGGATCAACTAAAGGGACATTTCACAAGGCTGATCACTCCTTCCTTCTTAAATACCTTTCTAACTTTGTACCTGGATGCTACCCTCTCCTGGATTCTCTTCTACGCTTACTGGCTATTCATTTTCAGTTCTCCAAGGTTCTACACTCACTCCTTTGTTGCATTTCCTGCCTCATGACTTTAAATGCCATCTATCCGTTGATGATTCAAAAATCTTTATCTTTACCCAGAGCACTCACCTAAACTCTAAATTCACATAGCCAACTGCCTACTTCACGTTTCCACCAAGATGTCTGAACACAAGCCTAATACACCCAAACGTCTAACCCTCAATTTCTATTTCTTAACCATCTACTCTCACAGTCTTTCCCATGTTAGTAAGCGGCAACGTCATTTTTCCGATAGCTCAAGGCAAGAAATGAGAGTTTTACAGCCATGTCCAATCTGTCAAGCAAGGCCTGTTGTCTATTTCAGATTCCATCCCTAAGATGTTTTTCACCAGCTCCAATGCAGCCATCCTAGTTCAAGCCTGCAATACTGTGATTTATAAGAAATATATATTTGGCCATTCAGATGACCAAAATCTCTCTCTCATATATATTTGGTCTTTGGCCACAGTTTCTGGCTCACAGTTCCCAAAAGCCATGGAATTTCCTGAGCAATGAGGGCTTTTGGTATATCTGGTCTCTTGTCCCTGTTTCCAAAAAAAAAAAAAGTTTCAGAGCCATTGAGGTGAAATGGGTGTAACCCAATTGTGTTAATGTTAATGAGGTAACTTTTAGAAGGCACCTGAGGATGGAGCTGGTTGCCAGGGTCACCAACCTTGATTAGAGGGTTGGAATTTTCAATGCCACCCCCTGATTACCGGGGAAGGGCTGGAGGCTGATTCAATCACCAGCAGCCAATGATGCAATCAATCGTGCCTATGTAATGAAGCCTTCCTAAAAGAGGGGATTTTGAGAGCTTCCAGGGTACGGAACCAGAACACTTCCCTGTGCTGCAGGGGCCAGCCTCTGAACTCCACAAAGACAGAAGCTCCTTTGTTCAAGACCTTACCCTATGTATCTTCATTCAGCTGTTGATTCATGTCCTCACTGGCAATCTAGTGAATAAATGGGATTCCTAAGTTCTGTGAACCAGTCTAAAAAATTAATCGAACCCAAGGAAGGGGTTGTGGGAATTCTAAATGATAGCCAGTCATTCAGAAGCACAGCTCATGACCTGGGCTTGCTCCTGGCATCTGAAGTGCGGGCAGGGGGGAGGGCGTCCTGTGGGACTAAGCACTTGATCTGTGGAATGTGATGCTGTGTCTAGGTAGTGTCAGAATTGAGTTCAATTGTAGGACACCCAGGTGGTGTCTGGGGCACTGGTCTTTGACAGAGGACGAAACCCCCACTCTACAAGTTGGAGTTGGGTCCCAAACCCAAACAAGCCACCATCAGTCTCTTGCCTCAATTACTGCAAAAACTTCCCAACTGGTTTCCCAGTTTCAACCCTTGCCCTGCTACGATCATTCTCACCAGAATATCCAGGGCAATCGTTTTAAAACCTAAAGCAGATCATATCACTTCTCTGCTCAAAACCATCCAGTGGCTTCCAAGCATACTTCCAGAATAAAATCCAGTTTCTGTACAATCTCTTACAGGCCCTTCCCGGCCTGTTTCCACCTTTCTGACTTCCTGTCCACGTCTTATTGTCCCGCCTCTAGGCTGTAAGCACCATGATGGGAGGGACTCCTTGTATTTCCAGTACTTAGAATAGAAAAATCCAATGACTTTTTTCTTGGGGAAAAAAAAAAAAAGGATAAATAAAAGGACAGATTCTAGAGAGCGAAAAATAAGTTGTGATTATACTGTAGCTGGTAAAACCAATTCCAAATCCCCAGAATCTGTGAGTTCAAATTACGATTCTCATCTCACTTTGTGACCAGCTACAGTACGGACTCGGTTTCCCCCATCCTGGTATTTCTGATGCCTTAGCATAGACCGTGGGACATAGAAGGTACTCAATAAAAGCGGAATGGATGAAAGTATTTTACCATTAGAAAGAAAACCTAGCTATTTCAGCTTGTGCCCCCTAGGTTGATTTGGGACAGCCTTGGTACAGATGACTGTAAAACACCTTACAATTGTCAGACATCAGGAACGTGCATGGTAGCAGTTGGAATTTTATGTGAACGGAAATGCCACTAGCTCTGTGGTTAACTCAGCGACCTTATTTGCCCACAAGGGCTCCTTCCTGTGGCTCTAAGAGACCTTCCCTTACGAGGGAATTCATCTGCCTACCTCTGCAGACCAGGAAGACAGGGGCATTACAGATGAAATCACAGCACTGCCTAAGAGTTAAGTCTTCTAAGCTTTATATTTACACCAAACTAGAATCATCTGGGAATGACCTGGAATCATGAAGGCTATTCTAAGAAAAAATGAAATTATGGCTGAGTATCAGGGAAATTCAGTTAACATACAAAAATGCTTATTTTTAAAATTATTCATTCACACTGAAAAGTTGGCGCTTTTAAAGAGCACATAATATTTATTAGATTTGTTTATTACAATTTGTCTTTAATTCCTTGAACATCATTTTCTTAAACGTCAATATTTCCTTTATGTAACAGTGACTATAAAATGTGTTATTCAAACCCGAACACTTTGGGTGAATGGGGGCCCTATTAATAGTTTTCACTTACCACAGGATCAAAATGAGACTGCCTCAGGCCGTCTGCAACATGGGGTCTCTCTGTCCAAATGTAAGTGAATGCGCTCTTCTGTAGTTAAATTGCATTTCACAAAATCCAGATTTCTGGGTGTCTGACCTATGTTCAGTTTGTAAAAAAATAAAGTACAAAGCCAATACAATTAACCCAATAACCCATGTCATATATTTGCGTTTTTCTTCACATCATCAGTGACTCAGAAACACTGACTTATCATTTTTTTAAGTTTGTTTATTTAGAGAGAGAAAGAGAGCACAAGCAGGAAAGGGGCAGAGAGAAAGAGGGAGAGATAATCCCAAGCAGGCTCTGCACTGTCAACTGAGAACCCTATGCAGGGCACAAACTCATGAACTGTGAGATCATGACATGAGCCTAGAAGCCAAGAGTCGGACACTTAACCAACTGAACCACCCAGGGGCCCCTTGCTTATCATTTTTGACAGAGGAGGAAACCGAGATTATGCAACCAGCTCAAGATCCCTCCTGCTCAGTCAAGAGAACTAGGATTCAAATCCAAGGGTCTAGACTCCCAGAATTAAGATAAGAACACAGATATGACTTCAAAGCCCATGCTCTTTTTACCCTGCCCACAGCAACTTTTACTAATCCTTTCTAAGTAGGTGGGGGTACAGATAAATTAATGCTGTTCATGAGTTTATGAATATTGAAGCTGGACAATGGATAAGTGGAGGTTCATTATACCACTCTCTGTAAGTTTTGTTTTTGTCATTTTCCATAATAAAAATATGCTTTAAATCCCTTTTCTTGGGGCATCTGGTGGCTTAGTCAGTTAAGCATCCAACTTCAGCTCATGTCATGATCTCGCTGTTGGGGAGCTGGACCCGGGCATGGAGCTCTGTGCTGACAACTCAGAGCCCGAAGCCTGCTTTGGATTCTGTGTCTCCCCATCTTTCTCTGCCCCTTCCCCACTCAGACTGACTCTGACTCTCTTTCTCTCTTCCTCTCTCTCTCTCTCAAAAAAATAAACATTTAAAAAAATGTAAATCCCTTTTATGGGGTGCCTGGGTGTCTCAAGCAGTCAAGTGTCCAAATTTGGCTCAGGTCATACTCTCATGGTTCATGGGTTAGAGTCCTGCATTGGGCTCTGTGCTGACAGCTCAGAGCCTGGAGCCTGCTTCTGATTCTGCGTCTCTCTCTCTCTCTCTCTCTCTGCCCCTCCCCTGCTCACACTCGGCCACTGTCTCTCAAAAATAAATAAATGTAGAAAAAAAATTTTTTAAATCATTTTTCTTCCTTGTACAACACAAACTTCAACTTTTCTTGAATGCTAATTTTAAGAATCAGAGTGCATACACTGCGGTTTCTTTCTTAACTTTTATGATGACAAAATTAATACACGTTCATTTAAAAGATTCATAAAGTACAAAAGTATAATGTACAAAATAAATGTCTTTAGAATCCACTCAACTCTTAACTGAATATGTTAACATACTGATGGCTCACTGTCTACTCTGTCAGTGAGAATTAGACAAGCCGAGTGGCCACGAAGTACCCAGACTCCTGCCTGGCATATAGTGCGTACTCAGTAAACTTAACTACTGTTTATATCCACAGAGGTACGCCTGTCTCTGAGCACCTGATATTGGAATATCAAGTCGGTTTAGTCAGCACTGAAAGGAACATGATATCTGACTGAACTGACTGGATGTTTTCACATCAGACAGTCAGTCATGCTCTCACTTTGTCAGCTATGTAAATACTTTAAATGTCCTAAATTACTCTAGTGAATTTAAGACATCTGGTTTAAAATGGAAAACGCTTCAGACAATCATCCAGTCTGCTTTCCCCAAGTCCCCTACCCATTCTTAGGAGCCTAAGACTTGAAGGCCCTTATTTGAATTTACCTAATGTATAAGCTTGCAGAGTTCGGAACCTCAGTCCCAGGGTCCCTCCATCACCCCCTAACCACCCTGCCTTGAGAAAGATGGAGAATTTTCATCTAGTTTCACAAACTAATAGTAAAGTCTCAAACTGTTCTGAAAATATCGAAAACAAAGCTTTAGAATTACTCCTGGCAGTGCCTTCGTGTTGGTGGTGTAGTGCACATCACCAACCGGACCTAAAACACAATAATCACATTCAAAAGTGGTAACACACAGGCATGCA
>NW_027528635.1:1242715-1249361 GCF_008692635.1 Crocuta crocuta | reverse complement strand
AAACAGAGAGAGAGGCCTAGAAGGGGAGCGACAGAGAGAGATGGAAACACAGAATCTGAAGCAGGCTCCAGGCTCTGAGCTGTCAGCACAGAGCCTGACGCAGGGCTCTAACCCATGAACCTTGAGAGTATGACCTGAGCCGAAGTCCTATGCTCAACAAACTGAGCCACCCAGGCGCCCTGGCACGATCTTTTAAGACACTAATCTACAGTCTTTGTAAGCATCACAAAAGGCTGTTCTAAATGAATTTTACTGACCAGTCCCTTTTTATTCTACCTCATACTGTGCATGCACACCCTCTGAATCCCAAAACTATTCAGGATTGGCTTATATAGAATAGGAAATGGGCATCTTGCTCACCGATAGAAAAAGAGTTAAATACTTAAGGGAAAATCGTATAAAACAATGAAAATGGTATCTATGGCAACTTTAGCAGCATGTGAAAATGACCATGGTACAATGTTAGGTGGTGAAATACTATGCAAACTATCTAAGCAGTGCTTTTTTTTTTTTTAATGTTTATTTAGTTTTGAGAGAGTACAAGCAGAGGAGGGGCAGAGAGAGAGGGACAGAGGATCTGAAGTGGGCTTTGCACTGTCAGCTCAGAGCCTGATGTGGGGCTCAAACTCACACACCGTGAGATCATGACCTGAGCTGAAGTTGGATGCTCAACTGACTGAGCCCCCCAGGTGCCCCTCTCAGCAGTGTTTTAACTATGTTAAAAAGCACACATATCTTCAACAACTGGTGGTGGGCACAGAAAGTGGACACAACTGATCTAGGTGATGGTAATATAGATCTATTGATTCTCATTGATTCTCATTGATAATGGCTGTGACAAGGAAGTAGAATATATCATGCAAGTATATGTAGCATGCAAGCATATCACACAAGAGAGTTCTATTTGTCAGCTTTTTCTTCTAATCATATTTGGGTCTCCTACTTTTTTCTGAGAAAGAGAAAGACAGAGGGCAAGTTCATGAGTGGGGGAAAGGGGCAGAGGGGGAGAGAGAGAGACATACACACACAGAGACAGAGAATCTTAAGCTGGCTCCATGCTCAGCACGGAACCTACTGTGGGGCTTGATCTCACGACCCTGGGATGATGACCAGAGCCTAAGAGTCACACGCTTAATCGACTGAGCCACCCAGCGCCCCTGTACCTCCTACTGCTAACCTACCATGCTACCATAGGGGTTCAGGGACACTGAGGAAAATTAAAACTGTGAATTCCAAACATCTGACTCCTTTGTGCCTCCACCAGCTGAGGTCCCCCCCACGTTAAGGCTGCACACCGATGCCCAGCTTCAATTCCCCTCTCACACCCACTGGGTTGTGACTACACAGCTTCTGTAACTTAGCATAGGAGGACTTCATCCATACTAAAGAATACCAGGACATTCCAGAACACTCTCTCCTAGCCTATCAGCTTCACTACACACATCTCAACTCTACCGTCACCTTGTGACAGATGCAGGGATGCACTCGCCATGCTAAGGCATCCATTTCTCTCAGCTTTTCTTTCTCCCAAAGCTGTTCTTCAAAAGCCTTTGCTCTCTCTACCTTCCGTTCATACTCCCTTTGCTCTTCCAAATTCCCAGATCACTTTCTTCTGACTCCCTCTATACGACATGGCAAGCCGCATACCCCTGGAATGAACTCTAAGGGAAGCGTCTGTCAGTGGTGTGACATAACTCGCACGGCACCAGCAGCTTATGTGCCCTGGTTGTCCTGAAAAGCTTGAGACACTGCCGGCCCCTGTGCCAGGTGCTCTGCAAGTCTGATAATTGCACGATCACAAGTTTTCGGGTCATGACTATTCTGAGAAGGGCAATGTTATCGTTTACCTTGCTACTGGAAAAAAAATACACTTTACAAAAATGCTATTAGATGTTTTTCCAATTAATGCAATTTCCTTAAAGCTACTTCAGAAAAGTAACAGAAGTGCTCAAACAAGAGGAAAGCTAGGACCGTCACATCTCAGAATTAAGATACGTATCAAGATGACAGGGCAATGCTATCTTCCCCCTGTAAAGAAGAAAGCCGAGTGTTATGTGGAAACTAATTTGACAATAAACTATTAAAAAAAAAAAAAAACATGAAAAAAAAAGGGGATGAGCACTGAGTGTTATGTGGAAACTAATTTGACAATAAACTATTAAAAAAAATGAAAAAAAAAAGAAGAAAGCTGTTATTTTCATTTTTTAACTTTTTTTTTACTGTTTATTTTTGAGGGAGAAAAAGAGAGAGAGCGCACAAACAGGGGAGGGGCAGAGAGAGAGGGGCAGAGGATCCGAAGTAGGCTCTGTGCTAACAGCAAAGAACCTGATGAGAGCCTCAAATCACGAACCATGGTATCATGACCTGAGCAGAAGTCAGACACTTAACTGACTGAGCCAGTCATGTGCCCCAGAAAGTCTTTGGGTTGTTTTTTTTTTTTTTAAGTTTATTTATTTTGAGAGAAAGAGAGAGCATGAGCGGGGGACAGACAAAGAGAGAGGGAGAGAGAGAATCCCAAGCATGCTCTGCACTATCAGTGCAATATGATATGAATGGCTCAATCTCATGAACCGAGATCATGACCTGAGCCGAAATCATGGGTCGGATGCTTAATTGACTGAGCCACCCAGATGCCCCAACAAAGAGAAAGTCTTTGGCCATTATATAAGTTCAAAACCAAATTACTGTCTTTATTCCTTCTATAGNTGTGGGTAAAAAGTGAAAGCTCTGGATTCATCCAGGCTTGTTTCAGCTTCACCAGGACAACTTTGTCAACTTCCATTTTCTCATCCGTAATATGGGAAGAGTACTAATTGCAGGACTCAGGGTTTTTGTGAAGATTAAATGAGATAATATGAGGGGCTTAGCATAATTCTTAGACTGTAGGAACTGTCCAATAAAGGCTGGTATTATTAATCTTATTCCACATGTTTGCTGAAATACATTGAAGAAACTATGCAATCATGAGGACTGATACCACTACTTAGTTGTAAATGGATAGAACGTAGCTTCCCAGATTCAACAGGCTGAAAATATGACAATTAAAGACTAAAACTTTTTTTAAAGAGAGAATACAATCTTAGAGAGAATAAAGAATTGATGATAGAACATGCCTGAAAGAAGATAGCTACAAGTGGATGCTGATGTTAGCTCTAGCTTTTCTTGGCAAAGAAAGTATAAATGTCGTCACCTTGGTTTTCATAGTCTCTGTTGTCTGACTAAACAACACAGGCACTCTTACCTTTAGAAGTTAAATTTCACAAAAGTCACCTCAGTGAAGAATGCATGTTATAAATGTTTACAGAATGTCTTCACTGTGACATCTGCAATGGAAATGATGCCATCCAAGCAGACACGT
Source organism: Crocuta crocuta (assembly GCF_008692635.1). Taxonomy (NCBI): domain Eukaryota; kingdom Metazoa; phylum Chordata; class Mammalia; order Carnivora; family Hyaenidae; genus Crocuta; species Crocuta crocuta. The sequence goes on along the minus strand of NW_027528635.1, from coordinate 1,246,003 downwards.
TTTGTGGCCAGGTCACCTGGAGTTCAGAGCCACTAAGTGCAGTAACGGCATTTTACGCACAGCTCTTCCTGGTGATCTTACATTCAAGAAATCCTTTTTTATTTTTTTAAACAATATTTTTATGTGTTTTTAATTTTTGAAATGTTTTTATGTTTTATATATTTCTGAGAGAGAGAGAGAGAGAGAGACAGCGTGAGCAGGGGAGGGTCAGAGAGAGAAGGAGGTACAGAATCAGCCCAGGCTCTGGGCTGGCTGTCAGCACAGAGCCAGAAACAGGGCTCGAACCCACGAACCGTGAGATCATGACCTGAGCTGAAGTCAGACGCTCAGCCGACTGAGCCACCCAGGCGCCCTAACGTTCAAGAAATCCTTAAGGAGAACATCCCGACTTTCCGTATAGTTACAGTTCAGATCAGCAATTTTGAAAGTCATAATAAGTATAAAGGGAAATAATTTTTCTCAGAATGTAGGATTTTCATTTCCAGGGCAGCTATTTAAAAAACAAAAAGAAAGGATCTACAATAGTCACCAGAAAAAGACTCTAGAGAGATAAGCGTGTTATTCCCCGATCGCAGGAGCTCCAATCTCAAATCCATTTTTCTCGAAGTGAATATTTGACCAAATCTATTCCTCTAGAAGCTGAAAGAATGAGTTAAAAGGAAAAAAGAAGCACAGCAGACTGTATTCCTCAAAGACAGCCAAACCAATAATTTCACACGCACTACTTACCAGTGTGAATGACGCCCCTCCCACTGAGGCAGGGTCTCTACTCCGTGCCCTTGGACCTGAGGGGGAGCTTGCGACTGCCTGAAACGGAGGAGGCCGGAAGCCATGCGTCACTCCTGACACTAGGTTTAATACGCATGAGGCTCCGGCCTGGCTCTCCCTCTGGGGACAAGTACACTTGGCGTGCAGCCATGCAGTTACGAGTAACCCTGGGCTATGGGGAAAAAAGCACACTAAGTGTTCCGGCCATGACCCCTGCAGAGGTCTGAGCCTACATGCGGCACCACCCGCCAGCCACGGGAGCGAGCGAGCTCTCAGATAATTCCAGCCTCTGTTGGAACCTTCCAGCTGGGTGAGGCAGCAGACACGAGCTGCACCCATGGTACCCTGAACACGGGAACTGCACATGCCGTGAGTATGACAAACGGCTGCTTTCTCACCGAGTTTTGGGATAGTTTGCTATACAGTCATAGTAACTGCGACAGGAAGCTAAAGTAGGTTGTAGTGAAAAACTCTCCACTTCTTTGATGAGCCTCCTTTAAGTATAACACCGCCTACTGAAAGGTGTTCTTTTTAACAGCATATAAGCTGGCTGGCTGAAGGTTGGCTGATAAAATCGGCAAGTGGTCTTGAGTCAGGAAGGCAGTTTTCCAGAAAGGCAAACTTGAAACTAACAGGTAAGGGAAGCCCAACCAATGTAAAGACAGGTTCAGATTCTCCTACAAACAACAATCTCAAAGTCCAGTACCATGACCGTTCCCAAAGCACTACTATACAGATTGTTTTGTTTGGGACAAAATAGTTGAAAATGGATTTGGGGAACATTGCTGTGTCATGTTCTAGAGGACTGCTCACCTTCTCAACATACTTACTTTCTCTTCATAACCCTCCATCCCACTCCTGGGCTTTTGATGGTTTGGTTTATTTCCCTAATTCCATGCGGGTAAATTCATCCACTCTGGTGTGTAAACTGGGCGGATAAGTAAAACTAGTGCCTCTCTGCTGTGGCTTCCCAGCCAGATCCCCCTTTCAGAACCAATACACTGATTTCCCCCATCGCCACAAGGCTGGCTGCTGACAGTTCAGAAGTGAGTCCATCCTTGTAAATTACTTTTCCAAGTCCAAGATCACAATTCTTGCCTGCAGGCAGCCCAAATACAGTGTTTCATGTGAGGATACGAAGTCTTTTCCTCGTTTCAGGGTACCTCCAAGGTATCGGCCTGACTCTAGAACTCCCTCTGGGTTCAACCACAACCTCAGAGACAACTGTGTCACAGTTCAACTTTTCCCTCCATCCAATCCTGCTTCCCTCCCTCCCTCACAGATGTTCCTGAGAACACTCCCCAGAAGACCGCTTGCACACAGATCTGTCTTAGAGTCCGTTTTCTGGAAACCAACCTGCAACACATCCCCAGTGGGATATTTAACAAAGTCAAAAACCAAAGCAAAGAGTGAAGCCTTAATCGTGAGGTGTCGGGTGTTAGCTAGCAGTGAAGTGGCACTGAGGGTGAATACTGGGAGAGGCTATCCCAGCAGAATGAGGGTTCAAGGGTTCCTCATTCCCTCCCCTCCTTCCTTCCCTCCCTCCCTCCCTTCTTTCCTGATAGTGACTTTCTGGAATGCTATACTCAGAAGGATGTGAGGCAAAGTCAGTGCTCGGGGAGGGAGAGATCCTGTGATCAGCCGGTTATGGTGTACGTCGGACAAGAGACGGGGTGAGATAGCACACAGGCCAGACAATTGCCAAATTTAGTGGTAATTAGTCAATAAATATTTTGAAAGTGCATAATTTTGTTCCCTATCTTTTTTTATTAAGATAAAATTCACCTAACATAAAGTGAATTACTGACCCTTTAGAAGTATATAATTCAGTATAATGAAGTACAGAGTGTTCAACTATAACTTCTAACTGGTTCTAAGACATTTCACCACCCCAGAAGGAAACCTTAGAGGTGTTAAATAGCACCTCCCCATCCCGTCCCCCGCCAGCTCCTGGTAACCACTAATCTGCTTTCTGTTTTTGTGGATTTACTATGCCTTCTTGGATAACTGACCCTGTTAGCATTATGTAATACTCCTCTTTATCACTGATAATTACTTTTGTTCTGAAGTCTGCGTTGTCTGAAATTAAAATAGCTATTGTGGCTTTCTTTTTTAATGTTTGTTTATTTTTGAGAGAGAGAGAGAGCGAGCGAGCAGGGGAGGGGCAGAGACAGATGGAGACACAGAAGCCAAAGCAGGCTCTGGGCTCTGAACTGTCTGCACAGAGCCCAATGCAGGGCTCGAACTCACAAGCTGTGAGATCATGATCTGAGCTGAAGTAGGACCCTTAGCCGACTGAGCCACCCAGGAGCCCCCATCTGGCTTTCTTTTAACTAGTGTTAGTGCGGTATATGTCTCCTCAGCCCTTTAGTTTTAATCTATACGTTTTTATATTTAAAATGGGTTTGGGGTGCCTGGGTGGCACAGCCAGTTAAGCAACCAACTTGGTATCAGCTCAGGTCGTGGTCTCTCAGTTGTGAGATCAAGCTCTGTGTCTACACTGAGCATGGTGCCTGCTTG
>NW_027528635.1:1241619-1242663 GCF_008692635.1 Crocuta crocuta | reverse complement strand
TCGTGAGATCAAGCTTTCTGTCTACACTGAGCGTGGAGCCTGCTTGGGATTCTCTCTCCCCTCCCTCTGCCCCTCTCCCACTCATTTTCTCTCTCCCTCAAAACAAATAAATACACATTAAAAAAAAAAAAAAGAAAAAATCAAAGTGGGCTTCTGGTCAACAACATATAACTGGGATATTTTTGATCCACTCTTTCTCTGTCTCTTGGTGTGTTTAGACAACTACGCTTTAAGTGGTTATTGACAAAGCTGGATTCATACCTACCACATTTGTTCCCGTTTTCTATTCACTGCACTTATTCTTTGTTTCTCTTTTTGGTCTCCCATTATATTTAAGCCTCTGTGGTTTTAACCGAGAATTTTACGTGATGCCATTCAGCTTCTTAGTGACACTTATTTAAAACTTTTTTTTACCAGTTGCCTTAAGTTTTGCAATATCTATTCATAGCTAATCCAAGCCGATGTTCAAGTAACTCTGTACTGCTTCATGAGTAGAGCAATTACTTTAAAGTATTCCCAACTCATCCTACCTACTCCTTGCATCACTGCTGTCATTCATTTCACTTATCCATAAACTAGAGCCACTGAATTCATTGTTGCTATTTTTTAAAATTTAAATCCAAGTTAGTTCACATATACTGTAATAATGATTTCAGGAATAAAATTTAGTGATTCATCACTTACATAGAATACCCAGTGTCCATCCCAACAAGTGTCCTTAATGCCCAGCACCCACTTAGCTCATCCCCCCACCCAACACCCCTCCAGCACAAACTGTTATCTATTAAATCAACTAAGAACACAAATAAAAGGGTTGGGGTTGGGGGTTTTTTTGCCTCCAATAACTCTTCTTTATAATGCTCTTCCTATTTTATGTAGGTCTGAGTTTCTGCGCTATGTAATTTTCCTTTGAAGTACTTCCTTCAACATTTCTCATAAGGTATATCCAGTAGCAGCAAATTCCCTCAATTTTTGTTTATCTAGGAAAGTACTTATCCTTCACTTTTGAAGGATAATTTCACTGGACACAGAAGTCTAGACTGG
>NW_027528635.1:1240181-1241614 GCF_008692635.1 Crocuta crocuta | reverse complement strand
AGTTCACTTTACTCTCTTTTTATTTGCATGGTTTCTCAGGAAAACTCCAATGTAATTCTTATCTTTGTTCTTCTCTAGGTAAGCTGGCTTTTTCCTCTGGCTTCAAGATTTTTTTTTAATCTTTGATTTTGGGCAGTTTTAATATCATATGCATAGGCATAGTCTTTTTTGGTTTCTTTGGCTTGCTTTGGTTTACCTTTTATCTTCATTGGTGTTCTCTGAGCTCCCTGGATCTGTGGTTTGGTGTGTCTGACGGAAGTTCAAGGAAATTACCAATCATTATTACTTCAAATATTTCTTGCCCCATAGTTCGCAGATATTCTGTTCATAGTTTTTGCCATCTTTTTTCTCTTTGTTTTTCACTTGTGGAAGTTTCTTTTGATATATCCTCAAACTCACTGATTCTTTCCTCAGCTATGTCCAGTCTGTTAATGAGCCCATCCAAGGCATTCTTCATTTCAGTGTTTTTGATTTCTAGCATTTCTTCTTTATTCTTTCTTAGGATTTCTATCTCCTTGATTACATTACCCATCTGTTCTTGCATGCTATGTTTCCACTAGAGCTCTTAGCATACTTAGTTATTTTAAATTCCTAGTCTGATAATTCCAGCATTGCTGCCATATATGCATCTGGTTTTGATGTTTGCTCTGCCTCTGCAAATTGTGTTCTTAAATTTCCCTTTAGTATGACTTGTAATTTTTTTGGCAAAAGCTAGACATGAGGTATGGGGATAAAAGGAGCTGTGGTAAAGAGGCCTTTAGTGGTGTGCTGGAGTGGGGAGGGTTAGCGGTCTATAGTGCTAGGGTTAGGTCTCAGTCTTTGAATAAGCCAGTCTCCTTAGGCAGTGACCTCTACAAGTACTTCTCAGTCTCACACCCTTAAGAGAGTAAGTAGACTGAAGAGAAATGGAGATGGATAGTTCCTGTCCCCCAGGCCAGTTACACTTTCATAACCTCCCCCCTCTCCCCAGGTTAGACTCCAAGGCAGGCCTTGTTAACAAGAACAAAGCGCTCAGGGCATATTTCAAAATGGCTCCTCCTCCTCCCCACCCCCACCCCACAGCCCGAAGCCCAAAGCAGAAGATTTTCTTCCAGTCTTCACTATGTGAACCCCTTGGAGGTAAAACTCCCAAAAGAGAGCCCCTTTCAGGACTGTGCATGGCTGGAGTCTTTTTTACTCNACAAAGCCTTCAGCAATTCCTTAAATACAGTTTAGGTTTTCCTACCTTGGGGAAGGAATGCATATTTCTATGGCCATTTTTTCTTGCCCTTTGGTTTTGTGAGTGGGTAACTCCAGCCGGTATGAAATTCTTTATTATGTCAGGAAAGTTATCTTGTAAGAGATAGCTCCGCTTTTCAGCCATGAGTGCCTTGGGGGAAAAGGGTCTTTAAACCTGTAGCAAGTGCCCCGGGCTCCCTCAGTTACAGCCCCCT
>NW_027528635.1:1228125-1240146 GCF_008692635.1 Crocuta crocuta | reverse complement strand
CAGTTACAGCCCCCTAAAGCGTCCTTTGCCCACAATAATTATTAACAGGACCCTGAACAACTGCCATCCTTCTTTGCAAAATTGACACGTGAAAAAGAACCTCCTGGGGCACCTGGTTGACTCAGTAGGTGGAGCACAGGACTCCTGACCTTGGGGTTGTGGGGTTGAGCCCCACACTGGGCACAGTTTACTAAAAAAATTAAAATAAAAAAATAAAGAACCTCCCAGCAATTCCTGGCAAAACCAATGGTCACACATTAACCTAGGAGACTGATATATTCTCATCTAATCCTCGGGGAAGTGGAGAAAATAAATAGTAGCCCCATTGTACAGATAGGAACACCAAGTCTCAGAGAGGTGAAATTATTTGCCCAAAGTCATGACCCCAGGTGTGCCACACTCCAAAACTTTAGTTGGATAATACTGCACTATATGTAATATACAATGCAAAATATATTTTTACTTACTAAAGGGACTGTTGTGGGATAAAAGAAACTTACAGAAGGAAACTTTCTATGATTTTTCAGCATCCTTTCCTCTGTGTCTGAAATCCAAAGGCCAGATAACCTCCTCTGTGTCTAATTTGGTCTGCCTTGTCTTTTCTATTAATTTTATACAGAGGTCCTAAAATGTTATCACAGGTCATTAAAAACAAACAATGAAAATTTACTACAATTATTATCATTATAAAGTAAGAAATATCTGATTTACTGCTAGTCCTTCAAATGTTAAGAGCGCTGACTGAATTCACTCTTTTGCTTTCCTTGTGCTAGCTGGTTATTAGGGTTGTGGAAAGCAAAAGAAAAATAATATGATACAGAACAAAGGCCTCACTGCACGTGGGTCCTACAAAACTCCACAATTTCAAAGCACACAGGAAAAATATGAAATTCCTTAAAAGAAGAACCGCTTTTTCAGAGCAACAATCAAGAAGAGAGGAGTCCCACATGTGAGACCACCAGACTGGAAGGCAGGCAGGCCCTGTGAAGAATTAAGCACTTTGCAAGGTATCATAAATTAGAGGGCATGCCACACACTCACCCAGGTGCGCACTGTTACTTGATAGAGCTGGTGCGAAACCAGTTTAAAGTTATCTCCTGCTATTCATGGTAATTGTTCTAATTTAACCCAGCTGCTGCATTCTGTAAACGAACTTTCCAAATGCATATATATTTTTTCTAAGCAGTATCTGAAATGCATCAACTCATGCTTAGAGGTCAATGCCATCAAAGGGAAAATTCTGTAATGCAGTCTCTGAAGCTAAGTGAGTACACAATCATAATACCTTCAAATTAGTATTATAGAAAATACGCATATTTTGCCCTTATGTATGCGATGGAAAGCCAAGTGATAATAAAATTTATAAGGAGTAAAGAGTTCAGATTCATCTATTTTGAGACAGAGAGCATGGGAGTGGGGGAGGCACAGAGAGAGGGAGAGGGGGAGAATCCCAAGCAGGCTCTGCACCATCAGCACAGAGCCCGAGGCGGGGCTCGAACTCGCGAGCCATGAGAATCATGACCTGAGCCGACGTCCGAAGCTCAGCTGACTTGAGCCACCCAGGAACCCCAAGAGTTCAGACTCTTTCGACTGCCTGGGTTTGAATCCCCATTTCACTTACTTACCATGTGGCCTCTCCTCCTCATTTTCTAAGGATGGTGATAGCAACAGTACTAGGCTCATAAATTGGTTGTTGAGGATTAAATTACATTACGTATGTGAAGTGCTAGATAGCTAATAAGTGCTATCGATGCTAGACATATAAACATAATTATCTGAAAATGTTACACGTTATTAGTATTTGTGTTCCTCACTGTTAGTGAAGCATTTCAATCCAGAGGANGCCCCGTGTCGGGCTCTGTGCTGACAGCTTAGAGCCTGGAGCCTGTTTCGGATTCTGTGTCTCCCTCTCTCTCTGACCCTCCCCTGTTCATGCTCTGTCTCTGTCTCTATCTCTCAAAAATAAAACATTTGAAAACAGTTTTTAAAATGAGCACTGGGTGTTATATGGAAACCAATTTGAAAATAAACTATTTGTAAAACAAAAAAATAAAATAAAAATACAGATTAAAAAATGAATATTAAGCTACCTTAATATAAAAACAATAATCTAAATTAAAATAAGTATCTGCTGTCTCTACCTAGACCTTTTCTTTGGGTCCATATCAGCCTTTGTGTTCTATTAAAACCTCAGCTAAAGACACTTCAATGTATTATCTTGAGTGTCCGGGGTATTTCTGAATCCAGATTAATATGCCACACAGGAGCTGAAGACCCCGAAGTTTACTAAGTCTAGATTTGAAGAAATAGGTATCTGGAACCCCCCACTTACAACACATATATATTACTAGCCCAAGATTTTATGCTGAGTTCTAGCTGGCGCTGGGACTAGAACCACATGTAACATGAGTCACTACCTTAAGCCTTTCTCTCCGTTTCTCTGCCACCCTCACGTCCCACGCTTCTCCCATCATTTAGAAATACTGGCTGTGGCAGGCTCCATGCTAAGTCCTGATGATGGCATAGCAAACAAGATTGAGGAGATTGGGGGTCAAGCCTCCCCACAGCCTTGCTACTGTTCAGGTTTCTACATTTACTAACTCTTCTTTTTCAAGTGCTATCAAGTTTAAAAACACAACTTTGTGATTTCTGCCAGGGGAAATAGAGTTGCCGTTGTTGGACATTTGGATGGAAGGAATGATTGGCAGAGTAAGACATTCAAACCCACAGAAAAGAGCAAAGTGTCCTTAAATTACAATTGAACATTTTGTAAATAGCTTTCTAGGGCAAAACCATCCAGATCAACTACCTCATGGGATTTATGCCACTTCCCCAAGAGCTCCTTGTTGTGATACTGCTAATCAGAGTGATGACACTTAACAAGTCCAAGTCCAATCACGACCCCATGTCAAAGAGCTGAAGAAAGATACTGTTGGCCTCTCTGAGTTCAGTGTTACTAGTATATCCTCCATTTGAATCACCAGATCCATTTTATTCCTTTTCTTTTTAAGTTTATTTTGAGAGAGAGCATGAACAGGGGAGAAGCAGAGAGAGAAAATCCTAAGCAGGCTCCTATCTGTCAGCATGGAGCCCGATGTGGGGCTCAAACTCACAAAGCCAGGAGATCATGACCTGAGCCAAAATCAAGACTCAGATGCTTAACCGACAGAGCCACCAAGATGCCCAACTGGATCCACTTGCCACTCTTCTCCACCCTGCCCAGTGCTCTGCCCTGTGTGAACTACAGACTATATTAAGGGGCTCTCTGGTCTCCTGACTTCCACTTATTTTTTATCAATGGGAAACCCTTGAACATCACTGGAGGGATGGAGGAGAATGAAGTCAGAGTACTTACTCCCTTGGGTCCTTTTATGCAGGGTCTTTTCTAGTCTTATTTCATCTCTTTACTTAGAGCATCACATTTTTTTCCCCAACAGTTCTTTCCACAGAGCTCCCTCACTCTCCAGATTCCAATGACCATCTCCTCCTCATCCCTACCCAACCTTGGGGTGGTAGCAGTCATCTTGTTTGCAGTCCCAGGTTAGGTCACTGCTTCTTGTGGTTTCCCTCCACTCTTCCATTTGTTTGTAATCAATGCTTCATTAAACCCTTCTCTCATTACCCTATGTGAATATAATCTGTTTCCCACAGAACCCTGCCTGCTACAGTTCCTTTTCATTATTTGTCCTTCAAACAATTTCAAGTCCCATCAACATCTGCCTCGCTTTTCTCTGGTTACTATTTAATTTTCCTCTATTCTTCTTAAAAGTAGAAGGCCCACAACTGGAAATAATTCTCAAAGTGTGACCTGATCACCACAGACAGAAGGAGAATGTCACCTCTTGCTTTAGGTACTACAGTTCCATGAACTTAGGCAAACTTACCAGTTGCATTTTGGCAGCCTTTTCACACCTCAGATTATACTTACTGTCAACTAAAATCTCTAGGTTGACTGTTAAACCAAATGTTTCCTATCCTATTTACAAGATATTGTATTCAGGACACCAAGATGTGAACATGCCCTTTTTCCCTAGTTAAACGTTTCCTCGTTTGATTAAAGCCATCATTCTAGTGGTCCCGAGTCTAGGCTACTGAAACCCTTATTAGATTTAGATTCTGTTATGAAACAAATCTTCCAATCCTGTGTTATTTTCAGACTTGATACATACATTGTCTGTATCTTTGCTGTAAGCCACCATCATGCACCCGACCAAAAAAGACGGCTGAGAACATATGGAAGGCAATTGAGCACATGAAAATATCCTTAACATTTTTAGCTGTCAGGGAGAAGCAAATTAAGACCACAAAATATCACTACACACTTATCAGAAAGGCTAAAATAAAAACACAGTGATGAAACCAAATGCTAGTGAAGATGTGGAAAAACTGGTTTCTTTACACATTGCTAGTGGGAATGTGAAGTAATACAACCATTCAAGAAAACTATCTGGCATTTTCTTATAAAACTAAACATGGAACTGGAGCGCCTGGGTGGCTTAGTCGGTTAAGTGTCCGACTNAACTAACACATTACTCAGCAATTATGCTCCCGGTTATTTATTCCAGAGAAATCAAGTTTTTATGTTCACACAAAATTTTGTATGTGAATTGTTACAGCAGCTTAATTCTTCTTATTATTATTCTACAGAGCATGATCAAGGGAGAGAGCCAGAAGGGGACAGAGACAGAATCTTAGGCAGGTTCCATGTTCAGCACAGAGCCTGTCACAGGGCTTCATCCCATGACCCTGGGATCAAACCTGAGCCGGAATCAAGAGCCAGATGCTCAACCAATCGAGCCACCCAGGCACCCTATAGCCTACTGCTTAACAGCCAAACACTGGAAACAGCCCAGTTGTCCTTTGATGTAGAGTGGTTAAGCAAACTGTGTCACATCTAATCCATGCCATGGAATATGATGCTAGGTGTAAAAAGGAATGAATTATTAATACACACAGCAACCAGAGTGAATCCCTGGAGACTTTGCTGAGTGAAAAGAAGCTACTCCCAAAAGGGTACATAGTAAATGATTCTACTCATTTTTTTAAAACATTGATTTGAGGGAGAGAAAGTGCACGTGCAACCTAGGGAGGGGCAGAGAGGACAGAATCCCAGGGAGGCTCTGCACTGTCAGTGTAGAGCCCAACGTGGAGCTCAATCCCACAAACTGAGTAAATGATATTTATATAATACTCTTGAAATGACAAAGTTATAGAAGTAGAGAATAGTGGCTGCTAGGAATTATGCACTCAAGAGCAGCAGAGAGGGATTAAAGGGTAACACGCGGGGCTGTGTGGATGAAACTCTTCCATACCTTCACCATGGTGATGGTCACAGTAATTTGTATACATGATAAAATTACATCAGTACACACACATACACACAGAGGAGCAGGTATAAAGCTGCTAAAATCTGAATAAGGTGGATGGGTTGCATCAATGTCAATTTCCTGGTTGTAATATTGTGCAACTATGTCAAAATGAAAAGTTTAATTTAAAAAAATCACATTTCTGTATACTAACCAAGAATATGTAGAAACGAAAATTAAACACATATTATTTACAAGGCACTGCAAAGAAAATGAAGCACTGAGGTATAAATCAAACAAAACATGTACCAAAGAGTAGGTACAAATATTAAAAATCCAAACATCTTTCTAAAGTTTATAAAATAAAAGTAATTTATCTGACATGTCCATTTACAAGGGAATAGACTAGACACACTCACAGGAACATGGATCTTAAAATCAAGGCTCAGGGTGTGGTGGTTGGGCCCACTGTGTCGGCTGGGACTTCAGCTGAGGAGGGGCAAGATGGCGGAGAACTAGGGAGCTCCATGCATTGCACTCGCCCCCATATCTCACACGGAAAAGATCTGAAGCCATAGGAAACGTTACAGAACCCAAGAGACTGGGAGAAAAAGGATGCAGAACCCACTGAGAAAGCCTTCTAACGTGAGTGCGAACTGGGGAAGATAAAATCGGGCCAGGATCAGAGACTGGAGGGACAGGGGCGATCCCCCTCTGCGGGGAGTGAGAGGGGAAAGAGAGAGTCCAAAACTACTCAAGACAGGGTCCCTGTCACTGTGGAACAGAAAAACCTCCACTCAGGGCACAAAAGGACCGTGCACACCAACTCATCCTGGAGCAGCCATGCGCCAACCACTCCTTTGAGCTCCTGGCTGGCTGGACCCCTAGAGAGACCTCACATAGACCGTGCCATTGTGCTCCTGGCTGGCTGGACCCCTAGAGGAGCTGCGCGTCACCGCTCCTTTGTGCTCCTGGCTGGCTGGACCCCTGAAGGAGCCACGCACGTACCGGGCCGCCGCACTCCTGGCTTGGCTGGACACTTAGAGGGAAGGCGAAGGGCTTAAGTCTGGGAGATCTTCCCGCGAGTTCGTGTTTCGGATGATGAGACACAGAGGGACCCGATTTCCCTCTCTCCAGCGGGCCCAGAGAGCCCCCCAGGCAAACCCTCGTCCTTGCTCGCCACCCCGACCCAGGGGAGAAGGGAGCAGCAATCTGGCTCCATCCCGAGGACTAGGCAAGAGGCTTGTAATTGCCCTGAGGGGATCACCTGCGAGGCTGTGTCTATGGCAATTTCAGCGGGGCATGCGGACTGCGATTTGGAAACTAGGCCTGGCCTGGGTTAAAGAGCGCGACCCACTTTGGCTGCACCCCTGGCACAGGGAGTTTACACACCCAAAAAAGTGAGGTGCAGTGCTTGGTTGAAGAAGGGACTGGAGAGCTGCCACTCTCCTCCCCACAACCAAGGCAGAACTCTGCCTGATGAATTGGATCACACCACGCCCATCACTGCTAGAGAGCTGCGCTCCTTTTTTTTTGTTTTGTTTTGTTTTTTGTTTTTTCTTTTTTCCCTTAACACCACTGACCTGATTAACTCTGGTCACCGGCTTGCTTAAACAGTCATGTTTGGTCCATTCTGTACATGTAAATTCTACACCTACCTACCTTATCATCTCTTTCTCTCAGGAGTAATTAGATTATATAGTTTCTCTGGATAACACCAGCTTCCTACTCTCACCTTTCCAACCATATTCCACCCTTTCACTCTTTGAAAAAAGCTTCTTATCCCTTCTGCCTGTTCATTCCATTTCCAATTTTGCCTCATCCCCGCCCTGTCTTCTATTTATGCTCTTCAACCAGCACTACATATACCCGGCTATTTAATTGTAGCTGGGAAATCCGGTTATATGCTTTAAACTGTTTTTTGTCCATCGGTTTTCTTCTTTTCTCCTTTTCTTTTCTTCTTTTTGACCTTTTTATGTAATTTTTATTATCTATTATTCGCCTTCCCTGCTCCCTCTTTTCTCTTAACTTCTTCGTTTTCCCTCTCGGTTTGCATGTTTGTTGGATTTGTCTGTGCGTTTGTGTGCCTCTGCTCCCTGTGTGTTTGTGTTTTTTTCTCCAGGGCTACGTCAAGAAACAAGCCAAAGTACACATGGTAGAGAGTCCCAAATATCAATACGGGTAAGAAAATAAAATAACCAAGGTCTCAAAAAGAGACCAAGAGATACCGTTCAAAAAACACTCTCCGAAAGGACAGGGCCTGGACAGTCAAAGAGTCTTCTTGGGTACAGCAGCGCTCACAGGTGCAGAGAGCATAACAAATCTTTAAAACTAACAAGAAACACAAAGCTAACTAAAATGACAAACGAAAGAGCTCTCCTCCAAGGAAATTCCAATAAGAATTTACATCTAATAAACTGCTCAAAACAGATATACGCAGCATAACTGAATAAGATTTTAGAACATTCATAAAATTAATAGCTGGGCTTGAAAAAAACAGGGTACATCAAAGAAACTATGGCTACAAGCAATATGGAGCATAAAAATAGGCATGATGAATTAAAAAATGTGATAAATGAGATACATAATAAATTGGAGGCATCCAAAGCACGGATTGAAGAGGCAGAAAGGAGAATAAGTGATTTAGAAGACACCATTATAGAAAATGAGGGGAAAAAAGAGACAAACTGATCCAGGAACATGAAAGAAGAGTTCGAGAGCTCAGCGATACGGTCAAACGCAACAATATCCGTATCATAGGAATTCCAGAAGAGGAAGAGAGAGGGAAAGGTGCTGAAGGAGTCCTGAAACAAATTATAGGAGAGAACTTCCCCAACCTGGGGAAGGAAGTAAACACTGAAATACAAGAGGCGCAGAGGAATCCCCTTAGACATAATTTGAATCAATCTTCTGCACGACATATCATAATGAAAATGGCAAAACATAAGGACAAAGAGAGAATTTTGAAAGCAGCTCAGGAGAAAAGGGCCCTAACATACAAAGGGAAACCTATCAGAGTGGTGATAGACCTATCTACTGAAACATGGCACGCAAGAAAGGAATGGCAGGAGATCTTCCATGTGATGAACAGAAAATATATGCAGCCAAGAATCCTCTATCCAGCAAGCGTGTCATTCAAAATAGAAGGAGAGATGAAAGTCTTTCCAAATAAACAGAAATTGAAAGAATTTGTCACCACTAAGCCAGCCCTACAAGAAATCCTGAGGGGGACGCTCTGAAGGAAGTGTTGCAAAGAACAAAGATACCAGAAACACNAGTCAGGCAGAGAAGGACAAATACCATATATTTGCACGTATAGGAGGATTAGGAGGAACTTAATGGAGGACCGTGGGGGAGAAGAAGGGGGTAAATGGGGGAGAGGGAGAGAGGCAAACCATGAGAATCTTGAATGATGAGAACAAACTGAGGACTGATGGGTATGGCGGGGAGGGGGGAAATGGCATGGAGGAGGGCACTTGTGGGAATGAGCACTGGGTGTTATATGGAAACCAAGTTGACAATAAACTATTTGTAAAAAAAAATAAAAATACAAAAAAAAAGAGGATCAGTGAAACATCAAGAAACACTTAGCTCTTATATTAACAACAGACACATAAATTAACAGCAAATGCCCAGGAAACAATATTACACATTTCATTAACACTCAAGAAAAGTACAGGCATCAAATACTTTAGAACAATTGCCTATGAGAAAGGGAATAGGGTTGGAAGGTAGAAATAAGAGGCATAAATGAGCAAATAAATGAAGGTTCTGAACAAGTAATTCAAAGAATTTAATTAACCAAACCCTTACATTTGATACCAAAAGCACTCTATCGTCTCACTCTCACACACACACACATACACACACATATACACATACACACATACATACACATTACACACACATACACACACACTGATTTTTATTCAAGGGAAGTTTAATCAATCACTGACATTAAACATACTAAACATGCTAAATGTTAGACTAAGCCTACTAAAGTACATTGCTGATAACATAAGGACCAGCTCTTACTTGATTTTATTCTTGTATTAAATTCTCTGTACACAATGCTTCCCCCACCCTTGATTGCCTGCAGGGGTGGAGATAGACCAATCCAACTGAACCACCCTTGGTAGGTCACTGCTCCACCCCAAGCTTCTTAACAGAAAAGTACGCTAATCAGTGGTGATTTTCTGGCTTCCAAATATCATTATTTTAGTGGGGAGAGGGGTGTTGTCAGTGACTCTCTGGAGGGTAAGTTTTGGGACCTGATGGCTTCAGTTCCTTATAGCCTAGGATGGGTTACAACATACACCACTATAAGGTAGTTGGTCTGAGGGCAATTTTGTTGTCTACCATTTTGTGCAGAGTGTCAGTCCTCCATACCCATTACAACTCTCCCCATCTACTCTCCCTCCCCGCCACAACACATACAAACTTCAAGAAATACCAACTCCTTTTCCCCCTCACCTGTGAGATCAAACGTTAATAAGCAGCTTTGTTCTCAATCCTGACTCCGTCTTTATTTCCAATGTGTGGCTGATACACTGTGGTGTGTCTCCCAGTCTTCCAGGGCCTCATCTCTTCCCTTCTCAAATACCTGCCTCTTCCCTTCCTTCCCTCCCCATCATCACAAAACTCCCAGAAACACACATCTCTCACTGATAACTGGATTTTATTGTCATCGTCACCAGTGGGATGCCCTCTGTTTTTCAGATTTGGTCTGCCTGTAGATGACAACCCTCCACCACACCCTTATGCAACACGGGAGACAGGGCCCAATCTCTGGCCCCTGCCACTCGCAGGCCATTACTTGGATGGTCGGAGCTCTCTGGGGTCTCTCTCTTCTACTCCAACTGATTTTGATTTATTTTCTTATTTATCCTCAGTAACAGATGATTATTGTTGGCTTTTTTGTTTTCTTCATTTTGTTTTGTTTTAAATTCTGCTGAAGGCCTGACGTTACCCTTATGCTTTGC
Organism: Crocuta crocuta; assembly: GCF_008692635.1. Classification (NCBI taxonomy): domain Eukaryota; kingdom Metazoa; phylum Chordata; class Mammalia; order Carnivora; family Hyaenidae; genus Crocuta; species Crocuta crocuta. The sequence continues at coordinate 1,229,858 of NW_027528635.1, read as the reverse complement.
TTTTGCACCTGGAGAAAAACAGGATGAAGTCATCAAGACATTCGTTTGCAGAAAGAGGATGGAGGGTAGACGGAATCGGGGGGTAGGGGGGGTTAGGAGTAGGGGTACAAGTTGGGGCAGGGGTTTTACTAGACAAGGGCAGGGTGGCATGTATGGGATGGGAATCTAAAGAAGAGGAGAAACATGGATCGAGTCATCTCACCTGGTCATTTTTGTCATTGTAGAGTGCACAGGAAATGTTCTGCTCCTTCCTTCCCTTGCTGCATGGGGTTGGCCATTTCATTCTCAAGCCTGGTTGCTCTGCATTTATGCTAGGCTTTTCTGGTGTGCAGATCTCATCTGCATAGTGAAGCCTCCCGGTGATCTATCCCAGGGCTCCTCTGTGTGTATGTATACACACCCCCACCCCCAGGCAATGAGGAGCCACACACCCTGTGGCTATGGCCACCAAGGCACCGTTCCAGCCAGTGGTAGCCCTGGGGTGGCTTCAACTTCACAAAGCACTACTTCTGACATCTCTGTGGGTGGGGTAATAGAAGGTTCCTGCTGTGGTTGTTTCTTTAACACCCCCAAAGATAGGTGCCAAAATGACCTGTCATGCTTCTTTATCTCCCATGTACAATTCTGACGGCAAACATGACAGAGAGGGAATTTCTTCCATCCATGCTCTACGGACACTCCTATTCTTTAGTTCATTCTGTTCTTCCCCACTCTTCACCATAACCTAGCATTTTGAATTTTTTTTTGACTTTATTTATTTTGAAAGAAAGAGAGAGAGAGAACAAGCAGAAGAGGGGCAGAGAATGAAGGGAGAGGATCCCAAGCAGGCTCCATGCTGACAGCAGGGAGCCCGATGTGGGGCTCCAACTCAAGAAAGATGAGATCATGACCTGAGCCGAAGTCAGAAGCCCAACCGACTGAGCCACCCAGGCTCACTNAATGAGGCCATTTTAAGTGTTTGAGGACTTTTATTTTTTGTTGTTTATTTTAATCACCCATTGCTCATCACGACAAATGCACTCCCTAATGCACATCACCTATTTCACCCATCCCCACACCCACCTTCCTTCTGGTAACCATCAGTTTGTTCTCTATAGTTTTGAGTCTCATCATTAGGGAAATACAATACTAGAGTGTATTATGCTAAGCAAAATCAGTCAAAGACAAATATTTGATTTTACTTATATGCAGAATTTAAGAAACTCAACAGATGAACATAGGGGAAGGGAAGAAAAAATAACATAGAAACCGGGAGGGAGGCAAACCATAAGAAACTGTTAAATACAGAAAACAAACTGAGGGTTACTGGAGGGGAGGGGGAGGGATAAATGGGGGATGGGCAGTAAGGAGGGCATCGCTGGGATGAGCACTGGGTGTTACATGTAAGTGAGGATGAATCACTAAATTTACTCCTGAAACTGATACTCTACTATATATTAACTAAGTTCAATTTAAATAATTTTTTTAAAAAAAAGAGTTTGTTGGTTTGTCTCTCTTCCTCCATCTCTCTCTCTTTGCAGTGTATGAGGAGATCTGAACCACCTCACTTCCCTACTACACATCCCCCTATGCACCTTGAAGACCAGTTCTTGGCTATTACCAGGCAACTTTTCCATCCACCTCCTTTTCCCCAGTGTCCCTGTAGATTTCTTTAGTTTTTGGTTTCCAGTCTGAAATCATGGCTTCAAGCGGTCAAGACCAATGACTTTCTCCCCTGGGTAGCCTCCTCTTGA
>NW_027528635.1:1216983-1228047 GCF_008692635.1 Crocuta crocuta | reverse complement strand
TGTTCATGTGAGCAGAGGTAGGATCCTGACATGGGCTTACTCGCATAGAGGGAAAGGGGCAGTATGCATATGACAGAAGTTGTCATAGGTGTTTAAACGCCAACCACTACAAGCTAAAACTGACTTGTGCATCCAGGGCAGGAGCTGCTCAACTTTGTGCTGGAGGTTCTGTGCACTGCAGTGAGAGAAAGGCACTCAGACTGGGAAAGGAAGGCTAAAAGTGTCTTCAAAGACTCTGACAGTTTATATACTAAGTTCTAACAGTGTGAAAAAAAAGCTTCTACAACTAATAACTGAGTTGATCAAGGTTGCAGGATACAAGATCAATGCACAAAAATCAATTGTATGTTTATTAGTAATAAACAATTAGAATTGTTTTTTAATAGGCAGTTGAAATTTAAAACTGTATTTTTTATTTTTTAATTTTTTTAACGTTTTATTTATTTCTGAGAGAGATACAGCATGAGCAGGGGAGGATCAGAGAGAGAGAGGGAGATACAGAATCTGAAGCAGGCTCCAGGCTCTGAGCTGGCTGTCAGCACAGAGCCCGACGCGGGGCTCGAACCCACGAACCATGAGATCATGACCTGAGCCGAAGTTGACCGCTTAACTGACTGAGCCACCCAGGAGCCCCTAAAACTGTAATTTAAAATATCACTAGAAAGGGGTGCCTGGGTGGCTCTGTCAGTGAGCGTCAGATTTCACTCAGGTCATGATCTCACAGTTCATGGGTTCTAGCCCCACATCAGGCTCTTTGTTGACAACTCAGAGCCTGGAGCCTGCTTCGGATTCTGTCTCCCTCTCTCTCTCCCGCTCCCCCACCTGCACTGTCTCCGTCCCCTTCAAAAAAATAAACATCGGGGTGCCTGGATGGCTCAGTCGGCTAAGCGTCTGACTTCAGGCTCTGTGCTGACAGCTAGCTCGGAGACTGGAGCCTGCTTCTGATTCTGATCCCTCTCTCTCTGACCCTCCCCTGCTCATGGTGCGTCTCTCTCCCTCTCTCTCTCCCTCTCTTCCTCTCTCCCTCTCTCCCTCTCAGAAATAAAAGATTAACAAAAATATTTTAAGAAAGAATCCTAAATGATGGAGAGGCAAAGTTTAGTAAAATAAATAAACATTAAAAACTAAATTAAATATCACTAGAAAATATGAAATACTTAGGGATAAATTTGACAAAAGAAGTAAAAGACCTACACACTCTAACCTAGAACATATTGTGGAGATAGACTAATGGCAGAATGAAGTAAATGGAGATATATACTTTATGGATAGGAAGACACAATATTATAAGAAGTCAATTCTCACCCAACTCATCAACCCGATACCAATCAAAATCCCAGAAAGGCTTTTTAATAGAAATTTACAGTTATTCTAATATTCATATAAAAATGCAAAAGACCTAGAATAGCAAAAACAACTTTTTTGTTTTTGAGAGAGAGAGAGAGAGAGAGAGAAAGTGAGTGTGAGTGGGGGAGGGACAGAGAGAGAGAGAGGCAGACAGAGAATCCAAAGAAGGCTCCAGGCTCTGAGCTGTCAGCACAGAGCCCGACGCAGGAGTTGAACCCAGAAACCATGAGATCATGACCTGAGCCAAAGTCGGCTGCTTAACTGAGCCATCCAGGCGCCCTGCCAAAACAACTTTTAAACTGTGATGAATTCTGAATAAATTCCATGGATTGAACCAACGTCAATGTCCTAATTTTGATAATGTACTGTGATTATGTGGATTTATCACTGAAGGAGGCTGGGTTGTACACAGAGCTCTCTTGTACGTAACTGAAACTTCTTTTGAATCTATAATTATTTCGAAATTAAAAAATTAAAAGAGAGCACGAGCGAGGCAAAGGGAGAAGCAGCATGCCCCTAGCGGCCTCCAACAGGAATTCACACAACTGCATAATGAGAAAAAGAACTGGCCTAGAGGCTTGATTCTTGATCCAGTTTTCATCCAACATACACATCTTCATCTCATACACCAGAGTATCAAGAAAGACCTAGCAAAAAGCCCTGCGAACTTCCAGAGACAACAAATTTATAGCATTCCCATGACCAAAGACTAAACACTAGTAAACAAAGAGAATGCTCTTACTAAGGGTATTCTTTTTTCTTAGTTGAACTCTATATGATGTCTGGTGATTACCACTTCCATTCATTAAATGCTCACAGGCTCGCTCTGTCTCTCTCTCAAAAATAAACATTAAAAAAAGCTTTTAAAAAAGGGGCCACTTGAATAGCTCAGTCGGTTAAGCATCTGACTTTGCTCAGGTCATGAGCTCACCGTTCAGGAGTTAAAGCCCCACGTTGGCCTCTGTGCAGACAGCTCAGAGCCTGGAGCCTACTTCAGATTCTGTGTCTCCCTCACTATCTCCCCCTCGCACTCTCTCTCTCAAAAATAAACATTAAAAAAATTGTAATGCTCACAAGCCAATTTTGAAGGTTTTTCTTTAATTCTTGTCTGTAATTAGTAGGGAGAACACTACTTTGTCATGTGATGATATACATATATTAAAAGAAATCAACAGACTACATCAAATAAAGGTCAAATTATTACAACTGTTGAAAATAACATGCTTCTGTTTTAAGGGACTGTTTTCTAAATTTGCTTACCAAAAATATCTTGAAGGGTGTACTGCTACCCAATGAAAATTTATCAAAGCATTAGGAACACTTTCAGTCGATACTTTGTAGTGAAATATTGTCATTAACTTTATAAAATAATCCCTATTGGGCTCTTTAGTGGTTCTCTTCTAAAATTTCCCCCAACCTGAATGAAAAAAAAAATTAAAGGCCATCAGTGGACACGGAGTTCACTTTTACTGAAATTTTCCATTTCTGATGTGTTCAGTTTTCAAGAATATTCTTCATCATACCAGGTCGAGGAACACATTCAAACCATAAGAGACTCTTAAATACAAAGAACAAACTGAAGGTTTCTGGCAGTTTTGGGTAGGGGGAAGGGCTAAGTGGGGGAGGGGCATTATGGAGGACACCTGTTGGGATGAACACTGGGTGTTATACCTAAGTGATAAATCACTAAATTCTATTCCTGAAAAAAAAATTTTTTTTTGGCGAGAAACAAAACAAAACGACTCTCTGATGTCGCACTTAGTCAGAGAGGGATCCAGGCCGAGGACCAGGGACTCATATTTCCCTTTGGACTTCTTGTTTTCTGGGCCTTCGTACAAGTGGTAAAATGACACTGATTTCACTGTGATAATAACCCTCAGGCAGGTTTGCAATGACTTTCTTTACAGTGTTGTATTTTTTCAACCATAGAAGGCAGGTTTAAAAACTACACAGCATCAGACACAGGATGGAATCTGCTCGAGAATTTGCTTCATTTTGGCCACAAAGGGCAAGCTGTTAGAAGCCAACCGTTCATTTTCCTCTCCACCACAGGCTGTTGAAGAGCAAGAGACTGGGAAGAATGGAGGACGATAGAAAGGGGGAGCTTCCTGCAAGCTTTGCATGGGATTTGCTTTGGAAAATACCAACGCCATCACCTGCACTGCAACCACGCCTCTTACTTGTAACACTACTAGTGCTAATGGTGACAGAGTTCATGCTCCAAGAACCTGCTGTATGCCAAGCTCTGTTCTCAGCATTCAGTAGCAGTCAGACCCAAATAGGACACTGCACAAAAACTGGAATAACTTGACAAAGAGGTGGGTACAGGGAGACCCCCAGGGAGACTGTAATCACACAGTGTTAGTAGCAGCTGCACTGCTGTTACCTCGGACCTAAAGAGATGAGAAGAGGGAGTGGTTCCTGGAACGTGGAAAGGTCAATAATCATGAGCAAAAGCCATCTTGAGAAGAACAGTGACCTCTATCAAGACACTCAGCCAGTCCACAGTGACTAGCAGAGATGAAGACAGGAGATTAAGTACCCTGCCCTCACTGTCCTTCCTCAGCCTCCTTGGGGCTCCCGATCAGCCAAACCCAGTGGACTCCTGAGGGTCCCGGAGCCCAGATAGAATGCACAGGAAACAGCCTCCCTGGACAGAGCAGCGTCAGGGAGAGCGGAGAGTGGATGTGGACGGGCAGGGGACGACGTCCAGCAGAGATGCGAGACGGACAGCAATGCCAGGAGTGGGCACCAATTCTCGCTCAGGAGCGCAGGGCAGGGAGTTGCGGCCCCGAGAACAAGGTGCACGACGCTGTGAAACGGGATTTCTAACTCCCGTTCTCCAGGCCTCAAAGCTCGCCTTCTTTCTAACATTCTGGGTAAATGGTGTACCCTCCCTCGCCTTCAATTTCCCATCTATGAAATGACGAAACTGGAATAAATGATGTGAACTTTTAAACATATGCTATCATTCCATAATTCCCATCTTTGCTAATATTATAACTCCTTAAGCTTTTAATCATATTATGATTCTAACCAACCAGCTTCCAATCCCAGAGCATAAAACTGCGTGCAGGGCCATCCTGGCTTGAGCCAGCCTCCCCCTCTTTCTGACTCAGTCGTCACTGGCAGGGCAGCCCACCCAGCTGGCACCTAAGGACAAAACCTTCGGTTGAGCCTGGACGATCAGCTCAGCAACGGGGCGCTGTAGACAGGAGCGGGCCATAGAACAAAGACCGTTAACTCAGTCAACAACCCTGGAAGAAGTGCACGTTCTGCACCAAGAGCTGTGCCGGGCACAGGGAAACACACGCTGATAAGACGCGGTCCCCGCCACGCACTTTCTGAAAGCTTCTCCGCCCCATGCCTTCCCAGGGCAGACTTCCATGTCTGGCATCGTGGACAGCAATTTCCATCCTACCAGAAAACAAACCTCAGCCCTTAAAATCAAGCATTCTGAATTTTCAGACATTTTCTACATGCTCAGCATTTTAAGGTTTTTCCTCCAAGATGCCCAAGGCTAAGGAGTGCGATCCTTTATTACTGTGGCCCTTATGAAAAATGCTTTAATGCCTCACGGTAGATGGAAATATTAGCTCGCGGTACGAAATACCTCCAATTGTACGTGCCACGGAAAAAGACAAAAAAGCATCGTGATTTTTTTGTTTTACCCCATCGGCTGACAACTTGAAAGAGTATCCTTCTATTCCACGAAGGCTATTTGGGGAACCTCTTCTGGGAAACAATGCTAGGTACTGAGGTATTTTGAGGGAGAAAATGTGCTATTACAAGTTTGCTGTATGTCAATTATATTTCAATAAAAAGTATTCTAAGTGCAAGTTTTTGTCTACATGCAGGGAGCACACTTTCTTTCTATTCTGTCCTGTTATCAGGGACAATGTGGATGCTAACGCAGTACAATTATAAATCACTACCACGGTAATCTGCCTCTCCGTGTTTCTTCACCCCCACACCTCTCCTGATGAGAGGCGCTCCCTGTTGCACCCATGTTTGGGATTCAACTATTTCTCCCGGGTCTTCTGAACTCTAAATGCAAAGGCACTCTCTGAGGGTCAGTTCAAAGCCAGAGAAACTGAGCCACGGTGTCCCCACGTGGTGTCTGCCGCAAACTCCCGAGGTGCCTTGTTCCTCAAAATGATGTGCAGCCACCAAACAGCTCTCTCTTCCTTACTTTTTTTTTTACTACAAATTTAAACTGTTTGACATTTAAAAAATCATTTTACCAATTCCTATAGCCTTAAATTGTAAATTTCAGGAAATTATAATACCAGGCAGAAGTGTCATAAAGCCGATAAGAGCCAGGCTGGCATGAAAGATGATCCCCGCCGTCCACGCATAACCCGCGTCGCTGCTGCGCTGTTCGCACTCAGCTCGAAAACCAGCTCTCCGTGCTCCCCACGGCGGCCTTTCCTCTTCCCAACTCACGGCCATTTTGACCACGTGCACTTTGCGGGTACCACAGATTCATCGGACGTACTGACACGGCTAAAGACTGCTGAGGTTCACTACCTCAGTAACGTAAACATTTTAAGGCGCACGGACAATTTTTACGATGGCCTTTCCCCTCATTACCTAATACGCAACTTGCTCTTGCCATTTACTTACACATGAANGGACGTACTGACACGGCTAAAGACTGCTGAGGTTCACTACCTCAGTAACGTAAACATTTTAAGGCGCACGGACAATTTTTACGATGGCCTTTCCCCTCATGACTTGCTCTTGCCATTTACTTACACATGAGTATAATATTTTGTTTCGTATGAGCTGTATACTTTCTAGGACGTTTGTCCTTTATGAAGCATATATTTCTAATGAAGGAATACGGAAGTGCAGGAGGAAAGAGGGTGGTGGCCTCTTTCACGCCACATTCACCGGAACGGGGCGCTACGACGCACAGCCGGGAGAGCATGCGCAGGCCTCCGTTTCCAACGGGGCCGTTCTGTCCCCTCCACGGAGGACACGTTGCATCTTTCACGGGGGACTCGCACGCTCCCTCTGAAGCCCTTTCGGTTCCATCAAAATCAAGAGCTCTCCTGTGCTAAGGCCGCCAGGGTGTCACATAGTGGACCACGGATGCCACGTGAGAGTCAAGGCAGAGCGAGTCCAGGTTTCCAGAAAGTGGGCTTAGAACCCGCAAAGCTCTCGCCTGGCTGAGCTCGGCTCTGCGATGAATGACAACCACTGGCGATGACAGAGGAAAACGTGATGTTCACCAAAACTGACTTGTTTGAACAAAAGCGTGCGGTCCTTTGATTTCGTCCTCACATGAGACGATGCTTGCATTTCGCCGGGATCAGAACGCTCCTCAGAGAACTCGGGGTGCGCTGCCGAGCAATAACTAGATCACAGCTGGCAAGAGAATCCCACGAGGTCAACGCTGGACACAAGCCATCCGAGTCGTGAAGGGGTGCGTACCGGGCATCATCCGGGCTCGACGAGGAGATCACAGAACACAGAAAGGGGCCACGAAGGGGGTTCAACTGGGAAGAGGATGGAGGAGATCGTGTTTGGTGGGCGCCGGAGATCGAGTGCGGCGGGCCGNACTGCTCTTTGGTGGGGAAGAAAGCAAACACTCAAGGAGCAGCTTGGGGAAGAAGGACGATGCTCAAGCAACTTTCCCATGGCCTCCGAGCACCGCGCGTCCTTCTACTTCTCACACCCGTGTCTTCGTCCGCGGGCGGCTTAGTCTCCCTCACTTCGCCGGGAACCACGAGAGCAGGGACCCTCGGCTGCATGTCCCTGCCCCCATCTCCGGCGTATATACAGCAGCCTGTGCGCCGGATGCAAGAATCACCAATGTTCGCCCCACCCACAGTTACACAGGTAGAGAAATGAAGCCCCGAGGAACGGAGTGAGAAGGGAGATGGGGGTCGCCCACACGCATGAGGGGGTAGAGCTGGCAGTCAAACCCACGTTCCACTAAGTCCGGATCCTGAGGTCGAAACACGACCTCGTGCTAGACCCTGATGATCAGAGACATGGGAAGAGAGACAAGGGACAAAGCAGTGCCTCTTCCCATCACGTGTCCCAGAAATCACAAACGTCACACCATGTCATCTTCCACTGTTTCCTTACTATGGGGTAGGAGAGGGGGCTGTCATAACCGTGGGGGGTCGGGGAGGGTCCTGACACGGCCAAGTGTTTGCGACCATTGATTTCTGCACTGTGCATCTGAAATGAAAACGGTACCCAGGGAGAAGCTGGCTGAAACCTGACGACCAGGGGAAGTCCGCGCTGGGCTCCCAAGTCCACAGGCCCCGGGTCCCAAGTCCACAGGCCCCGGGTCCCAAGTCCACAGGCCCCGGCTCCCCCAAGTCCACACGCCCGGGCTCCCCCAAGTCCACACGCCCGGGCTCCCCCAAGTCCACACGCCCCGGCTCCCAAGTCCACACGCCCCAGCTCCCAAGTCACACGCCCAGGCTCAAACCCTAGGGAGGCTGCCCACTACCTGTGCCTGGCAGCACTCACGGCCCCTCTGCCTCTGCTTCCCCAGGAAATAAGGTCTCCTGTGCCAGAGGCGTGTTGTGGAGACGTGCCTAGACACCAGCCGTGACCCACTCGGCCAGCCCGTGTCAGTGGTCATGGCTCAGACACGCTCGCCCTCCTCCAGCCACAGCTCAGGGACCACGGCCGGGAGGGAGTTCCGGGCACAGGCGCCACTGTGAGCAGACCTTCCCGGCAGGCACGTTCCCTTAGAAGCCGTGCCCTGGGGAGGGGTCGCGCACCCATCCGGGCTGGGGAAACAGGTGCACGGAACCGCCATGGGCAACACGAGGACTCAGGCAGAGCCTGGACGCGGCGGGGAGGGAGCGGGGCTGTATGCAGCACAGGCCACTCTGGAGGGGCCACTGCTCGGCGGGCTCACACCCGTCTGCCCGACGTGGACTTGCAGCCAGGGCCACTGTGACCAGCAAGGCCCGTGCCGTCCCAGGGGTTCCCTGTCTGTCCAATCGCTCTACCGTTCCGGACCAGCATCTGTGCGCAGACCAGCAAGGGGCCCAGAACCCCAGGAGGTGGGCACCGCGTGTCACCGCGTGTCCCAGAGCACCCTCCGGATGCACAGCCTAGGGGGCTGCTTCAGGCAGAGGACCCCGACGAGCAGGGCCGCGCGATCCTCCAGAGTGTGTGAAGGAACAGACTCCCTGCTCCTGACCGCGGGCAGACGCTGCTCTTGACCCTTCCCCAAAGGTGTGGCCCGGCATACACTGCACTCTTCTAACGACGACGACAACTCTCCGTCCCGGCGGGGCCCTCCTCTGAGCCGGGCACTGTGCCAGACTCCCAAGGCACGTGTGTCATGGGGCCCTCCCGACAGTCCCTCGAAGCAGGGGCTGTCATCATCCCCAGGGTACAGATGAGGAAAGACACTTGGAGGGTAGATGGCGATGCACGTCAAAACGACAGCGACACATCACTGCACAGCTGTCAGGATGGCCACTACCAACAAGACAAGAAATAACGAGTATTGTCAAGGCCGTGGGGGAGAGCGACCCCCGTGCACCGTTGGTGGGAACGCGCACTGCCACGGTCGCTGCGGAAAACAGGACACGGTTCATCAGAAGGGTTAACCTGGAACCACGAGACCCGGCATCTCCACCGCTGGGGGTTTATCCAAAGGGAGGAAAACGCCAACTCAAAAACATCTACACGGGCCCACGCCTTCGCTGCGGCGTCACTCACAACAGCCAAGACGCGGGAACCACCCAGTGCCCATCCAGGGATGAAGGGATTCAAAAACAACGGAATATTACGTAGACATAAAAAGGAAAGAAATCTTGCCATTTGTGACAACACGCGTGACCTTGAGGGCATGACGCTAAGGGAAAGAAGTCAGACAGAGCAAGACAAATACCATACGGTCTCACTTGTATGTGGAAACTTAACCAAAAAAGGAACTCACAGATACAGATAGATTGGTGGTGGGCCGTGGTGGGGGGCAAATCAGAGGCGGGGGTCAAAAGGTACCAGCTTATACATGACCATGTATAAGTCATGGGGGGTCACGTTCCACACGGCCACTACAGTTAACAGCACCGTATTATACACGTGAAGGTGCTACGAGGACCAATCTCAAAGGCGCTCCTCACGAGAAGAACAACTTGCGGTCCGTGTGGGGCCGGGTGTTGCCCAGACTCGCCACGGCGATCATTCCTTTTGCAACTTACACGGTGACTCACGGCGCACACCTGACACGCGGACGTTACCGTCACTTACAGCACCATACAAAATGTAAGAATTAACCGCCTGCCAGCCTCTCTGTCANCGCCTTCGCTGCGGCGTCACTCACAACAGCCAAGACGCGGGAACCACCCAGTGCCCATCCAGGGATGAAGGGATTCAAAAACAACGGAATATTACGTAGACATAAAAAGGAAAGAAATCTTGCCATTTGTGACAACACGCGTGACCTTGAGGGCATGACGCTAAGGGAAAGAAGTCAGACAGAGCAAGACAAATACCATACGGTCTCACTTGTATGTGGAAACTTAACCAAAAAAGGAACTCACAGATACAGATAGATTGGTGGTGGGCCGCGGTGGGGGGCAAATCAGAGGCGGGGGTCAAAAGGTACCAGCTTATACATGACCATGTATAAGTCATGGGGGGTCACGTTCCACACGGCCACTACAGTTAACAGCACCGTATTATACACGTGAAGGTGCTACGAGGACCAATCTCAAAGGCGCTCCTCACGAGAAGAACAACTTGCGGTCCGTGTGGGGCCGGGTGTTGCCCAGACTCGCCACGGCGATCATTCCTTTTGCAACTTACACGGTGACTCACGGCGCACACCTGACACGTGGACGTTACCGTCACTTACAGCACCATACAAAATGTAAGAATTAACCGCCTGCCAGCCTCTCTGTCACCTGGGGCCGGGCACNGATTACTTCCCTTGTTCATTCCTGGCACATTCCACGTGCCAGTGTGTGCGCGCTCTCTCCACACACACGTGTGTATATACGTACACCTAATATATGCAAATAAATAGACATATCAGAGATTTGGATAGTACGACGCCCGTGCTCAATAACTATTGGTTGAGTGAATAAAAAAATCTTATATTCTGAATGAAGGCTTCTCCCTTGAACTCATTAATCCCACTGAACATTTGTACTCGGATCATGGGGAGGTGGGGGAGGGGCAAAGGTACAGAAATGACAGAAACGTAATGCCCTCTCACTTCTCACCAGCTCTGTCCCAGTCACCGCCGCCATCATTCTCTGCCTGCACTGCCCTTCGTATGCAGCCTGTATTCCAAGGAGCTAAAAGCACCTAATTACCCTTACAATCATTCCATCTTATAATTCATCAGAACCAGCTGGGGAAGCAAGTGGAAAAATCCAATTTTTTCAAATTCCTTTCCTAAAACCGTCTGTGGAATGACTTCAGAAATGAATCCATCATACTGAAGATGCAGATCCCTGATTCTAGAGATCAGAGCTGCCTCCCCGAGGGGCTGATGGCTAGCTATGGACACTCAAGGATGAGGCCCATACTCTGTAAATGCTCAATGTCATGAGAAAGAGCAAATAAATACGCAAGGCAAGAGCCCATGATTGATTCCATTCTGATGTTCATCATCCAACGTATATGTCAAATAATTAACAGCCAAAGGTATCTTTACCTTTACAAAATAATTGTATATTTCTTGGCTAATGTAAATACCTCATGAAATAAAAGCCAGAGCAG
>NW_027528635.1:1213757-1216914 GCF_008692635.1 Crocuta crocuta | reverse complement strand
CTCATACCTTTTGTCTACGTAATATAAATTCTCAAAATGTATATTCACAAAATCATTTCAAGACAAAACAAAGAAAAAGCCAACATACACAGAAATATTTGCCAAAGTTTTTTTTTTAAAACAAACATGGGGAAACAATGTAAATGTCCAACAATATGGAAATGATGATTTTTTTTGTACCTAAATCANACCAAACTCCACACCCGAAAAACAAACAGCCCAGTAAAGAAATGGGCAGAAGATATGAACAGACACTTCTCCAAAGAGGACATCCAGATGGCCAACAGACACATGCAACGATGCTCAGCATCCCTCCTCATCAGGGAAATACAAATCAAAACCACACGGAAATGATGATTTTTAAAGGAGAAGTTATGTTACATCTCTGGGTCTCAGTTTCCTTATCTATAAATTGGAAATAATATTTACTTGTTTTAGGGCATTAAGCTAATTAATACAGGTAAAGTATATACATTGTAAATTGGGTACCAAGAGATTCCCCTTATTAATAAGTCCCCCTTTCACTTGAGCTCTTTGGAAAAGTTTGTTTCTTGTTCCTTGCAATCAAGGGATTCTGGATTCAGATGGGGAAGGCTGGGGATGACAAAGACAGAGGAACACTGCCCTCTCTTTACCTGAAAGCATGTGGAAGACTGCAATGAATGTTTAATCATAGGTGACCTAAATTACCAGATATAACGCCGATACAAATCTCATTCCACTATTTTTTACACAGAGATGCATGCTGACAATGGACCACCCACTGTTAAGCACCATATGTGCAAGATCTCGTTAAATACTTATTTTTCCCATCTTAAAGATGAGGAAACTGAGGATCAGAAAAGTTATACATTGTTAGTGGAGAAGATGATAGAGAAGGCTTTATTTAGGGCTGCACTCTCCCACATGAGTATATAAGTGTGTGTGTGAGTGTGAGAGAGAGAACACAAAAGTGAACAAGAGGAAGGTGTGAGTTGGCTAAAGGACTGACTTGTTTTGAAGTGAAATTTGCCAGAAAGCTACTGTTCTTACCCGGTGGGTTTTTTGTTTATTTAAATTCCTTGGCATTGTTTGGAGAAGTTACTCAAGATTAGAGTACTTGTCTTGAAGCTTCAGTTGTATCCCAGGCAGTCTGTCATTATTAATGCTTAGGTCTGTGTCCCTTTGGGGGTGGGTTGTGAAGTACACAACTTGATGCCTGAAGTCCTTACAAATCACTCTTCTCGCTGGCTCCTCCACTGATTAAATCCAGAATCACACAAATCTGCCAGACCCCAAAACCAAAAGACTTTACCACAAGGGCCACCTACCAGTAGCCTTTTATAGGGACAATAATGGCTGTTTTTAAATCTCACATTATCGAAGTATTGTGTAGTTTACAAAGAAATTTCTGATCTGTGACCTTGTGACCCAACTTGCCGAGAAAGGACACTCCTATTTTAAGGAGACCGACTTAAAGATACCTTAACGTAACACGGATATCCCAGACCCCACCAGCCTGAAATGTTACTTTTATTTTTCATGATCCAGGCATGGAGCTCAAGCCTCCACCAACCCGGTGGCTGGAAATCCCACCTCTATTTCCAAAATGTTCCGTGTATTTTGGGTTACTTTCCAGGGCCCCTCATGGGACTTTCAACTGCAGGCACCGCACAGGATCTGCTTTATACTTGTCATCTCTCCCAGGCTGCTGCCCTCCACGCCAGCGGGAAGAGGCTTCACCATTACCACTGCCCATCTCGCAAGGCCCAAGGTCCACACCAAGGCTGCTATACGCAGACGCTTTCCCAAGTTCCCGTTAGGGCCCAGCTGTAAGAAAAGCCTCCAAAAACTTCAGTTCAAGGCCTCGACATGGCCCTGGAGCAGCTCAGCTTGCAGTCTGTCTCAATGCACACAGGAGTTTTGAAGACTTTGGCTGGGATCTCACCCCTTGCTTGCCCAGAATCTCATTATCTCATAAAAACACAATGCTATAGATTTCTGGTGCCCAAGCTTTTAACCAGAGGGCCTCAAACCCATCCAAAGGGCCAGATGACAGATCGTCTTTGAGTGGTTCTCTGGAAACAGATTCTGAGATGGAGAGCTGCTTACAGGAGCTGACTGGGGAATGCTCTTGAAAGTCGCAGTGTGGATAGAACTTTTCCTGAGCCCTGGGTTCTCAGAAGGCAATGGCAGTTAGGAACCCAACTACCAGGCTTTTTTTTTTTTTTTCCCTGTGGAAATGGCTAACCACAAAGGATCACCTGACCATGGCCTACTTGCACATACCCAGATAAAACCATCTCTATTCCTTCACTTGGCCTTTATAATACTCTTATATAAGGCAAATGACTCCCTTGTCTGCTGCCTTTATAAAACTCTAGCCCTTTCCTTTTCTTTGAGATGTTTCTCATTAACAAATAGTCTATCTATTGTAATAGCCAGAATAAAAGCATCTCCTGCCATGTACATTTTTTTTAGTGTGATTTCATTTTTGTGAAATGTCCAGAACAAGCAAATTCAGACAGCAAGGGGAGTTAGTGGTTGCCAGGAGCTGGGGAGGGGGCTGAAAAGTGACTCTAATGGGGATAGGGCTTCGTTTTGGTGTGATGGAACATTCCGGAATTAGACGGTGGTGATGGTTACACAACATTGTGAATGTAGCCACTGAATTGTAAACCTTAAAATAGTTAAAATGGTTAAGCTTTGAGGTTAGGTGCATTTCACCACAATAAAAAAAAAAAATTAACCACAAGAAAANTCCGCCGCGGACTCGGCTGCGGGTTGGGTCTATGCAGTCGGCCTGCTCACAGTCGAGCCCCGCCGGCTCTGTGACGTAAAGGAACGGCGTTCGTTGGCCACAAAGTGCGTGGCAGCCTCGAACTTTTCTATATTTCCCTCAGGTTCGGGGCGCTGTGCCTCAGCCGAGTGCTCCTCCAGAAGGTGGAGTTTGCTCAGGAGCTCTTCAGGTCCTGGGGCATCTCCTTGACCGCAGGGGCTGCTTCAAACATTTCCAGAAGAGTCTAAGAGCGCACGAGGCTCCTGCCTTCCACCCCCGGCCCAGAAGCAGTCTCCGGGCACTGGACTGCAACCTCCGAAGTCTCCTGGGCATCGGCCGGGAGTCCCCCCCATGTGCCAGAGCTGGCGGAGCAGGCGTAGGTCAAGTGCTTCCAGTTTC
>NW_027528635.1:1195260-1213704 GCF_008692635.1 Crocuta crocuta | reverse complement strand
CGCGCTTCAATGCCTGCGCAGAAGCCTTAACATGTTGACAGCCTATAGGCCTGTGAGGGGGTGAGGAACCTTAAGAGTTGAGCAGTGGAAGATGCCCACCTGCAATGTGGTTGCAAATGGGGCCTCAGGTGATTCTGTGAGGGCTCCAGAGTCGTCCCGAATTCAAGCAATGCTGCCCAGCCTTTGTATCCCTGAATTAGCTAGTTATCCAGCCCCCAGGAGCAGGTATAACCAAGGCAATTCCCAATGAGAAAAAACAACTGCGAGCTACCAGCAGCGGAACTCCAAGGAGCTGAGGATGGGGCCCGCACAGGGGATCTGAGTCGAGGTATCCATTGCCCTGAGGGGAAACCAGCCCTGGATCCTCCGCGGCTCTGCACTCCTTCCATCCCAGACCTCAAGGAAAATGCCTCCCTCCTCAACTTAAATATCAAAAACTGTCATGAATATCCACGAATTAAAAGGATGCAAACAAATCCGGAGTGGAGCTAAGATACAAATGAGAGTGAGGAACAATGGGGAAAACGGGGAGCTCTGAGGAGTGTTTCTCAAGCTGTGGCTCAGACTCTCCTGGGCTAGTGCCCTAATGCATTAAACTTGTGTTAAAAAAACAAAACTCAACTGAGTAAATTTGAAGATCGAATTGGTTTTACTCAACGACTCACGGATCGGGCAGTATCCCATCTAGCAAGTAGGAAAGGAGTTCCAAAGAGCTGCATAAAATGGGAAGAATTGTATAGCCAAATACAGGATGGGATGAGGAGATTATTGGGAAAAGAAAAGAAAGGATTGTTTCAGGCAAGGCCACCTTCCCTTAGGGGAAAGGTCATGAGGGGGTCTTACCTGCAGATTACCTCATTAGTGCTGATCAGGAAATTTCAGACTGATTGGTTTAAAATTCCACTCCTGGGAGAGGCTAATATTGCAATTAAGTTAAGTATTAAGTCTTGGTGAGGCTTAACAAAAGTGGCTCCATTTGGGCCTTTTACTCTTTTTAACACTCCACAAGTCATCCTATAGTTTTGTTTCTGAAATGAATTAGCAATATACTCATGAATATTTACTGAAAATGAAATTGAAAAATCAACTGACACCATTTGTTGCTACTTAATCAATGTCAGCCCAAGTTTCTCCATTCTTTCCAAGGAGAGGTTTTCCTTACTGAATTTCATGTGAATTTGTACCAGCTTGGGCTCATGATGGAAATATTACAAGTAACTCTTTTGTCATTTTGAGCCTGATTTTTTTTTTATACATCGTCCTTCCTTCTTCCCAGAAGCATTTACTGAGCTCTATTCTGTGTCAGGTATTATTCTATACTCTGTGGAGGAGACAAAACTTTTTCCTGTATCTTTCTACCCTCGATTACTGCTACCATAAGACACAGATAACTTTGCTAGGGCAATGTCAGTGGTAAGGGAGAGGCAAAATACAGACCATAGTTCACTGAGGAGCTAATGCTAATGAGCATGTGAAGACCACATTGTGCAAACCGCTCTTTTTAAATTCTAGAAATCTGGAATCTAGAAGCATTGCTGTTCTGTTTGGTAGCTCCGTGGAGATATAGGGTGGTGGGAGCAAGTGTTCTGTTGGTTTGTTTTTGTTTTGCATTTTGTTCTACAGTGGGAGAAACTGAGCCTGTTTAAATGCTGATAAGAAGGAATGGAATAAAGAAGCCAGTAGACTAGATGGAAGATAGAGGAGATTGTATCATTTACCTGAAGAGGAGTAAGAAATGGGATTTGTCTCATCCCGAAGGAAGAGTACCTCTTCAACTGTGATTGGGGTAGGGAGAGGTTAGGGCAGGAGGCCAGCAAGTTAAAAACAGTTGGACTGATGCAGAGTTATGGTTTTCCAGATACACAGGACAGTGAAGAATCAAAAGAGTTGAGGGATTTAGCCTGTGACTAATTGAAGAGCTACATCTGGCATCCAGATTAAAATAGAAGGGAGGGGGGAAACCAAAGAAAGCTGATGGTTTAGTAGAAAAAGAAAGAGTCTCGGGGCGCCTGGGTGGCTTAGTCGGTCAAGCTTCTGACTTTCGCTTAGGTCATGATCTCGCGGTTCGTGGGTTCAAGCTCCACGTCGGGCTCTGTGCTGACTGCCAGCTCGGAGCCTGGAGCCTGTTTCAGTCTGTGACTCCCTCTCTCTGTGACCCTCCCCTGCTCGCGCTGTCTCTCTCTCTCTCTCTCTCTCTCTCCTAGAAATAAATAAAAAATATTAAAAAAAAAGAAAATGGAAGAGTCTAAAATTGGGAGATATCAAACAAGTTTTAAAAAGCCCAAGTGTTGAAGGAGAAAGAGAGAAGAAAAATAGTAGCAAAAGCCAGCCATCATTCTAAGCAATCAATTCAAATTAACCCTGAGAGGCATATTCTATTACTTTCCATCTTTTATATAAGAGGAGACTGAGGCACTAAGTGGTTAAATCATGTGTGCAAGGTCACACAGCTCAGAAGTGGTATAGCTGTAGTCGGTCAGGTTTTGGTCTCTGCTTTCTCTGCTTCCCAAGTGAAGAGGAGAGTTTGAATTTGTGATTTCAACTCAGTCGCCCTTTGGATGATGCTGAGGTCTAGGATATAGTTTGAGGTGTGGCCTAGTAATGTGCTACCGAAGTAGAATGGATGCTGGACCTAGTCCCCGACAGCTCCTCTGCCCCCTCCTGCTATGCAAGCAGGACTGTGGCTTCAGGGGAACTTTTGCTGGTCACTGTAGTTACAGCCTCACTGGCCTCTGTGACCAGCTGGGCTGTGACTCCGTACCCAACAGAGAAGGTGACTGACCATAAAGCCAACCCAACAGGAGCTGCATGAAGAAGTTCAAATGGAAAGATCCATCCATATTCAAGATAGAAAAGAGCACACCGAAATACACAGGTAAGTCAGAGCTCTGACCTATGCCACATTTGCAAAAATCTTCACTGTGAGTTTTCTTTTGCTGGGTGTTTTCTGTGATTCCAGCTAAATGTTTGGCATCGCTTCAAGAATGTCAGTTAGGGGCACACAACTAAAGCAGCCCTGCATTATAGTTGCATCATTAGGGGAAACCTAAAAAGTCTTAGTCACCCCAGCAAACACGTGCTGCCCTGGGTTCAAAGCCCCAGACTTGAAATACGGCTAGAGAAGGTTGCTTTATTATCTGTTTTCTCTTCAGAGCCCTGGTGCTAAGAAAACTCAGTGCACAGTATCTCCTCATCTGCAAAACTGTTAAATAAATGCCTTAGAGCTTTCTAGCATTTCATTATGCCAGCATGGGGGTATGAAAAGAAATTGTGCTCGTATCCCAGTATGCCACCCACCAACTGGCAGCCTGTCCATGTTCCTTAAGCCTCTTGAGCCTCACCTTTCTCATCTGTAAGATGGAGATAGTAATTGTGTAAATGAGATGATCCCTGAGGCGTGCTTAGTTGAGCCTGGTTCATAGTAACACCTCATTCATGTTGGTGGTGGTAGCGGTGGTAGTAGTAATAGTAGTTGTTGTTACACCTGTTGGCACTTCCTCACTGCCCATTCACTTATTTTCTCCCCTATACCTGCCCCTCCATTGAAAAAGTTCCCACCCAAGTCATCAACATCATCCCTTATGCTAAAGCTAAGAAATAAGTTGCAGTTCGTATCTCCAACAGGGCCTCTTGCCAGAGATCGCAGAGCTTGTGAGTGATGGCCCTGAGATTCTGACTCACACTCAGTGTTCCTCAATTACACTTGACCTGTGTAATCTTATCCATTTTCCTGACTTCAAAGGCCATTTTTAAGTGTTTATGATGTGCCAAGTATTATGTTACGCATGTAGATGGATGGATGGATGGATGGTCGGATGGATGGATGGATGGATGTTTTTTAATCTCACCAATAGCCTTATGAGATAGGCACTATGATTCTATCATTATCTATATTTACATGGAGAAACTGAGGCTCAGGCAGATTTAGTTACTCAAGGTCACCCTGCTAGTAAGTGACAGAGTCTTGATTTGAACCCAAGCCTATCTAATTCTAAAACAATTGCTCTTAACCATTACATTATACTACAACAGAGTTCCCAAATAGTGCCCCCTCCAACTTCATGTAAGATTACAATAAATTAGGCCTGAATGGAACTCACAAATAAAGTTTACTGAAATATTAATGTACTCAGGTATAACTTTGCAAGAGTGGAGCTGGATGTACAGAACTGCTAGCCTCAAATGCTGGCTCTGAAATAATGAAGGCCATCCACCGACATCCTTCATAACCATAAGCATCTTAAAGCCCCGGTGGAAATACCAAGGCTTTATCTGTGAGAGGTAGGGACAGGCAGAAAACTGGGGTTTTTGCATTCATCCCACAAATAAAATGAACTCTGACCTCAGTTCTCTGAACATCAGGATACTGAATCATCTACTTCCTTCAGAAGGGGTGAAGAATGGGTTCTCCTCACCCCCAGTGTGTCCATAGTTGTACCTACAACCCACCTATATGTACTAAAGCGGAAGATAGGACCATTCAACAGACTTTGGCAATGATTGCCGCTGCCATAAGTAATATCTCCCATTTATGATTCAGCATTTCTCTCTGCATGATTCTTCTAAAGAGTATAAATAATTCACACTAAATTATAGTTACTACAAGGATATTTTAAGCCTAAAGTTGAAATTTATACAATTAGTGTCTAAAACCACCTTGAAAGGAGAAAAGCAAACATTTTGACTATCTAAATAACACTTTATAAGGCTTTTAGGTAGCTTACTTAACATTCCTTAAATTAATAGTGATTTCTACATGAAAGTGAAATATGTATAATTTTTACATTAAAGTGAAATATTATAAAATATAATTAAGAGCCTTATCTGCATCCTCACATTTTTGGGGTGGAATGCAAAGGTATGAATTCAGAAGCTTATTAAACTGGATGACTGATTGCTATATCTGTTTCTTAATTATGAAATATTTATACCCCTGATGTCATAGACCATGCAGTATTTATGCCAGATGTGCAATGAAATCTATATTCAATATTTGGGCAACCTGACAGGGGAAAGAACCTATTCCCTAAATTGATTCTAAAATTATCTTCAATTTAAGGCATTATCTCAGAATTGCACATAAAGCTCTAAATTCAAGAGAGAGTAAGATTATTTTTACTTGAATTAACATAGAATTTGCTTCAGGTCTTTAGCCACTTAGCCAACAGAGATAGCCAGACTTTTATTAAGCACTTCTCCATCTGAATGATAATGTTGCTGTAGACCCTTTCCCATTGCTACCCCCTCTTGCCCATTTTTAGAAAGAAATCCATTTGTCTTTAAACATTAAAATACAACTGATTCTTTCATCACCAGTGCCAGGTTTGGAGGTCTTCCAAGAGAGACCAGATTATAAACACGTGAAAAGGCAGCTTTCTCTAAGGGCCTTTGTTTTCGTTCTAAGCAGATAGGTGAAAATCAAGTGAAGTCCTAAGGCAGAGAGTTCTCCAACTATATCCTGCACAGAATTATCCGCAGATTCTTTGACTCAACCTCTGGATGCTGAATCAGGGAGTCGGTGCAGGCTGGGCCCGGGAATCTGCATTCTAATGAGCTCCTTCAAATGTTTCTGATGTAAATTGTCCCCGAATTTCACTTTGTATAATTTGCCCTAAGGATTCTTCCCCTGACACTCAGGGGTTATACATTGGGTCATGTATAAAGAGGAAGAGTTTGGGTACTGAGGCAGATGGCCTGGGTTTGACTATAGATTCTGCCATTCATCAGCTCTGCAGCTTTGGGCAAATCACTTCATCTCTCAGATCCTGTTCCCTCATCCATAAACAGAGAGTATTAATCCTTGTCATGCACCTCCCAGAGCTCTTAGGAGGACCAAATTAGATAACGGCCATGTGTGGCAGAGATGACATTATGGGTTCACTAAATTCGTTTCATTTCCCCTGTGAGCATACAGCTGGACTGCTTTTCCTGGCCTCCTGGCTGTGGTTAGTGGGGCCCTGCAGCTGTGTTTCGGCCAGTGGAAGGTGATGTATGTTACTTTGCTCCGGACTCCTTACCACGACCACTACCTTCTTCCTTTCCCCATCAAGATGTCCGTTCTCAGAGCGATCTTGAGAGCCATGTGTGGAACACCCTCAGCCTTGGACTTGAAAGACTGTTTGGAGCTGAGCCTCCTCTTTGTCTACCTGCACGGGACTGAAAGGTGCATGAGAAACAAACTTTATTGGGTTAACCCACTGGACGTTTTGGAGTCCTTTGTTACTACAGTTAGTCTCCTCTGTGAAATATAGTCATGTACGAATATGAGACATGAAGTCAAAGGACAACATGTACGTGGGGCAATGAAAAAGCAGAACTGATAGGTCAGGCTGACTTTTCAAGAGTAGGCATTGGGTCTGAGGAAGACCCTCTGCCCACACATGCCTCTTCACTACACGTTCACTCATTCCATTGGGCCTTTTGCTGACAGTGGATCAGAGAGAATAGGAAGCAGGACAGGAGAACAAAGACATTAGTAGCAGAGAAAAGTGGGGACCATGTATGGGGATGTAGATGCCTAGAAGACTAGGCTAGCACAGGAGTCTGAGGTCGTTGAAATGCACCTTGGATTCAGGAGTCAGCCAAATACCCAGTCATCAGGGAACACACACAGGTGATCAGTGTCAAGAAAGGCAGCAAAGCAGAAACTAGATACTTTGTCCTGAGCCACCATACGTGCAGAAGTGAGTAATCAATAAAGTATGGGGTTGGAGAGGACAGGTTCAAAGACCAAGGAGAAGACTGTTCTTCCACACCACTGGAAATTCTAGCCATTCTTCAGAACTCACCTCGAATGCCACCTGTTTTATATACACATAGTTTTTACCACCTCTTTTATAAAACCTCCGACTAATTGAGGCATTCTTAAGCTGGAGTCCATAGACCCAGGGAGTATAAGAATGAACTTCCCAAGAGTTCTTGGATCTCCTGAACTTAAATGCAAAATTATGTGCCCGTGGTTTGGGGGATAGAATCCTTACTCTGATAAGCTTCTTAAAGGGAGTCTATGAAGCAAAAAATGTTTAAGAATCACTTCACTGGTTTTGTGAACCTGTGAAATGAAGGTGTTTGTTCTTATCCATCTCTTTACCCTCATGCAGAGCACAAGGTAGGTGCTCAGTAAATGATCACTGAAGGGTTACAAGTGTCTTCCTCTGATTCTCCAAGCTGAAATTGTTCTCTTGGTCTCTGTGTTTCCCAAACCAATTCCCTGTGGCATTCTTCACGGACTGCATTTCAGCGAAGTCCATTGTTTACCTGCTCTTTTTCCCCAACCTATAATCACTTTAAGGGGAAGAAGAGTAAGATTCATCTTCATATTCTCCAACATTGTCTAAGACAACAGATATCATAATTCAAGATACCCTTTACCTCATTTGATTTTTACAACAATCATGAAATCATATGTAGTGTCATTGCCCCCATTTTACAGATAGAAAACTAAAGCTCAGAAAGGCGAATAGGTTTAAAGTCATATAGATAGGAAATTGAGAGCCCAGAGTAAAATTCCTGTCTCTCTGATTCTATTTTTTTAATGTTTCTTTATTTTTGAGACAGAGACAGAGACAGAGCATGAGCAAGGGAGGGGCAAAGAGGGAAGGAGACACATAATCCAAAGCAGGCTCCAGATTCTGAACTGTGAGCACAGAGCACAACACAGGGCTAGAACTCACAAACCATGAGATCATGACCTGAGCTGAAGTCGGACGCTGAACCAACAGAGCCACTTAGGGGCCCCTGTCTGTCTGATTCTAAAGCCTTGTACTATGTCCAAATATTATATTATACTTTACAATATTATAATATGCTGCTGTAGCTGTCCCTCAAGATTATTGGACTGAACTGACTTGAGCTGATATAAATTTTATGGATATGAAATAAGCATGGACTGTGAGGCAGTCAGAAACTCTCAATCTAGTCCAATCATCTCGTTTTACAGGTGAGAAAATGGACATTTCAAGTGAGAAAGGGACTCGCCCAAAGTCAGGCAGCAAATAAGTGGCCGAGCTGAGTGCCTTGCCTGCCAGATCAGTGCTCTTTCTTCCATTATGTTCTGTTCCTCCCTTGTTTCCTTGGTTCATGCTGCACTGGAGTGAGATCAAAGGGTCAAATCCAGGTAAATCTCTATAAAAAAAAAAAGTATGACATGTCTTTGTAGCTTAATTTAGCTCATTAGATATTTTAAGATATCCTTTGACAGCTGGTAATGATCATGGTTCTTGATTAGACAATGCATTTTCATGCATCTAATTTTCTCCATTTTTTTCTTTCAGATATTCTTTTTTAAATGCAAGTAGAAATGTGTCAGATCTTATGATAAATGTGAACTACTTAATTCATAGCAATTGCAGTCCCTCATTAGTAATAAATTAAATATTGAAAAGACCAGATCATTTCATGTGTCAAAAAGAGCCTTGTCACTTGGCATGATTTAAGAGGTCAAAGTGTGAATTCTGTAATGATCATCCATAACCATATTTCTGATTGAGCTCACTCAACATCTATGACTCATGGGACTTACCCAAGACACTTGTGGAGTTACAAACAGAGCAAAATAGAATCATAATTTGTGTCTAAGAATTGTTGGACAGATATTCAGAATTGATGCACATCATTGAACTAGGAATTTCACCAGAGAAACTGCATTTAATTGTTTCTATATGACTTCAACACATCTCTTCATATTAGGCTATTTTTAAAAATCAAACTGTTTTGGTAGTGATTTTACCAAAAACAATTCCATTGAAAAGCAAATAAATATTTTCAAATCTCAAGATACCAATTCAAAGCACTGGCTTATTTTTCATTTATTTTGACATAAATGCTTGATAAGAGTACCATTTAAGGGGAGCCTGGGTGGCTTAGTCGGTTAAGTGTCCGACTTTCGCTTAGGTCATGATCTCACGGTTCGTGGGTTCGAGCCCCACGTCGGGCTCTGTGCTGACTGCCAGCTCAGAGCCTGGAGCCTGTTTCAGTCTGTGACTCCCTCTCTCTCTGACCCTCCCCTGCTCACGCTGTCTCTCTCTCTCTCTCCTAGAAATAAATAAAACATTAAAAAAAAAAAGAGTACCATTTTTGTCTCCCTTAAGTGACTTAAGGTCAACCAGCTGCTGAGCTAGTTCAACCAATAGTGAAATCAGTCACGAAAGATCAGTTTCGATAAAGAGAAACAGAAGAAAACAGTGAATTAGGGATCAAACACATATTGCCTTAGTTTAAACACAAGTCCCTCACATAATAAAAGAATGTGGCTTTCTGTGAGAAATTTACTAAATGCTTCTTTGATAATTTTGTTACCAAACTTAGAAAAGTAGGGAGTAATAAGCAGTTCTTTCGCAGAAAGGCTAATAGACTTAAATATTATAATAACATCTTCTCAATGATGAAGCCATATCGTCAAAGGGAAAGGGTGTGACTGAAATGCAATATAAGCAAAAATGTCTATATACATTATTGATTCATTCAACATACATTGGTTGAGTGTCTTGCAATTGAGTGCAAGCCAACAGGCTCAGTGTTGCATAGACTGGAGAGTTGACTAAGGCAAGAATCCTGCCCTCCAGGAGTCTATCACCTAGTAGTGGTGATACCAGTACAGTACTAACTGTAATAAAAGGTGCTAAGGTAAGAGAGATGAAACATAGTGGGAGTTCAGGGAAGAACGAGAGCAATTTTGGCAGGGGAGATATATTTGAAATTACCTAGTAAGTATCTAGAGCTAGCCCTCCAGTGAAGAGACAGCTTATCTTCTAGACATTCTATTCTCTCTAATGCAGTACGATCATGTTATGCCAGGGGTTTAAATGGAGTATTTACAGGAGCAGAGGGAGATCTGGGAAAGTTCTCAAAGAAAGTCATATGTGAGCTGGGCTTACAGAACAACAGAACATAAAGATGGAGAGGTCAGTCGGGACTTGATCATTTAAGGTCTTAAAGACCATATTAAGGTATTTCAATTTTGTCCTGTGGCCAACGGAGAGCCATCAAAGGACTTTAAGCAGAGGAGTAATGTGGTCATGTTTGTACTCGAGAAACAGCACTCTGGCTACAATGTAGAACATAGGTTGGAGGGGAAGGGGGCAAATGAGAAGGCGGGAAAATTCACTGAATTGCTTAAATAAATTATTTTTTTATTCTAGAGAGAATGGGTGGGGCAGAGGGGAAGAGGAAAAGAGAGAAAGAGAATTTTAAGCAGGCTCCACCCTCAGCATGAAGCCCAATACGGGGCTCAATCCCACAACCCTGGGATCATGACCTGAGCCAAAATCAAGAGTCAGATGCTCAACTGACTGAGCCACCCAGGCGCCCCACATTGTTTTTAAGTTAAAGATGATGAGGGCCTAAGAAGGTAGTGGTGGTGAGGCTGGAGATAGTGAAATTTATTTGACTGTAGAAATGGAACAGATATGATAAAGTAGAGATACTACTAAGTAGAATCAACTAAACATGGCAAGTAATTGAGTTTGGGGGTATAGGAAAAAAGGAGTCAAAACTACCCCTCGGTTTTTAGCTTGGCTGACTATACAGTGAGCAATAACATTTTATTAAGATATAAACACAGAAGGAACACATTTCAATGGGAGTGGTGGCAGGGGTAGAAAACTGAGAAAAAGAAAAGTTGGAAGCTGATCAAACTCCATGAAAGCATGAACCACTTTATTTTTCATCATTATGGCCCCAGTGTCTGGCTCAACAAATACTAGAATGAATGAATGAGTGGAATTAATTATTGCATTTGAAGTGCCACTGAAGGTATTTGAATCTGAACTCTACTGTAGGGTAAAAATAAAATTTATTTCATTCACTGACCTAACAGTCATTGAGCACCTCTTATATGCCAGGTAGAATTTTAGGTACTGGGGATATGTTGGCAAGCAAAATAGTAGTGAACCTGTATTCACAAACTTATATATATACATATATATAATTTTAAGTAGGCTCCACACCCAACATAGGGCTTGAATTCATGACCCTGAGATCAAGAGTCAGGCACACTACCAACTGGGCCAACCAGGCACCCCCATACACTTATATTTTAGTTAGATATAATAAAAACAAACAAATAAATATAGAAATTTTCAGTTGGTGATGAATGCTATGAAGAAAAATAAATCAGCATAATGGGGTTAGAGAGTGACTGGATGCTTGTACAATAAAGTTATCTGGCATAGTCGCTCTTAGAAGATGATACTAGAAGAGAGAATGGATCAACATGGTGTAGAAAATGTGGCTATCTGGGAAAAGAGTATTCCAGACAGAAGGAATAGCAAGTAAGAAAATCTTAAGGCAAGAGCATGACTAACAATGTTCACATTCAAAGAAGAGCAAGTAGGCAAATGTGACTTGGGGAAAGTGAGCAAGAGGGAGGGGCAGATGACGCAGTCAGAGAAATGAAGGATGGGGCTATGGGGCGGTTTAAAAGCTAGTGTAAGGACTTTGGCTTTGTGTCTGAATGGTAGGAGCTCCAGTGGATGATTTTTAGCAGAGAAGTGATGTGGTCTGACATGTTTTAACAGGATCACTCTGCTGTGTAGACCACAGTCTGTAGAGAGGCAAGAATGGAAACCAGGAGATTGGGTAGGAGACTTGAGACTCTTGAAACCATCGAAGCAAGAGATCATAATGGTTTGCACAAAAGTGAAGGCGATGGAGATGGCATGGTAAGAAGTGGCTGGATTCTGTTTTTGTTTTGTTTTTATTTGATTTTAGCCTGTTTTTTTAAAGATAAAACTGGCATGATTTACTAGAGTAAAAAAGGAGGCAAAGCTAATCCCAAGGCATTTGGTTTAAACAACTGAACAACAACAATAACATTGCCCTTTACTGAAATGGTAAAGACCATAAGTAGAGCACGTTTTAGGCTAGGGTATCAGTAATTTGGTATTGCATGAGTTAAGTCTGAAATGCCTTTTAGTACGAATGTACAGTTGGCAGTTACACATATAAATCCGTAGCTCAGGTAAGAATTCTGGGCAGGAGATAAAAACTTGGGAGTCATCACTCACTCTATAGATGGTATTTATAGCCATGGGCCTGGATTGGATTGGATCACCTAGCAAATGAGTATAAATAAGGAAAAACATAGATCCAAGACTAATCCCTAGAACATTCCAATCTTTAGTTGGCAGCAGGATGGGACAGATCTAAGTAAAGGGCCAAAGGGATCAGTAAGATAGGAGAAAAAAATGGGACATAGTGGTGTCCTAGAATCAAGTGAATCAGGATTTTACAAAGGAGAGGGCAATTAACTTTCCAGATGTTGTGGACAGGTCAGGTAAGGGAAGGATTGAATACTGATCTTTATATTTGGCAAATAGGAAGTCATTTGTGACCTGGACAACAGCTGTTCATTGGAGTGGAGTAGTGTGGTTTGGATGTAAACATAATTAGAGTGAGTTCAAGAGAAAATGGGAAGGAAAAAAGTGGACACAATAAGTGGGAATTAATATTTCAAAGAGTATTGACGTAAAGGAGAGGACAGAAATAAGAGTGAGGTGTACAAATCATGTAGGGTCTTGTAGGCCAGAATTAGGACTTCGGGTTTTACTCTTACGGAGATGGGGAGCCATCATCCTAGAACAAAATACTGAGGAATCCCAATATTTAGAGATATGGGAGAGAAGAAGGAAACAGCATAGGAGACTGAGAAGCAGTTAATAAGGTAGGAAGGAAAACTAAGAAAGTATTTATGCAGACGCCAAGACAGGAGAGGACAGAGTGGTCAACTATATCAAACGCAGCTTTGAAGTTCAAGCAGGATGGAGCCTGTCCATTGGGCTTGAAAAGAAAAGATGGAGACCATTGCTTTCCCTGCCAGAGGTGTTCCATTGCCTCAATGGAACAGGAGGAGACAATATGATTTTATAGTGGGTTGAGGAAAGTTGAGAAGATCAAAGGATAACAGTAATCAGGTACATTGATCTAGGAAATAGGAGATCTGCTCCAATGACATATACAGAAAGGGAAAGTGTGTGTGTGTACCATAAAATGCATAATCATTCTTTAAAAAACTGCCACCAGGGATTGAGGATTTAAAGACTTAAACACAGGCTTTAGGGAACTAAGTATGCTAACCACCCAAGAAGATTTGGATGAACGGCCACTATAATTCTGACTTTTATAAAGGTGTGAGATTGGTGATTAAAACCAGGAATGAAGTGACTGAATTTGAAAAGTAAGTAGAATTCAGATCTTAAGGACTTCAAAGCTAAAATTAGCGCATAATTACAATAATTATATCTTCCCTTTTTCCTGGTACAGTTATCTCCTATCCCTCTTTGGTTTTGAACTCGTCCTGATATTTATTTAAGTCACCCTTTCTGAATGTACTTTTACTATGAGTTTTCTTCATAGTAAATCTCTTTTGGAAACATGCAACTAGAAAGAATGCATACCTTAGGGACTAGTACTGAGGTGGAAATCCTGAAGAGGAAGTAATCCTAACCTGTGTCCTACATAAGAACTGTTCTCGGAAAGTGTTACTAAGAAGTGTTTGGAAAATGTGGAGCTGGCCAGAGGTAAATTAGTGCTGAAGAATTTTAACAGTACACTTCAGCTTTGACAGACTAATGTGTTAGGGGCTGACCTGTCAAGGAGAAGAGAGCCTTTGTGGACATTGTTCAAAGCAACCATCTACAAGGTTACTGGATGTAGAATATTACTGCTTTCAAGTCTCCCCCACGCCACCCCCCTCCACTAAATTTCATACAGGCTCTAGCCCTACTGTTGTTAACATGTTTACCTCTGATTAAAATTTAACTACAGTTTATTTAGCAATTACTCTGACTCAGGTATTGGTTAAACTAAATAGCTTATGTTTAGTGAAATGCTCACTGGAAGAACTTAAATGCCATTTAATGCTCACAACTAAACCTCTTTAGTAGGTACTATTATTCTTTCATTTTACAAATGAGAAAACAGAGGAAAAGTATGTTGAAATAACTAGCCCAACATCACACGTAGGTAGCAGTGAAGCCAGGATTCAAATCCGGGTGGTGTGGCTCCCACATCTATGCCCTTAACCACCAAGCTCTACTACCTTCTTAGTGCTTGCATACTTTACTTCACTCAACATTCGAATCTCCATTTTATAGAAGAGAGAGTTGCAGGTCAGAGCAAAGAATCAGTAAGGTGTTGAAGGTAACCCAAGTAGAAAACAGAAAGAATTTCCATGTAAAGCCTGTCACTCTTTTCTCACTTACAAAACACTTGATATATTTAGAGTTTACTTTTTTCTTAACTCTGTAATTGCCAAAATGACTTCCATGGTCTGTTTCAATAGGCATTTTTCAAAACCAAAAGTTCCATGAGCAAATACTTTGGGGAATGCTGGGTTAAGCAAAACTAAAGAGGTATTTTTTTCTACAGGTCTCTTCAATACCTTTGATATGATAATGTACCTTTTGAAGCTCTTGGGGGGTGGGTATTTAGCAACTTAACCATGGACTTTGTTTTTCTCAGAGCATTGTACCAGCAAGTGCATAGAACATACTTAGTCTAACTGCATAACTGCATTCCTGAGCACGTGTATACTCTGACGACCTTAATTAGATAAAAAGGCAATCTGGTTTCTGTATTCAATTAAGAGACACTGGTCTTCATGACTGAGATGCAGGATGTAGCCTTTTCTCAACAATACCAAATTTACATGTCATTCACTTTGGCAAGTTATTTTGAGGATGTCCAATCATGGTGGATTGATATTTGTCCAGGTTTAGAGAGTGGTATTTTCAGATTGGGTCCCAAAGTTCTAGGGGGAAGTCTTTACTTGCAGGCATTGCATGCCCTACATGCTGACGGCCATCTTCCAGTGTGCTGACAATAATTTATGATATAATTTTGTGGTTTCTATTTATGTAAAGCGAAGTGCATGCAGGCCATTCACTTCTTCCAGAGGTGTCCCTGCAGTTGAATGAGTTACATGAGTAGCAACCAAGATCAGAAATAACAATATTTAAAACATGGGAGGCTAAGAATCTGATAAATATATTTATTGATTTGCATCACATTTTACCTCCACTAAGGTGACACTTAAACTGATACCTCCTTCAGCGATGACGCAGAAATGATTATAGTGATGAGGAGGTCTCAGGCCAGAAATTATCCCACATCCCTATTATGACATCAAATGGAGAAATGGTATTTTGGGATAGCACTGACCTTGGAGAATCTACAGGAAGGTGCAACCCACCAAATTATAAATAAATGTAAAACTGTATTATGTGCCAGAAAAGAATAAGCTAAAATGCAAATGCTTTCCTTTCCTCAGGGAAGTCATTAGGAATAGACGCCAATAGTCAGGTCATTGTGACATGTTGCCAAATTTCAAAGCTGTTTGGAAAAGAAGCAGAACCTCTGTTTTCGTAAAAAGACCAAACCAACGTCCTTATAAAACAGGTGTGTTTTAGGCCTAGAAAGGAAGAAAAGGAAAAATACACACACACACACATACACACACACACACACACACACACACACACACACACACATTTTGCACTTGGGTTCTTATAGCCTGTCACAGAATCAGGCAATCACGGAATACCAGAGTTGAAAAAGACCATTCATCTATCTGACTTATCAATCCCATGTACAATAGGTCCCACAAGTTGATCAAATATTTGCATGAATGAACCAATGAGATACTCTTTTTCATTTTTATAGAACTTATAGTGGCCATTTAGGAGGCCTTGTATTAGAAAAAAGAACACAGATTTTGGAAGGAGAATAGAGTAGGTTGAACTCTGACTCTTCTGCTTATAGGTGTATCAGCCAAGATGGGCTAAGTTGTGCTATAGTAACAAATAACTCCCAAGTCCCAGTAACAAATAGGAAGTTATACAACATAACATCTGTAGCTTACACCATGAACATATAAGAAAGATATACATACATAGCAGCCCTCTCTTGGGTCTTCATGGCCCTTGAAAAAGGTTTATTGCTTACTTATGTTATATATCCAATCCAAATCGGCAGGTCTTCCCCTCTGACCTTGCTCTAGTTTGTCTCTGCTTCCTCTTAGGGTGATGGTCATATCTGAACACAGCATCCTACCCAGTTCTAGTCTCATTAGCATAGTACCAAGTTAAGATTCTAGCAGGCCTCATTCTGGACACCATGCTTCTCTTCATAGTACGGACATGTTTTGAAGTCATGGCACACTCATAGAATCAAACGATATCATTGCTGGTGAGAAGTCATTTAAACCAGTGGTCCCTAAGTGTGTATCTGGGACCCAGCAACATTCGACTCATTTGTAGAGTTTTTCATTAGGAGACATTCACAAGCCCCACTCCTCTGGTTTCCAAGGTCTTGGACAGAACTCTTCAAACTGGTACAGGGACAAGTTTAACAACTTCTCTATAGCATCCCCACAGCCTTTCTTTACTCTCTATTTTAGGCTGCTTCCAAAGGTTCACCATGGACCAAACATATACTTCAGAACAAATGGAGCACTTGTTAAAAATGGTTTCTAGGGGTGCCTGGGTGGCTCAGTCGGTTAAGCGTCCGACTTTCGCTTAGGTCATGATCTCGCGGTTCGTGGGTTCGAGCCCCGCATCGGGTTCTGTGCTGACTGCCAGCTTAGAGCCTGGAGCCTACTTCAGAGTCTGTGTCTCCCTCTCTCTCTGACCCTCCCCTGCTCATGCTGTCTCTCTCTCTCTCTCTCTCTCTCCTAGAAATAAATAAAAATATTAAAAAAAAATGGTTTCTAGAGCCTTCCCCCAAAATATAGAATTAGAATTTCTGGTAACTAGGCCCAGAAATTTACATTTATAACCAATAGTTGAGTCTGATGTACGATTAGATTTGGGACCCTGTGATCCAGTTCAACCTTCTAGCTAATATTTGAACTACCAATAATCTTGCCAAAAAGTTTTACAGAAAATATTACCTTGAGCTCAGTGAAGAAACACAGTAAGATACTTCAACATTAATTAAGCCAAGAACATAGGATAAGGATGCATATAGCTAGCAGCCTTCTCTTGGATCTTCACGGCCAGTAACAGAATCATGGGATCATATATACTCAGAGTTAAGAAGGGACTTGAGGGGTGCCTGCGTGGCTTGGTCGGTTAAGCGTCCGACTCTTGGTTTCAGCTCAGGTCATGATCTCACAGTTTCATGAGTTTGAGCCCGACAGCAGGCTCTGTGCTGGCAGCAAGAAGCCTGCTTGGGATTCTGTCTCCTCTCTTTCTGCCCCTCCCCACTTGTGCTATCTCTGTCTCTCTCAAATAAATAACCTTAAAAAAAACTGTTAAAAAGAGAACTGTAGGTTAAATTAGACTGGGAAACACAGAACACTCCATCACACGTCTTAGAGTATTAAAATGCACAATAGCTCAATAAATACTCTGAGAAGTAATGCAGCAAATAAACCTGTTTAACTTTAATAAAATCAATATTTCCCCAAAACTATTTGAGCATAGAACCTATTTTAAAAAATCACCCCTAGCCTAAAGAATCAGTGTTCCATGGAACAATTTTGAAAATAGTGATCTAGGGCCTTGTTTATCTGATGCATGCATGCCCTATCCAACGTTCTGGCAGGAACTCACTAAAACTGGAGGCTAATAATTCTATTTCTGACATCTCTAATTGTTCACACATGGATCAGCATCTTGTCTTCTATCTCTCTGATAACCTAACTTCATGCCATATGCTTTGTATCTAGAGGCAAATAACACAGTGAAACGCATGTGAAATGTACTGTCAGAAGTCCTGGGCTTGAATCTTGGCTCTACCAACTACTAATTATTTGATCTTGGGTACAATTTAGTCTTCCTGAACATAATTTTTCTCATATACAAAATGATACTCATCTCACAAAGTGTGGTGAGAATTAAATGAGATAATGCACGTGAAGAGCCGAGCACAGTGCCTGGAACACAGTAAGTACTCCAAAAATAGCAGTATTCGTTGTATTTAGAGATAAGCTTGGAAATTGCTTCTTTCAATACTGAGGGAAGAAATGCTGTGTTGTTCACACCCCTGTGCACCCAGCCCATACACAAATCTTCTCCTTTCCTCTCTACTTTGCGTCTAGACCTTGTCTGACCTGGACATATCAGTCTGAAATTATCATATCAGTCTGAAATTAACATCCTGATCAATTTTGTTTTAATAAAAACAATTCCACTGACGCTATTAGTCCCTACTATGTTATTTTCAGAATACCAAGAAATGAAATACAATGTGAGCATATTAATCTCCCTAGAAGACCTGAGAGATAAAGAAACACTGAAACAAAATAAACTTTGTGGCACTAGTGGGGACGTGTTGAAGATGCTATTATAAGAACAAGTGTGTTCTGTGAGAAGACTTTTCTTGGAAATATGTAGTGGTGACTGTGGTAGGATTACTTACTCATCGACACTACACGTTTATAGGAAAGCCAAGTCCATAGGACATTCCACATCCTGAGGCCTGTGAGTGTGGTAGGGAGTCAGT
>NW_027528635.1:1192389-1195230 GCF_008692635.1 Crocuta crocuta | reverse complement strand
ATCTATGGCTGTACCTATATATTAGCAAAGCAAAGATGAAAAGTGGTATTGTTTAAAAAGCAGTGCAGCTGCTCCCATTAGAAAAGAAAGAAAGAAAGAAAGAAAAACAAGGGGGTGTTAAAATTCCAGCTGTGTCATTGCCTAGTTCTAACATTGTTAGTAATTTGAATTATTTGAGACTTGGTTTCCTCCTCTGTAGAATGGGTAATGCAGAAGGTGTTTTTCCCCCTTTAATTTGGCATCAAAGTTCTAGAAACTTCTATACAATGGGATTGATTTAAGATAGTTTTAGAAATGATAGTCAGCTTTAAAAGCCACTCAATTGTCAAGCCCATAAACAGGCAGTTAATATAAAAGGAAGTATAAATAGCTTATAAACATAAGAAAAGGTGCTTAGCTGTAATCATAATTAAAGATATGCAAATTAAAACAGTAAGGAGATACTATTTTTCACATGTTGGAATGGTAAATATATAAAACAAAACTAATAGTTCACAAAGGTTTTGGGGCTCTTGGGAAACTAACACTCTCATACAATGTAGATGGGAGAATAAATTGGTATAACCTATTGGAAGTCAATTGCGCAATACAGATCAGCATTTTAAGTGCATATCCACTTAAACCTAGCCATTCCTCTTCTCAAAAATTATCCTAACAATACATTCGCCCGTGTGTGCAAATGTCGTGTGTGTGTAAGGAATTCCCCTGCAGTATTGTTTGTAATAGCAAAACGGTGGAAACTACCTCAAGGTCCATCAGTAGGTGACTGGTTATATAAATGTTGGTTCAAATAATATAAGGGCAAAACTACATATGTAAGGGCATTAAAAAGAATGACCGTAGATAGAGAAACTGCTCCTGGGGCAAGATGCTCTATATAAGTTAGATGCAAAGAAATAAAGGGGTGGACTAACTCGCATTTAATGATAACTTACTGAGTGATGGGAACTGGCTTTTTATTTATTCATTCATTTAGTCTTTACATCAAACCCTACGTGGTAGGCTCTGTTATCATCCCGATATGACAGATAAGGAAGTGGAGATACACAGAAGGTTAAGTGGAAGGGCCATGTTCAAACAGCCGTATGTGACAGGACCCTGTTGTAAATCCAGGTGGTCTGGCTTCCCAAGACTGCACTCTATTAAGTGCCTCTTCCTGTTTAGAGGCCTCTATATTCGTCCACTGGAAGAAAACATATCAGAAAATATGAACACACCCCTGGATATGACGGAAAAAGGTCCTGGAAAGCCATCCAAGGAACTGTTACAGCTCTGGGTCAAAGCCATCCTGGCTTTGCTTTTGTTTGTTTGTGTTTGTTTTGTTTTGTCTTTGTCTTTTTGTTTTGTCTTTGTCTTTTGCTTGAATTACTTTTCATTGATTGATAACTACAAAAGCAACTCGCCTTGAAGGGTAAAAATAAAAGAAACTAATATCCGCATTGGGTAGATTGGGAGACTGAGAATGGTGAAGGGAAGGGACCCACTGAGTTCAAGGAAGTAATTAACAGATGAGTAAGAACCACAATCCTGATCTGTTTCTTTCAGCTTTCTTATCCCTCTTAGGCCTGACCCTCAGAGACTCTGTGGGTCACAGATAAGAAAGAGACTTCAGTTTCATTGTTCATCTTTTTACCTCTTTAAACATTGCATATTTTTTGAATTAAATACTTTGTTTAGATTTCCTTTGTAATACTGGCAAACTGAATTCAACACCACATCGGAAGGATGGTTCCTATACACCCATCATATACATCGGGGATTAATTCCAGAGATACAAACATGGTTCAGCATTTGAAAATCAATTAATGTGATAAACCACATTAACAGAATGAAGGGTAAAAAATCACACGAGCATCTCAATAAATGTAGAAAAATGTAGAAAAAGCATTTGGTTAAATTTAACAAACTTCCAGGATAAAAACTCGCATTCATAGTGAGAAGCTGAAAGTTTTTCCATTAAGATCAGGAGCAAAGAA
Source organism: Crocuta crocuta (assembly GCF_008692635.1). Classification (NCBI taxonomy): domain Eukaryota; kingdom Metazoa; phylum Chordata; class Mammalia; order Carnivora; family Hyaenidae; genus Crocuta; species Crocuta crocuta. The sequence continues at coordinate 1,193,254 of NW_027528635.1, read as the reverse complement.
CGATTAGGCAACAAAAAGAAATAAAAGGCATCCAAATAGGGAAGGAAGGAGAAGCATCTCTGTTTGCAGATGATTTGAGCTTATACATAGGAAGCCCTAATGACTCTACTCAAACGCCGTTAGAATTAATTAACAAACCCCGTAAAGTTGCAAGATACAAAATCAACATGCAGAAATCCGCATTTCTATACACTGATGATGAACTATTTGAAGAGGAAGTTAGGAAAACAATCCCATTTCCAACGGCATCAAAAAGAATAAAATACTTAGAAGTAAACTTAGCCAAGGAGATGAAGAGACGTGTATGCTGAACGCAACAAAATGCTGAAGAAAGAAACTTTAAAAAGACACAAATGGAAAGATACCTTGCGTTCATGGATTGAAAGAAGTGATACTGTTAAAATGTCCGGACGGCCCAAACCGATCTATGAATTTAATGCGATCTCTACCAAAATCCCAATGGCATTTTTGACAGAAATAGGAAAAAAATGTTTTAAAATGTACACAGCACCACAAAGGACCCCAAATGCCACAACAATCTTGAGAAAGAAGAACAAAGCTGGAAGCATGACACTTCGTTACTTCAAAATACATTACGAAGCTACAACAGTGGAAACGGTCTGGCACCGGCACACAGACCGACCCACGGTCTGACAGAGTGGTGTCACTGAATTTTTAGAATCCTTGGTGCCAGAGCTATGTGCCTTTGCAGAGTGTCCCAGAAGACTAGACTTTTCTAGAGCTGTTGATGCTTTTTCCCACCTTGACCTACCAGTGCTGATAAAGTCGTTTATTTCGCTCAGGCATGGGAATTTGCCAAGAAGTTATTAGCTTCTTTGAAATGCTGGGATGCCCTTGAGTGCCA
>NW_027528635.1:1188352-1192371 GCF_008692635.1 Crocuta crocuta | reverse complement strand
TACTTAATCTCTCTTGTCTTTTTTTTTTTAATGTTTATTTATTTTTGATAGAGAGAGAGAGAGAGAGACAGAGCGCAAGCAGGGGATGGGCAAAGAGAGAGAGAGGGAGGGAGACACAGAATCCGAAGCAGGCTCCAGGCTCTGAGCTGTCAGCACAGAGCAGACGCGGGGCTCAAACCCACAAACCACGAGATCATGACCTGAGCTGGAGCCGGGCACTCAACCGACTGAGCCACCCAGGCGCCCCTGTCACTCTTGTGTCTTAGCAGCACTGCTATGGACAGACCGCAGGAAGAAGCAATAGCAACAATGAACAGATACATCACCAGATGGAGAAAAGCATTAGCCACACTTGACCTTTCAAGTATCATATTACTGTCTTCTAGGCCCAGATGAGGGGCTCTCTGTTGGGCAGATGACTGCAGCTCCGGGTGGAGACAGACTGCAAGTGTCCCACAGAGAAACCAAACAGGAAAACTGAAACAAACAAGCAACAGTGTCTGAAGGCGTCAGGTTGCAAAGAGAACTCTGAAGGGCTTTTTTAGTGTATTTACATGGAAGTTGAGGACAGAAGTGGGGAAGGTGAGAGTAGAAAAAAAAATCCAGTTCCATTTTTTAAATGAAAACAACACAGGAAAGGTCCTCTTTTTTAAATTTTTATTCAACTTTTCTAGGATGATGAGTCCTTTGACTCGGTTTAATTCAACTCATTTATAGTCCGTCTCTTTCCAAATTAATTTTGCTCCTCTTTTCTGACCTTTCCCCTGTGAGGAAAAACTAAATTCAGTGCCCTGTGAAATGTCTCAATTTTTGCTGTGTAAGTGGGTAATGATGTTTCATGCTGGCAAATGCTATTAGGTTTCATCTTTCTACCTGCTCCGAAAAGTTTGCAGCCCTATCCTGGGCAGCTACGTAGGAGATCATCATGACTATAACATAATTTGGAGTCCTGCCACTCAAGAAAGTAAGACAGAAGGATAACCATGGCTGACCATAACATGACAAATGCTGGAATGTTCTGAACATTGAAGCAACTCTTTTCAAATTCATGTGACAAAGAGTGTAGCAATTATTTCTCCTCCCTCCATTCCAAAATAGAAAGAAACAAACAAAGAAAAAATAGAAAGACAGACAGACAGACAGACAGACGGACGGAAAAAAACCTGAAGCTGCAGCAGGTGTAACCAGAGCTTTCCCCTCACTTGTCCTTATAGTCTGAGACCCTAAACCAGGCTGCCTCCTTACTTACCATTTTGCATTCAAGACTGAGGTTTTCGCCTTTCTTCGCTGTAGAGACGCCTCCTCCCCAAATCCACTTCCCATGGGGGCACAATCAACTCCACCTCTATGAACAGCAGCACCGTGGGAAGAAGGATNATGTTTTTATTTTGAAACTAGTGGAGGCTGAAATAGAAGGTCAGTTTCAAGTGAGAGAGAGCACGCTCCTTCTCTTCACTCTGTTAACTATTTCATCCACAGGGTTCTAATTATTGAGACCCAAGTGTGACCGAGTAGACCACCCAGCCTGTTGCTTTATTTCCAGAACAAACAACAGAGCCACACCCCAAGTGTGAGCTCTGTTCACAGCAAAGTGACAGCTCGCCATGACCCTCCTTCCTCAGATGGCAGAGCGGACATGCACACAGTGACACGGAAACAGACCGTTCCTTATAGAGAAAGAAGAAAAACGGGAAAAGGGGGGCAAAGAAAGAAATGAAATGACAGCCTTCCTATCGCCTGAAACGAGCGGCTAGGGAGAACCGGAATCCAGAAAGACCCCCTGTAGAAATTGCTAGAAGGGTGCAGAGACTCTGCCTGGAATGGAATGGTTGAGAGCTGTTTTTTACAAATCCGCAGCACCCAATTCTTTCATCCTTGAGATGCCCGAAAAGAATGAGAACAGCCCGAGTCTAGGCAACAAAAGCTTCGTGTGAGCTTTAGCGGAGTCCACTCACCAATAGGAGCAAGGCAGCCGCCTGCCCAGCTTTCAAGGTTTCAAAAACAATAACCCCAAACTCCCTCAAGGGCTTTGCTGAGCTAGAAGGAAATGCGAACTCTCGCACCCGATTGAGAAAACACCTTGACTTCAGTCCTTTCTAATTCAGATTAGAGATAAACAGCCAGGAATACAGGCCAATGTGTGATTTAGTCTAATTCTGCGGTGTAACCACAAAGTGAGATTTTCGCCTGGACAGTGCCAAACTTCTGCGTTGACGGAAACGTTGCTGGCATGAACTCTCTGGGCTGCAAGTTCTGTGAAGGAAGGACTAGGTCTTGTTCTCCGTCGATTTTCCAAGCATAAACCTCCGCACCTGGCGTGCACTGTTTATTCATTCTCGGGTCCATTTATTGGAGAATTTATTGGCAAGCGCGACGGGGAAGCAGGGAGAGGTATCCCCCCTCCCCCCGGAGCCACAGGCTCCAGCCACACTGAACCATCCAGTGTCATAACACCAGGCTCTCCTGACCCTCTCTACCTACCAAAGGCAAGGTCAAATGACACCTCCACCATGAAGCCTTCTTTACCCCCGATTGCTGAACACCTGTTCGTATAGCATTTCGTCTTTATATTACGGGATGGAGGATGTGGTGTTCTTATTAGTCATTGTCACATCGGATCTCTGTCTCCCTCCCCCTCTTGCCCGACGCAGCGCTGGAACCCATGGACCGTGAGATCATGACCTGAGCCGAAGTCAGACACTTAACCCACTGAGCCACCCAGGGGCCCCTGCTTGAATTTAAAGAACACACTCTATTGAGGAAATGTTGCCCTGGTGGGAGTGGAGTGTTCCGGGCAGAATTTGCTCCAGTTCAAAGCCCACAGCAAACAGCTGAAGCGCCAAGATCTCTGTTTGTTTCTAATCCCCGGTGGGCAGTACCACTGGGCATAAAGCCTCTCCGAAATGCTGGCGTTTGGTGACCTTCCATGACAGCCCAGCCCTGAGGCCCTCTGGTGCTAACTCTAGGTACTCACTTTGACTTCCTACCCTGGGTATGACCTTGCTGCTGGCCTTGATGTTTCTATACCTTCCCCCCTGGGATCCCGAAGTCTTCCTTGCACTGATCTTTTGCTACCACTTCGTCCGGTATCCTGGTCCTCATTCTTGTCTCATGTCTCAGAGTATATCCATCTGTGGATTCTGTGTTCTGGTAGGGCATGGAGTCCCACAGCTGTGCTGACATCTGCCTTGGATGCAGTCCAAGTGGGACTGGCACCAGAGAAGCCTGGTGAGATAGCACCGATTTCTCTCAGCAGCGCTGGGCACGGTCGGTCACCCCATCCTTCGTGAACTGCTCTTCTCTGTGCTCCCGGGACCCCACAGCCCCCTGGTTTTTCCTCTAGCTGCCTGGTTCCAATTTCTCTCTCTCTCTCCCTTTGCAGGTGCTTTCTCTTCCAAGCTACTGCAATAGCAGAGAGTCTCACAATTGAATATAGAGAAGAATAGCCTGGAAAGCGTAAAATGCACATTCTTAGGCCCTGCCCACAGATATTCTGGTTCAGAAAGGGTCTGAGAGCCTGAATTTTAACAAGAACCTCAGGTGATTTGGATACAGTTGATGCACGAATAATACTGAAAACCAAAGCTTGAAACTACTGCGACCATTGCTGGGCCTTATTTTTTCTTTTCTTTATTATGATTATTTTTGGCTGGGGGACGGATCGTTTTTTTCATTCTCTGACTCCCTTCCGCGACCTTCAGTGTAAGTGATAACACTGGTCGATGCTGTCTCTGGCCTAAGCTGCATTTTGGACCTCCTATTCCCCAAGGTACCCGCCTCCCTGGCAACTGGAGGGCTTCCAGTCACTTCAGAGTCCCCTCGAGTCCACACCTCAGTGAATGGCATCTTCCTCAACCCAGCTGCTCATGGCAGAGGACTCTGAGACTCCTCCTCGCCTTCCCTGTCGCCCTTGACTCACATATCCTGTGTACTGGCGAGGCGCGCAGAGACTACGTTCAAAATACAGCCCACATCCATAGAAGTCCTTCATCCTTAACAGCTTAGATCGTCTTCCTCTT
>NW_027528635.1:1188007-1188228 GCF_008692635.1 Crocuta crocuta | reverse complement strand
ACCGCCGGTCAGCCCCGCCTTCAAAGCCTCACGTATTTGCTATCCGGCCCTCTGCACAATGGGTCCGCCTAGCCCTGGTTGGGTCTCTGCCTACCTCAGCAGCACCATATAATGAGCTAATCCCCACTTTGGGGTCTTAGCCCACGTTGCTCCCTCACTTTTAAGTATTTATTTATTTTTGGGAGAGTGTAAGTGGGGGAGGGGTGGAAAGAGGCAGATAG
>NW_027528635.1:1187243-1187973 GCF_008692635.1 Crocuta crocuta | reverse complement strand
AGTCAGCCCCATGTGGGGCTCAGACCCACAAAGTGTGAAATCATGACCTGAGCCAAAGCCAGACACTCAAGCGATTGAGGCACCCGGGTGACCCACTCCCTCCATTTTTTCCCCCACTCCCTCCATTTTTTTCCCCACTCCCTCCATTTTAAAGGCTCTGCCCCAACCCCAATCTTCAACGACCAATTTGAACTCACCCTTTAAGTCTTTAATTTAAATGTCCTTTCTACAGGACAGCCTTAACTAACTGATTCCCTTTCCTCCCCACTCTGGTACGAATAAGCTTGAATGAATGAAAGCCACTCTCGGGACATCCATGGGTCTTTGGAGAGTAGGTTTAACTCAGTCTGCCAGTTCCAGTCCATCTGAGCTACACATCTGACTGATGCAAAGGGAGGTCTCCGTCCACTATTTGACACAGGCCTGAAATGCCACGGTTTGTTCAAGTAACATAGTCTCCTCCTCTGCTCCTCAGTATCTTCTCTTACAAGGGTATTAACATACTAATATACGTGTGAATTAGCTGCAATGTGGTGGAGTTGGTATTTGAATGTGAATCAGGTGGAAAGAAAAGCATTAAACAGAATCAGAATTTTACTGGGGGTGGGGACGTTTCTCTTGGAGCACTTGGCTGCTGTCACAGGCAGGGTGAGGTGGTGGCTTTGGTGAGCACACGTAGGGTAAGAGAGGGGAGGCCAGAGGGTCAATGTGCTTTGCTCTAATAGCCAGC
>NW_027528635.1:1173786-1187198 GCF_008692635.1 Crocuta crocuta | reverse complement strand
CATGGCAGCAGGAAATCAAACTAAATATTTTTATTCTATTCTTTTCTTCTTAAACATTAATTAGGAAGAGGTTATTTATACATTTAGCACTGTGACCATTTAGAAGGGAAGTAGGATTTCAAAGTGTAAAACTGCTAACTTTGAATGGATTGCTAAACTGTACCTGAAGGAATACTCTTTGTGATTAAAGGGGTCAGCAAATGTACAGTGGCCACTTTTCAGGGGGCCCTGGTTAATGGTACCAAATCTGAATTGCATTTCAGAGTGATCTTGGATGTATTCGAAATCTTTAAAAACTAACAGCACCCAACAACCAACCAAAACCCTTGACGTTTGAAAGTTTCTTTCTTTCTCCTTACTTTCTTTTTTTAATGTTTACTTATTTATTCTTGAGAGAGAGTGAGCAAGCAGGGGATGGACAGAGAGAGAGAGAGAGAGAGAGAGAGAGAGACTATCCCAAGCAGGCTCCCCACCGTCAGCGCAGAACTCACGAGCTGTGAGATCATGACCTGAGCCGAAATCAAGACTCAGACGCTTCACCTGACCTGAGCCACCCAGGAGCCCCTCTTAGATTTTTTATTTTTTAAAGAAATCTTTGCCTCTATGGCATCAAATTTAAATAAGTGTTTCTGAGAATATTTTCTTTTGTAATTCAGGTAATTTGTGGTTGCTATTCTTAATATAGTCTGTTGAGCTATAACCTGAATTAAAATGCTTCCGAATAATTTTCAATTCTATGTAATTGAGGGTAAAGAATAAAAAAACAGACCCACCTCTGATCAGAGAAGAGAATGTAACAATAAATTAACCTTTGTGTTGCACTTGCCAGGCTCAAGAAAGAGCCTCAAAGTGGGAATGTAGGACTGAAGTCATAAACATAAGCGCATGTTATCATTGCTGGCGCGAGGTTGTTACGACAGTGCCACTGTCAGTGTCATGTACAAAGGGGTTGTTCTTCCCTTTGTGAAAAAGACGAAATAGCAGGAACTATTCTTTTTGGAGTGCTGACACAAAATGCAAACACTAAAAATTAGAGGGACGCTTATGTGTCTTCTAAGATGATGCTTCATCCCTAACCGGTATTTGGGACTATTGATTTGTAACTCTAATAGCCAGGAGATATCATCTATTAACAATTAAGCTATGATAGATCAAGAATGTGAATGTTGGGGACAAACTACATAGTTGATGGTTTTGACTCGCTTGACAAACGACCTTTAGTATAGAAACCAGAGAAGTATCTTTGCTCCAAGATCATGCGGTCCAAGCTTGCGTTCAAATGCATTTTCCTGAATAGCTTCCATCCTGCTTGTCAAAACCGTTCTCACTTTGGACGCTTGTACGGATAAAGAACTTTGTATTTTGAAATCTAGCTCATTCCAGTTATGGGCTGCTGTAAAACCTTCTGGAAAATATCCTTATGCTACATTGGAACATCTCCCTGAACCTCACCCACAGATCCTCATTCTCTTCTTTAGAACTTCCAAATAGAACAGCATAATGGAAATAGCATTAGCCTATGAGTCAGGAGAATCAGGCTGTAGACCAGATTGGTCTTCGTATGTTATTTGACCTTGGGCAAGTCACCTTCCCTCTCCAGCCCTAGTTGCTCTTCCAAAAGAAAAAGGAATTGGGATGAAATGATCTAATGTACAAATTCAAGGAGTAGGTATACTCCCGTCTTCCTGTGATGGCTTTTGAACATTGGAGATGACTATTTACCAACAGGCTTTTGCTTTAACCCCCTTCTGATAACCTGTAGGATGAATAAAGCCCGGCTCATTCTATAGGAAGAACACAATGTTAGAAACTGGCCTTCTCCAGTACATTTATATTCAAATGAGCAGCTGAAATCAGATACGCATTTGAGATTAAATAACTAAGTGAGTGCTCACACATCCTACATTGCAACCCCATCTAAGCGACCAAGATGACTGTGCAGAGAATGGAAATGTTGTTTAGGAATGGAGTCCTACTTTCCTTATAACGCACATATTGAAACCTACCCAAAAAGCCGACAGGTTCCAAGGAAGGTAATCTACCTCGATGTAATTTTAATAAAACACCTGCATTTTGGTTCTCTTACGAGCCCCCTTTTCCTGAGGACAGACTACTTCTCTTCTTAATCCCGATGGTTTTATCCGGTTTCCAGTACACATTTCTGTGTACCTGCTTAGTTACATATAGAAAAAAAAAATGCTTTGTGAATTTCCGCGGTGAGAATTGATACAGCAGCATTTCAGCAGCTGTGCCAAATCTGAGCAAATGACTATTTTCTGAAATAGAGAGTGCAGGAGAAAATAACAGCCATGTTTATGGCAACACATGGCAAACCTGCCCACATGTCAGCAATAATAAACCTCTTTAGTTATTGCGGGGACTCCAGAGCGCAAGCTGATTTCTCTGAGTCCAGCTCAGGAGTTAAAACACGGTGCTCCGACGCCAATGCAAGGCGATCCAAAACGCAAGAAATATCTTCCTAAAGTTGGCTTTCCTCGCTGCCCCCTCCCCCCAGATAACTCACTCCATCTCCTTATAATTATTTTTGTGTCAGCAGGACTTCCTTTTAAATCCATCACTTACTGTACTAAATTTTCTATATTTCTGGAAGTTATAGGAGGAAATGAGCAGATAGAAGTGTGATGATTCTTTCTATAAATAACTGTTGAGTTTCCAGGATGGAATTATATTCCACTTTGAAGGGGAGCTAGGCATCAAACAGCTAGTAGCTGTTGTGGGCTGGGAGACGACTGGTAAAGAAAAACAAGGAGAGCAACGTGGCAAATATATTCAATTGAAATGCTCCCTGGATGTGGTAATCCTACAATGGCAAATATACGCTTGGACATAGGCTCCTAGATTATTTTGTGTACTGCCACTAAACGACCAAACAGCAGTGAGAACAATATTTCCCTGAGCTAGGCTGTGCCATAGATGATGTTGGCTGTTCATAGCAGCAGAAGAGAAGAATTTCCAGCAGGGAGGACTTGGCAAATGTGATACATCCTGCTATGGAACAAGGAGACCCATGGCAGAGACATGGCTTCCCGGGGGGTTCTCGCAGGAAATAGCTTTTGAAATATGCACTTGGTAATTAGTATTGAAATCCAATTGCTGAAAACAAACTGAACGGCTTAGCAGCTTTAGGAACCCAAACGTTTGTATCGACGTATTTTGCTTCCTGTCAAAATTCATTATATGTACCGTGCGTGTTCCCCTTCTTCTTATTAAACCCAGATACTGCTTATTGTTTTCTCCAGCTAGAGCTCTGCCAGGAGGCCCTGACATCAGTCAGCCCGGGACGTTAGTTATCCCAGGAAACAAGTCCATGGGAACTGAGAGGGTCAAGCACTGGTTATGGTTGACCAGTGAATTCCTTGAAAACATACGAATTCCCAGTGTGTTGATATGTCCCGATACGTCCCAGATTTCATATATAGTCACAAGAAACAAAGCAGTGACAGAGAATAAGGAGAAAGAAGCCTAAGGTTTCACCTATATTGTGGTGGTGATTCTTGTTAAGTAATCAGATCCTGAGTGCTGATAAGCAGACATTGTTTTTTTGTTTGATTGTTTTGTTTTTCTCTGAATACTTCTTTGCCCTTATCTTCCCTGATCTTAACCCAGGCACAGAGCTCTTTGGTCAGTAATTTGTATCCTACTTATTCTTTTTTTTTTAACTCCCATGTTTGTAATCAAATCCTTACCCGGGGTTCTTTATTTTGGATCTAGATGTCTCTACATGGTTCTCTGAATAATATTTGTGGGTAATAATATTAGTGGCAACATTGATTTGTTCCTTCGTTGGCTACCTGGGAATTTCACGCTTACAGATGAAAGGATGATAGTGAGGATAAAGTTAACAAGGAAAATCAAAACCAAATCTCAAGACAGTGGACATTACTGAAATCCCAGGAAGTCCTGGGAGATAACTGGGCAAACTGTCTACTATACATGAACACAGTGGTCAGGTTTCCATTTAAAGTGAAGAGAAAAGCAAGACAATTTATCATTTGGGCCGCAATACCTGCTTGGATGTGGTAAATCTNTAAACTAACAAAACAACTGCATCAGCTAAAAACCAAATTATTTGCATTTCTTCTTGATGTTGAGCTTTGCCAACTTCGCACTAATAAACACACTAAATGGCTACAAATATGACCTATTAAGAAAAGACTTTTATTAGTGAAAACAGCATTAAAATAACTGAATAGCAACTCCAGNTAGTCGGGAGAACTGAGCTTACTATGATTTTCAAATGTTTCCATGAGCATTGTCCACTGCACAACATGGCTTCCTTGGGCTGTTAACCATCAGCCTAGGACACGATCTAGTATTTGCCAACCAAGAGAAATGCACTGTTCAGAAACTTTAGACGATGACTATTTCCTTCCTACAGCTACTTTGAAAGCGATATGTTGTATTTTTTTGTGACACAGTCATATAATTTCTCTGAGGACCTTATTCATGAGCTTTTAAACAAGTGATTTCTCACTTCTGATATATTATTGAGACCACTAGAATTTCTATTTAGCCAGTGTCTACAAAAGCAAACTAAGGTGGAGGGCTGACTAATTCTTTCCTGTCAATGGATCTGATAATTATTATGATTTAGTGAAAAGCCTGAATCTTTTTATTCTCGATAGCCAGTATTTGGCTCTTTCATATAAGGTAGACAGCACAGTTTGCCTTCCTTGATTTCCTCTTCTAACGTGCAATCTTGACAACCAGTGGAAACTAAGACAAAACAAAATTCAAAATTAGATTAAGGGCAGTTTTGTCCAAAATAAGGCATTAAAATTCATTTAACCTCTCGGTTGGTTTTAATTTAACAAAGGACAGGGCCTCAGCATATCCAGAATTGAGGGTTAGCAATTATCGGGTGAACTTGATATTTGTTGCCAGTTATTCCCGGTAAGTGAAGCCACAAACAGGATATTTTAGTTCAGCCCATCTGACCATAGTGACTAATTGAATGAGCACTGGAAATGAAGCCAAACCTTCATCTGATACCACTTGTCCACATAACTGAGTGACTGGGACTCAAAGCCCTATGCTCAGTAACTCACTAAGAACTAAAAAGTCACACAATCACGGGATATATATCCTGTGACACATAAAACATTTAGTCCAAAAGCACTTGTGTGTGCTATCCATGCTGTTCACTTCTTCAGCATAGCTCGGTGTAGACTTAAGGCCACAACACTCTTCATGTATATTCTCCGTTTCCCTCTCTGCGTCTCTTCCCATAAGGAAACGTGCCTTCAGTTCACTTCATTGGTCTGTTTATAATCTTTGCTAGACATGATTCGCCTCCAATTAACCATAATGCACTCAGTTCATTTTTTTTTTCTCGACCATAAAACTCTGGTAAAGTGATGGACTGGTGATTTCGATCATCTTTGAAAGAACCAAATAAAAATCACAATCCACCCCATACATGGGCAACTAACTTGTAACCTGCCAGGCTGGCCATGGATTATAGAGGTTCTGAAGTTTTTCTAAACATATTTAAATAGATAGTTAAGACTGAATATTACTATTTGCTTATCTGCAGTTATGTCAGATTCCAACTGATTAATGGGAATGGACTGCCAGGGGAAAGGATTTAGCAATTAAGTTTAATACAAACAGTTTTCTAAAGCTCTGTACCTTACCCTCAAATCTAGGTGAAAAGATCAATTTGCTTCCTACTTTATTTCTTCTGAAAGATAATGGAAAGATAAATATATTTCACAAACTGTGGCCTCAGAAATACCATTATAGCAAACAATTTTATTAATACTTTCATAAAAATGGCATTTAGTAACTTCTGTCTAATACCTTGATGTTATTAAAAGCAAACAAAAGTCATTAAAACAGTTTCTTTCTGTGATTTACATCAGCTTTCATAGCATTGCTTGATTTTTATCGTATAAACTAACCTAAAATACTAATAATCAAATCAGGGTAAAAACAATACAATGTGTTTTCTTTACTTTATTTCAAAATAGTGATTATAAATACATTCTTAATATATTTTCTCCCCAGCTCTTTGGATGCGACAACAATAACAACAACAAAAAAAACTCACTGTGCTCATTTCATACAATGTCAAAGTACAAATCATGCAAAAGATATCATAGATTAATATTACTGCCATACATTTCTAGATGTGTTCTGTTATTTCTGCAATACCTGCTGACGTTACTCATGAGGCCATGCCCTGTGTAACTGATGCATCCTTATGGCTTAAAGAAACGAAATGTTTTTAAAAAGCAACAACAGAAAGCTGGTCTTAAATGATCTTCTAATTAATATATTTATTCAGTTTATTATTCAGAATGGAAAACTAAATATAGAATATAAATTGCCTTATAGACTTGAATCACTGTATTTTAATAGCTGCTTTCTCATAAAATTACACAAAGATTTACTTTTCAAGAATTGAGTCATCTTTATTGATTTCATAAAAAAATAATTTAAAACTTGATTTATATTACACAGACATAATATATTATCTCAACCCCTCCACTAATTTCATATGCTCTAATCTTTGCAACTGGTCTAACAGAGTCCGAGCACACGATACGATGCCAAGAAGGCCATGGTGTGTCAGAGCACATTAGAAGTAAGCACTTCTTGGATTTTCTAGATCTGAATCAAATTCTACTAAAGATGCTGTACTGACGTAAATATCACTCCTCAAGGGGTTAAACTAACATCAAGGTTATAGTTGAAGCCAAAAAAACGTAGATACAGTATTTTAACTGCTCTTGTACTCAACTCAAAACTTATGCCTAACTACATTATCATAAAAGGTACAAGTAGAGCTAATGAGAGGCAGGTGCAAAATAGTATACACTGTATAATGTAGGCACAATGACTTCAGTTAAGGAAAATAGATCAGCCTTAACCAAGGATTTGTTACTGTCATTCACTTACAAGTAAAACCTCCAAATAACCACACACATTTAAATTACTCTTTAAAAAAAGTGGAACGTTTATACCTTTCGGCGGAAGAGTATGAGATAGCCAATATGCTACAGCAAGCTTTAAGATGGTGGCAGGTCCTCTCGCCATTGACAACTGCAGAAACCTTTCTACATCTTCAAAGCCTCACCACACTGAGTAAAAGCCATCATCCCAATGACCTATTATCCCCAGATCATGGATAGAGCTTCCGGTTCCTCCCGTAAGTGTCTACTTGAGATTCCTCAATCCATACTTTATTGACAGGATAAACTAAAACACTTTCTTTGAAGCCTTTGCATCTTTATTCTGTCAGTATGCATTAGGAGCCCTTTAATCCATGGATGCCTGCAAGCATGGTAATGGCATATGAAAAGTCCTTGTGAAACTGTAGATGAGAACACGCTACTGGGCACGCATCTTCACGTCTTTTCTCTCAAGATCAGAAAGCAAGTTTTTGTTTGTATTTTTTTTTAATATTCATATAAAGTTTTCACAGACATTGTCATGAAAATTAAAATTACACATTAAAGTTTTAAGAGCACCAGCACACACATATGGAGACAATTTTTTTTTGCTATTTAAAAAAAAATCTCCAAATTATCTATATGTATGCATATACACTCAAATACACACACACACGCACGCGCACACACACCCTCTAAGAATGCCAAGTTGTTTGTTTTATCTTGGAACAAACACATAAAGCCCTGAAATTAGTACTTAATAAAGGGACTACTGTTACAACTTTAACCATAGTATCATTTTGGAAGCTGCACCAAAACATCTGCCACTTGAAGTTCACGAAGAATGTCTATGTTTACCTTCTTGGTCATCTTACTGATTAACACAGTAATTATAAGAGATGGAGCACAAAAGATATACATATGCAGGCAGGCCAAGAAGGTAATGCATTTCGGGATGTCACTTTGCTAATTGGGAGCTCCTACAAATCTTCAGATGTCTCCCATTACCAAGTCCTCCGTTCCTTTGACCAATTCTGACTTCGAAGTTAACAAGCCAGTTAACACAAGTTTGCGCAAGCAAACACAGTGGCATATCGTTTGGAGTTGCAGACTGTGAACCCATCGGAGACCAAAGAAAGCATTTTCCAGTGTGGCTCTGATAGCCGACGTTACCGTGATGTTCACTGCGCTACTGGATTATCTGATAGTAGTCGAACGATGACAGGACAGGATACCGATGCGGACGAGATATCACTATTAACCTTACTCATTAATTCTGTCAATATTTGTAGTGAAAACTATTTGAAGTAAGCTTGTAGAATCCTGAAAAGCAAGACAACTGATGGCAACTAACAACTGCCCCGGACACGATACTATAAAACTAAGGAACCTATTTTAAAATGCACAGTTGGTAACAAATCTGCAGATAATATGCTAAATTCTCAAGAATAGCACAGAACTGGTTTGTTTCGTTTTGTTTTTTTTTTTGTGTGTGTGTGTGTGTTTTTGTGTTTTTTGTTTTGTTTTTAAATGATACCTGATCACAATGTCCAGAATATTTCTGTACACGTAAGCTTCGGTTTCAGTTTGGTATATTTGTTTTCTGTCTAAATTTATACTTATTGATAAATTCCCTGTGATCAGGAAAACAAGTCAGGCATATTAAATACATATTAAGGAGTACATATTTTCCTATTTAGTATACAAAGTACTTCATAAATATGAATTATGTTACAAAAATAGCTTTGGGTGCGCTCACACGGTAAGCACTTTGCTAATTTTGGACAACCTTTAAGGATTGTGGGTATTTCACATAACTGAGAACAAACTCTAATGTTAGTTTAATTTGAGCCTTGTTTAATTCTGATAAACATCATGTATTTCTTCAGATCACCACAAACGCTATGTAACTCACGTTGATTTGTTTCTTTTGGGTTTTATGTATAGACAGGTAATGCTTAAAGTGTTCAAATTTATTTTATAGTTATGTAATGCATGGTATATTTTAAAGAAATATTTGCACAATTTAACATTATAAATCCAGCGGTTTCAAGATGCAGGCTGTAAAGTTTACCAATTTTACAAATACTATCGAATGTTCTCTCTTTGCATGCTTTTTTTTTGTTTGTTTTGTTTTGTTTTTTGTTTTTTTTTGTTCTTTTTTTCATTTTGTTTTGTTTTTTACTTTTCAGATAATCTTTACACAGAGTTGTTACAATGCCACAAATCAAAAGGATTATTCCAGTTCCACCAACTTAATCTACATGCAAGATGAAGGACCCAGCTGAGGTACACACACTGGTACCAGTTTTCTTGAGTCGGCTTTACAAAGCACAAAGAGACGAAGGTTTTGCATTGGGGTACAAAACAGATTTGCCTCTTGAGGTTAAATTCAGTGTTTTATGTATATAAAGCATCCCTTTGGCAATAGAGTTTGCAGTATCCCCACCGGACTCCACAGTATAGGTTTTATGTAGTAAAATCTATTAAGGAAATTCTCTTCCACCGGACACTTCTCTTGCGGCTACAGTTAATGAGACACCCTTGGAAACGCCTGCCTCTATGCCTATTGATAATATAGTATTTGGAAGTTAGGAGTCAACAAAAGGCACTTTCATCATTAAATAAATGTCCTCTGTATGAAGCGAGATTGCATGACCTAGATCTTGTTCAAAGCTGTCTGCTCCTCAAGGACCTGTAGGTAGTCGGGCGAACTCTGGAGTTTTGCCTTCAGTTCAAAATACTCGCTGCTCTTCCTTTGCTCCACAACAATTTTACTGTGGTTGCCGCCTATCAGCGACTTCTTGTTTTTTTTGTCTTGTTGTTTTTCCGGATAGCGGATCTCAAAGCCGCTGACACCTATGCTGTTGAACTCCTTTTTGTTTTCAAGAAAATTCTGAATAAACACATTGGAATCCCTGCTCGGGAATAATTCATCCAGCTCGTCGATTGTGCTCAGTCTCTTCCTACTGTCCACATGTAATAAATCTTTCTCCTTGTCGGCCACGTTCCTCATAATGACTTTCTGTCCCGGAGGGTCTGAGAACATGAAGCCGGTTTCGGACTCTTTCAAACCACAGGTGTGGCTCTTGCTCATCTGTTCTATGGTTTGCGGGATGAAAGCTTCTGTGCTCAGTCCGTCTTTTTTATTGGTCTTGTGCTCGTGCTTCCTGAGCTGCAGCTGCATGGAGCCGCACTCGGGATTCCCCAGGCCTTCGTGCTTGACCGTGGGCTTCTTGTTTCGTCGCAGCACAAAAACAAGAAGGCAAAAAGCAACAAACACCGTTAAAATGAGGACCACCAAGATACTTAAGATTAAAATAGACAGAGGCACGGGGCCACCGGGAGGACTTCGAATGGGACCCAGCGGGGTGGTGAACGTCATGGCCGGTGCGGGGCTCGTGAATGGCGCAGATGGCTTGTTTAAGAGTTTGGGACATAAGATTTCGTTTTTGAGGGACTTCAGTTCAATGTTGGCAAACTGGACGGGTGTCTCACATTTTAGTTCCTTCACCACAATCCCGTCATTCAGCTTCTCCAGCCACAGCTTTAATGCCACCAAGTCACAAGTGCAGTCCCAAGGGTTGCCCTCCAAGTCAATCTGCGTCAGAGACTGCAGCTGATCCAGCACCCCGCTGACGGGCAAGTACATGAACTTGTTGTTCCGCAGGTTCAGTCTAGCCAGGGGCGCTCCCGAAAAGACGTACACGGGCAGGCTCTTTAAGAGATTATTGTTTAAATACAGTAACTGCAAATTGGGCATGGAGTCGAAGGTGCCTGCTGAGATCTCCTTAATCAGATTGTATTCCAAATACAGATACTGCAGGTTATGAAGCCCCGAGAATATTTCGGGGTAGAGTCTTTCAATCTGATTGCCGTTGAGATACAGCCTGCGTAAATTAGTGAGATTGTGGAATACGTCGCCCCTGATCACTGTAATCTGATTGCTGCCTAAATGGAGCAAATCCAGTCCTTCAAACTCGGCGAAGTCTGAGATGTCCACATCTTTGATGCTATTGCCATTGACGTGCAACTTCTTGGCATTTAAAGGTTTCGGGACCAGTTCAGACATGGACTGTATATTTTTCTCTTGGCAGTTGACACTCAGTCCCAAGTCCGAGGGATGTGTTTTGCAGAAGCAAGGGGCTGGGCAAGGCGTCAGAGGAGGCACCCTTGTTTGGTAAGACACGATCTGACTGAGATTGCGGTTGGACAGGGATTTGCCGGCCACGATCCCAGAGATCTTGGAAGGGTTTGTCGTTTTCGGCGGTTTGGTTACTAATCTGTGTAAGGACGTTTGGGTCGTGTGGCCATTGGGAGTGGTGTAGCCATTCTCCAGCTGAGACGGAGGCAGGATTCGTACATCAAAATCACTGCCCGTGCCCATGGGGCATAACTCTTGTTTGTTGGTCTCTTTTAAAAGCCTGCCATATAAGTCACTGGGCGTTTCGCAGATAGCTTCTCCTATGTAAATGTTATATGGCATATTCTCCAGCCAAGCTTTTAAAGGCAACAAGTCACAGCTACAGTTCCAAGGATTGTCCTCCAGCTGCAGTTCGACGACGCGACCTATGTGTTCCAGAACCCCGATATAGGGGAGCTTCTGGATTCTGTTCCCTCGTATATCCAGGTGGGTCAAAGATGCGAATCGGAAAATATTATCAGGAAGGAATGAAATCAGATTGTCATTAAGAATGAGAACTTTCAGTTTGTGGAGTTTATTGAAGGCTCCTCGTTCAATATACTTGATTAAATTGTAGTCGGCCTGGAGATACTCCAAGTTCTCTATGCCAAGGAAAGTGTCAGCTCGGAGAATCTTTAATTCATTGTTGTTCAAGTGCAACTGCTTTAATGCACTGAGCCCCAGAAAGGCTCCTCCCTCAATGTTCTGTAGTTTGTTATTTCCCAGCTGCAGGGATACTGCATGTGAAAAATTCAAGAACGTATTCGGATAGAGGATATTTAAAAAATTGTTTTGGAAGTTGAGGTGATAAAAATTAGACCAGGGCGGTTTCAGCTGATTTGGTCTGTAGACCGAAACCTTCTCACAGTTGACATAGAGCACATTCTCGACTGACACGCAGGAGCACACATTGCAAATTTCCACCGATATGTCAGAATCTGCATTTGTCGAAGAAATCAGGGCTGACAAAATCAGAAAGAGCCAAAGAAACATCTTCTGGCAATCAGCAAACAACTTTATGCTTCTGAATAAAGAGAAATAATCTACAAAATAAAAAGAAGACATTTTTTCAATGATCATTACTTGAAAGATTATTTGCATCTACATCATACCACAGTGAACACAGGGCTGTAATTATCAGCTTTGTATTTTTCTGCAAGTACTCTCACTCAGATGAACAATAGTCAGCAGAAAGGCCATACATTTCATTTCCGTACAGGAGCTTTATACACATTTTACGTGTGCAGGACACACCACAGACAACAGGGAAAAAAGGCTTGATGGTGCTTAAACCTTAACAATCTGAAAATCTTTTCTCTACGCCCACCATCACATTCCGCCCCTGAGCACAGGCGTTTCGCAACTCTAATGACCTAGCCCAGACCATCAGCTGTGCCTTTTGTAGTTGGCCACCACAAAGGCATTTCAATCTGTAGAAGTCTACTCTCTGGGCTCCAGCTAGATAAGAGGCCAAACACAGGAGATATTAGAGCTCCACTGGGCTCACTGGCGGATGGCCATAGCAGGATTGGGTTGCTGCAGAGGGGACAGTCAAAAGATCAAGGCAGAAGGAGCCCTGGGAAGAGATCTGCCTCAGCTCAGCCCACGGATAAGCACTCTGCCATGAATCAGTTGTACATGGCTGCCTTAAAAACACACATGACCCAGTGAGGTTCTAGAAAAAATAACCAAGTAGGAAATGACTACATTTTAATTTCAAGCAGATACACAGTCTCTAGNCTGTTTACTCCTGCACTATCTAGCTGACGTCCAGACAGCTTTCTCACCCCAAGAACGGGCTCTCCTGCCTACCTGGCCCACTTCTACCCCTTTCCATGCCACTTTGAACCCAGGTCCGGGTGCTACATGGCTCAGATGTTTACTTCCTTCACTTTGACCACAGACTAGCACTGCTGAGGAAGAGGAGGTCAGAGGCTACAGTCCCTGAGTGGTTTTATCTGCAGCACCGGATACATTTAGTACAGTCAGTGTCTGTCCTCAAATCATCACTTCCCAAACCTCCCCTCCCAATCTCACCACCCAGGTCTCTCTGTCTATAAACAAATCACGAATCACTTAGTGGAGTTTAATGCTTAGCAAATTAACCCGTTGTAGCCAATTCCTGAAATACTGCATGCATAGACAAGTATATGCAACGTTTCATGGGAAAGAGTTAAAGGAAAAACAAGCACTGTGCATTTTACTGATGCGATTTTAGCCATGTGAGTCTTTTCCATTTTGCACGGGGAGCTGGCTGCAATTTCAATATGGTTACCACCAAATATTAATTAGATAAATAAATTACACAGAAA
>NW_027528635.1:1172794-1173472 GCF_008692635.1 Crocuta crocuta | reverse complement strand
AAATTACGCAGGAACACACAACGAGGGAATGATACAAAGAAGTGTCACACAGAAACTCCTTTGTTTATTTTGCCCACTGGAATGAGCGAGTGGTAAAACCAAGCATGTGTCAAGGTAGGCAATCCATTAGCCACGACCCAGAAAGATTTGCATTTTAACTTGTTTGGTTCAGCGTACAGCCAGCACTGCCCAGATCATCGTCACTTGTCACATAGCCACG
This sequence comes from Crocuta crocuta, assembly GCF_008692635.1. Taxonomy (NCBI): domain Eukaryota; kingdom Metazoa; phylum Chordata; class Mammalia; order Carnivora; family Hyaenidae; genus Crocuta; species Crocuta crocuta. The sequence continues at coordinate 1,173,252 of NW_027528635.1, read as the reverse complement.
CATTTTCCCCATTCGTCGTGAGAGTTTCACTGGCAGTGCAAAAAGAAGTCATAAATTCTTAAGTATGACATCATCCAAGCCAACTTTCATTGTAAAATCAAAATTTCACACGATCGTTTTNGGCGTCGAGTCTACGCGGGATTGAATAATTCCAGGATCGAGGGGGGTGAGTCAACAACAATGACATTCAAAGGGAACAATCGCACTTGGGCTTTGTATAACGGGTACGGTACCTTTGGCTAATTGTCACCTCGCAGAACGGAAGGCTCCGGGAATACTTCTTCGGTAGCGGGCAGTCCTCGATGGAGCCTTCTTGGGACCAGTTTCCTGGCATCCAGTAGTAGCCTCGCTCCCCCTACCTGTCTGCGCGCAAGGGGCTGGGGGCTTTAAGGCAAAAGTGTAAAGCTTTAGCCCAGAGTGAGACTTATTTAGTGGGTTTAGAAGGAGACGGGTTAATT
>NW_027528635.1:1172341-1172746 GCF_008692635.1 Crocuta crocuta | reverse complement strand
GGTGTAGGTGTAGAACGGGTTAAGCAGGACGGTTAAAGAGCTGGGGGTGGGGAGAGGGGGATAGGGACAGAGGAAAGAGAGGTGTGGGACCGGGAGCGGTGCTGCACTTGCGACCAAAAGAAGGGGAGAGAAAAAAAAAAAATCTGCTTTGGCTACTGAGCATGCCCAGTTCCCAGCTCGAGCCCTATAAGGGAGGCATTGTGTGCGTTCCACTTCTCCGGGCTTTGGTGGTGACCGGGAGGGGACTTTGGTTGGGGAGGGTGTTGGTGAATGAGGCGCTTTAGGAATGGGGGACGAGGTTTGGAGCCCCGGGGCTGTGCGGGAAGAGACCCACGGGATGCCTTGGGGAGTCAGAAAAGGAGACAACGAAGGGACTACGAAAAGTCACTTCGGTAGCCCGCTCAC
>NW_027528635.1:1168155-1172329 GCF_008692635.1 Crocuta crocuta | reverse complement strand
GCCCGCTCACTGTCTTGTCTATGCCCAAGAGGCTTTTGCAATTGAATCTCAAATACCCAGAGGCTGCAAAGCCAGCGCGGGGATTGTCTAGGCCCCTTTCTAGTACCCTTTGGCCAGTGCTTCCACGAGAGAGTAGGAATATCCCGAGGAAAAGCTAACGTGCAGACCAGTTTCAGACGGACTGGGAATTGAGTTAATAATCTTGGCAAGAAAGCAGATGTACCTGTGGGGCGGGGGAGTTTGGCTATCCTCTGTGCATTTCAGATACCTGGCTTTTCTGAGGAGGAGAGGCTAAAACGGTCATTTTACACCCCTCCCCTGCAACCTTGCTGTTTTTGTAGGTGCTTGGCTAAGAAAAACGACTCTCTTTACTTTGTGTCTGTGGGGATAAACTGGCTTTCAGTAAATAGAGCTAAGTTATAAATGGCAGGTATTTCCCTAGCCCATTCTTTGCCACATTTCAGGTAATACTACAGGGCCCATTTCTTAGGGACCTAGGTCCTGCCTAATCCACTTATTCAAATTCGAGTCTCTCTAGCCGCAATAGGTTATAGCCAGTACCCAGAAATGCTTGTACTTAAAAATGAAAAACTCTTTAAACTAAAGCTAGCAATAGCTTTGAAACCAGAGTTTGGCTGTCTGCCTGAACCCCTACAGTTAAACATTTACCATAATTGGTTGATGTTTAAAGGCCTCAAATCTAGGCAAAAAATCCGATGAGCAAAGGATTTATTACATTATTTGTGGACACCGTCCTCTTTTCGATATTATCTCCAGTATCTATTCATAGATAAGTTCAGATTTGTTCATTTTTGTCACTTCAGGAGGCTGCCTTCGGGTTATATTCATGTGACTGTTTGCCGGGCGCAGCGTGTATACAGAGACGCATGTGCAATATTGGCACGAATAGTTAAGTAGATATGTGTACATAGGCATATTTTCTTATGACCTTGGTAAATATTGCATCTTTCATAAAGAATCCTTTCTCTACCCCCACTCCTCATGGCCCTTAGAATTTTCGTCGTCTTCTCTTTTAAAAACCTAGAGGCAGAAACTGAGTGGGCAGCAATGGTAAATTTTGCTTTATTCCATGTGAAATTCATTACGAAAAGGCACTAAGGAAGCACTAAAGGATCTGTCCATAACACATGCACTTACTCTTAGTGAGGTGAAATTTGTTTCCTCCATAGGTAAATAGCTGCAGTATGTTGAAGAATCCCTCTACTGCTGCACATTTGAACAAAACAGATCCCGCTAATTAAGAACTCACATTTGCATTATATTGTATAATGCAATTTGAAAGTGGTAATGGATACCAAAACAAGTTGGCATTTATTCTAAATGCAAAGGATTCGGGAAGCTACAATATATTTTATCAGGGTAGAGGAATTGTTTGTCCTTTACTATAAATGTTAACAAGATTCAATAGAATGAGCAAAAAAAAAATTTTACCTGAAAATATAATGCACATTCCAAGTACTATGATAGCTGAAAAGGCCAGATTTAGACAGTAAATATCAGACGATTTAAATGCCTACCTTTATTCAACTTTAGACACTGTTCTGAGAGCTGACTATATTTGACTGTAATAACTGTGAAATGTTCTTTTTCATATGGGTATGGAGACAGAAATCTGAAAACAAGTATGGCTACAATGCCAATAAACTACAATTAATAATAGTGCTACAAACTTATCGGTGATTGATATCCAAGTCATGAAAATGAGTGCTTTGATATAAAATATTTTGCTGCTCAAAAATGATCACGTGGATACTCCTAAAAATAACATAGAAGTAACAGCTTCCATACCTTCTGCTTCTTTAGCTTTCAAAGTAATTTAAAAACCCAGCCGTTTAGTCCTGCAGTCTCTTTTCCAGCTTCTAGAATGACTCGTGATATCCATATAGAACAATAGGAAACTAAAGGAAATTGCTAGCTTAAAACAAGGAAGTAAATATATAAATAAATAAAAGTGTTAAGAAAACCCCAGCACTATTTATGGCAATGGAAAGAAACACAAAGTTGATGTTCTTCCTAAAATATACGAATGCAAATATTGTGAGACAGATTTTGCAATAGCCTCATGGATTTTCTACAAATGTTCCACTGTACTTAATCTTGACTTTGCCAGGAGTACAACTGGAGCCATGGGACCACACTGATTTGCAAATAAGCAACTGCACCAGGAATTTCACCAGCCTCCTGGAGAGGCTTCATTGCAAAGGCAGTTTTAGTCAATTAGACGCTACCAATTGCAAATGAGTGAACCCCCCCTCCCCCCGCCAACCAAACTCGGCCCTTGTTAGTGGTCTTGCACTCTCATATTTCTCATTTGCCCGGCCTTGCTGTTTTATTTTTTAAAATTCTGTAAGCAATCTCTACACCCCACGTGGGGCTCAAACTCACGATCCTGAGAGATGGAGATCAAGAGTCGCATGCTCTACCAACTGAGCCAGCCAGGTGCCCCTTGTCTTGTTGCTATTTAAAATCAAATTAGCCTTAATTTTGGTATCCAGGTATCACACACGGATCTTTCAGCGTATCTTAATTTCGAAAATGTATTTATACTCTGGTATTTAGAGAAATTATGAATGCGGCACCTAAGTGGAATACAAGAAAGTTCTGAGGATGTTAACATATCTTCTGGGAAGACACATTTCTAAGATCAGATAAGTTTAGAAGAACTTTGCTTCCGTAAAGCTAAATAGTATTTTTGTTAATGTTTGTTTATTTTTGAGGAAGAGAGTGTGAGTGGGGTAGGGGCAGAGAGGCAGGGGGGCAGAGGATCCGGAAGGGGCTCTGCCCTGATAGCAGAGAGCCCCATGTGGGGTTCGAACTCAGGAGCTGAGCTGTGAGGTCGGGACCTGAGCTGAAGTGGCTGCTCAACTGACTGAGCCACCCAGGTGTCCCAAAGCTAAGCAGGTTTTTAAACTTTGGAATTTTTCAGCAAATTCAGTTATGTAAGTCAAAATTAATTCTGACTTACAAGGGNGTACTTTTTGCTCACTTTTACAAATTTGTGGAAATCAGGAGCTGAAGGGTAGCTTTCAGATCATGATCTAATCCATACTGTAGTAGCTTTTATCTACTGAGTGCCTCTTTGCAGCCATCTTGCCTCCAAACATTTCATTTAGTTCTCTGAACAGTACTACAAGGGAGAGATCCTTCTTCTTCTTTCAAAGTCAGGGTTCAGGGAAATTAAGTGATTTGCCCAAGGTCACAAGGTAGTAAGTCAAGATTTGACCTCAGGTCTTTGAGGTTTTCCAGGCACACCATACTTTCTTGTCCACAAAGGAATCAAGGCACTTTTAATTTTGGAAGCATAATAGATTTTCCCCCCAAAGATCAACACTTGGGACATAAATGTTTGCAAGTAGTAAAGAATTAATACTCAACCTTTGATTAAACCAAAAAATGGACATGGAAAACAGTTCATATCAATTATGTATGACAGGGTCTCTTAAATCAGCTGATTTCCCCCCTTTGCCAATAGCGGGCTGTTCCATTCATCTTGCTCTTTCAACTTTCATACTTGAGTTGATTCTGAACGTGTGATACATCTCAGTTGTCTCTTATTAGACAGTCGCCTTTGCTACTGCTAAACGGAGCCATGTAAAGAGGTAGTGTTCACCTCTAAACTTATTCCATTATCTAGTAGGGCACTGAGTAATTGGAAAAGGTGAGATTAGTTGATTAATTGATTAGATTATGCCCAGCCAACCTGATATTCCATTTTTCCAGGGTACTTCTTTCTACTACAGCTGGTAACCTGTTTTTTTAATCCCCCAGAATCTAAGGTGTCAGCTATTAATGTATTAAAGTCTGAGTACTCCAGGCATTAGCTGATTATTCACAAATTATTTCTGGAGGATTAATAAAGAAGAGTATGTTGTTTCAAAGGCTCTTTGTAATTTTGGCTCCTAATGAGTACCCGTTCATACAGCTCACTCATACCACCTATGTTCTCTACACTCACGTTTTTCTAAGCCGATGCTGATATAATAGCATGTGTTTTGTTTCCCCATTTTCTTTCTGAGCATTCTCTAACTTGAAAAAACTATCATCTTTCTCACTCTCTGTCACAGATTAGAGCCCGGAAACAAGCTCCATTGCCTTCGGACAACTCAGAGATAATAAAGATCGTGAAATAAAAAATAGGAAGTTAATGGGAAAA
>NW_027528635.1:1165087-1168106 GCF_008692635.1 Crocuta crocuta | reverse complement strand
TTACTCCCATGGGCTGTACACGTTCCAAAACACCAACCAAAGATTTGTCAGAAAGACAGAAAGGTGATGAGAATCCTTCCATTTTTACCACGCTCAATTCTCTCTGGGGAGCAGGAGCCCTATTCCCAGCCAGCAAAACCTTTTTTTTTTTGCAAAAATATTGAGAGTCCTTTTGCCCAATGCTTTTTATAGAGTATTATTTTTCCTTAGAAATTTAAATGTAAAACTTTCCTTCAAAATTGATCTTGTTTCCAGCCCTACATCTTTTGTCGTAGAGATTCCCTTTGGACAGTTCAAAATGGGGTCAAAATCAGGAACATAAAGCAAGGCTGAAAAGGCATAATATGAAGATTTGAGTTATGGTGTGACTGTATTCTGATTACTATATCAAAAATAAAATTTATCTCTTTCTGAAGCTCAAAGGGTGAGTCAGAGGAAAGCAGGACATCTGCACAAGCCAGTGTCATGGATCTGTGATTGACTATCTTCTTTTTCAGTTCAAAATTGGAGCTTCTATTTCCCTGATCTGACTCAAACTGCGTAACGTCTACCCACATATGGTCTTCATGAGAAAACTGGCTTCAGTCTCGTGCCAAGGGGTCACAGTATAGAAACAGCTGTCATCACAGAGGATCCTAGTATATCTCTTGTATCTGCACAGCATTGTTGTTAATCATAGAATTTCAGTGTTTAAAGAGACCTTACAATTCTTATGGTTTAACCACTTCCAGTATAAGCTGAAATCCTCATCAGATGAACACCCAAAGCTGGAATAGGCTCAATGATGGGGCGCTCACTGAGGGTAGAAGCTCCAGAGAATCATCTAGAAAATTCATTATGGAATGTTGTGACCTTTACTGATGTGTAAATGTGAAAGAAACATAAAATTAGATGTATGAGGATTTTACAGAATACGAAATTTGGAACCAGAAGGACTTGGGGTGAGATTCTTGCTTCACTATTTAATGGCTTTATGATTTAGGGCAGTTAGCTTTTGAAAAAATGTTTATTTATGGGAGAGAGAGAAAGAGAGAGAGAGAGAGAGAGGAAGAGAAAGAATGAGAGAGAGAATCCCAAGCAGGCTCCATGCCTTTAGCCCAGAGCACAAGGTGGGGCTCGAACTCATGAACCATGAGATCATGACCTGAGCTGAAACCAAGAGTTGGACACTTAACCGACTGAGCCATCCAGGTGCCCCGCATTTAACATTTCTGAGTATCCATTGCCTCATCTGTGAAATGGTATGGCAAAGTCAATCTCCTTGAGTTTTATGAGGATTAACTAAGATAATGTTTATGAAACACGTAGAAGGGTGCCTTTCTGACAGAGACCATTGTTATTTCTTTCTATTCATAAGTAAAAGAAACTTCGAGATATACGAAGGAAAAAAAATGCAGATTGTATATACGTTTTCTACCTGAGTCTTTATAAGGATGATAAGTAGAAGAAGATGATGGGATTATTTGCTTGTTTTGCTTATTTTTAATTCTTTCAAAAGCTAGACACCATTATGTTAAAATAAGTCCATGGGTGCTTACACTTCCTGGTATCTTTTACTTTTCTATTTTCATCAGTTATTCATTTTTTAACCATTAATTTCAAGAACAACCTCTACAGAGCTGAGCATTACAAACACCATTATTGTTTCTTAAAACAGTCTTGCTTGCTAGATGGGATTCCAGTCTGGAATTTCATCTTCTGCCCCCCAGAGCCACAAGAAGTGGGAAATACCGTTTTTTCAATGACGTTCCTCATAATGGCTCAGGAGAGAGTATTAAAAATATTCCTGAAGCCTGTTACTGAATATCTTTTTGGGAAAACAGAGAGGGAGAAAGACAAAGGGGGATAAGGAACCAAAGTATATGTAGCTATTATTTGTACAATGTTATTTGTACCATATGTGCAAAAAAAGTTCAAGTGACTTAGGGGTACTAATTTTACCATTTTGTCTATAGAAAACATGTCTTTTTAGAAACTTAGTGATTTAAAGAGCTAGCATTCTTTTACCCAGAAGATTATTTTGTCATGAGAGTGGCATGTGGCATGAGAGTGACAAGATGTGATGCAATTATATCTAAGATCACAATCGAAGGATAAATTATGTATAAGTTAATTCAATCTCAATCATCCAATAACTATTCAGACAGATGATGGTGACTACAGGCATGGATCTGTGCTACTTCTAATTGACTTTTCTTAGAATATTCATTGTTGGAAATGTTGAACTCTAACTTATATTATCTGGATTCTGTTTGTATTTCCTTGTGGTAAAATATTCTAATGTAAAAAAAAAATGTTCAAGGTATGACCTCCAACCAAAGTATTTGTTTTTCACAGAGTAAAAGTTCTTGGGCATTTTACTTCTTATAGCTGAAGCTATTCAATAAAACTTCATTTTTATTATCTTTATGGATGAAAGAATATCCAGAAAACCAAATCTATAGGATCCAAGTACTCAGGGCAATGAGAAAAAAAACACAAACGGACCATATGATGACTCTTCTCATTTCTCTGCTTGTGTTTTAAGAGATGTGAATTTCCTGAACCTTGAAGGGAGAAGAGTCTCGCTGATAGCCACTCTCACTTCTCCTTGAGAATCTGTCTTATGTGACAAGGGGCAGGGCATGCCTGTATTGGAGCAATGGCCTTGGGAGCCTGATCTTCCATTCCTACCCCTCTGTGGACACTTAAAAGAGGTTTTCTGGTCAAAAGTGTATGAAATGTCATTCTCCAGTTTAAAATCTGGTGAATGGTCAGACTTTTATTGGTCAGTTGGCCAGTTGTGTTACACGAACCCAGAGACCTGGTACCACGGGTCAAATGCCTCTAAGTGCTAACATTTCAACGTGAAACGATATATATTGACAAAAGCTTCCATTTAGTTAATCCGTGTTTGTAAAAAGTTGTAGGATTTTATCAAAGAGAGATTTCTAAAGGGGTGGGGTATGTCTTGCAAATAAAAGACGTTGAATTTGGTGAACATCTTGGAAACTCTAAGGAAATAATTTCATACGTTAAT
>NW_027528635.1:1155984-1164973 GCF_008692635.1 Crocuta crocuta | reverse complement strand
AGCTACAAAGGTAAATATTTTGGGGTCTCTTTTTCAGCTCCTTATTAAATATTATTATATAAGATATCTTCAATTCATTAGAGACTCTCCTTTTATCATTTATTGAGGCTAGTGGCAAGAACAGATTGGCCTAGAGGGGAAGAATGGATGAAGAGAAACTAGCATAGCTATGCATATGATATATAAATTACACATAACCCTCAAGTAGGTTTTTTCCTCATTCAAATCATTACCCACTTCAAGTAATTACTTTCTTTTTAACCATGCATTTCCCCCTCTTTCCCACTGACTGTGAAACACTTACCCTCAGAGCTTTTCTGGAAAAAGGCAAGTTTAATTTTCAGAGTTCCTAGAGAGCCACTTTTTATCTGATACCGCATAGACAGAAAGTCTCCAAATTAAAACAAACCAACACCACTCCCTCTTCCCATCTCCATCCCAGTTGTTGATTTGGTAGCTGCACATTGAAAGAGTCAACATGTATACTGAAAAGAAATTAACATATTTCACTCAATCTGTCCCGAGAATAGAACACTGCCTTTCCTTTCAGATTCCAAGAACTCTGAATTCAAGAACATAGGAAGTTGAGTTAAGATATGAGATAGCCTGACTGCAAATAATCTGCTCAACCATAAAGTTTAGTTCATTTTGAATCCTTATTGAATCTATTACAATCGAGGCTCTGAATTCCAAGGTGAAAAGCACTGCCTCTGTCCTCCCAGACCTCGTAGTTTAGTGATAAAGCAGATGAGACCACGTTGTAATAAACCATATTCTCTAATGTATTGAAGGGAAATGCCCTTGAACCACCAAATTCTCATTTTCAAACTTTACCAAAGTTCTCACTTTCATTAGCACTGAAATCCTATACTTGAAGGCAGTCGTGGTAGGCTTCCAAGGCACATAGTCAAGGAAATTAAGAAAATCGGAACATTGCCTTCCATCCAATGGCAAGGTCAACAACGTGTATGTCCTTCTGGAGATGACATAGTCCAAAACTTTGGTATTCCTCCAGAATACAGAGTCAAAATTTACGGTGTGCCAGACAGATTTAGAGAGGACATTAACAGGAAATGTTCTATAAAATAAGAAATTAAATCATTTGCAAGGGCCAGAAATTGAAGCACCCAATATAACCAAAAGAAACAAAATGAAAGAAGACACCGAAACAGTAAGAATCCTTTCAAATTTGATGTCCAAACCGTGAAAGCCACAAGAAAAATGTATGTCATGTTGTCTGGCTTCTCAAGTGCAACGGAGCACCCAGTAGAGTAACTCTCTTCTCTACTCAATGTAGACAGGGACTGATCAGGAAACAAGCACCAAAAACCTCCCAACTTCTCAGGAAGTTAGAGGTGCCAGCAATACTATCTTAAATATAAGCAGGTCTGGTTTTGCATTATTACTCTTTTTTTTTTCTACTGATATACACAAATTGCCACAAATATTTCAAGAAAGAGAAGAATATTACCGAATTGCTTTCCCAAGGCTAAAAAGTGGGTTCCTTTATGTTTTTTGACCGTTTTAGTAGGTCAAAACACATTGTAAATTTACTTAAAAAAAAAAAATAGTTATTTTTTAGAGAGAGCGAGCGAGCAGGGGAGGGGCAGGGAGAGAGAGAGCAAGAGGATCTGAAGCAGCCTCCACACTGATAGCAGAGTCCGATGTGGGGCTTGAACTCATGAACTGTTGAGATCATGACCTGATCCAAAGTTGGACACTTAACCAAGACACCCAGAAGCCCCATGTAAATTTACTTCTTGGGCTATTTACTATTGAACTCCTACAGCAATCTGACAGTGATGCCTTCTAATTGTTGTTTATGGATGTCAAGCGACTTTACACCTTTCTTCGCTTTTTGGTTTTTTGTTTGTTTTGTTTCATTTGTTGGTTTGTTTGGTTTGGCTTTGGTTTGTTGATTCTCTTTTCTAATGTGGTGTTTAATTTGTGCTTTTGCTCAGTCCATCACCAGTAAATAATTCTTGAGGGAATGTTGCATTTGGATTTGAGCAGAGATTCCATTAGAACTTTGGTAGTCAGAATTTGCCATTACTCGTCTCCTTTCCGATGCTTCACGGCATAAACAGCCCCCACCCTACCCCCACTTGCTCCCTCTTCCAAAAAGGAAGATAGAAGGGAAGTCAGAGAGGCAGCTGTTGGCATCTTACATTGAAATCCTGCTTTGCTATTCAAACTACTTGAGGTTTCTGTTTTTCTTTATAAAATTATTTGGGAAGAAAAACAACACATTTCCCTACCCTTCTGCTGTATTATTATTTGACTGATTTTCAGTTTATTAGTCATTCATCTGGATTGGTGCCTGTGTATTTTCCCAAAGGTTTAATATGGAAAATTATTTCTTTGGCCATATTAAACCTTAGCTCAAACTTATATCTTTTCTCATAGTTAAGAAGCTTCACAGATACTGTCTTAATAATGCTCCTGATACTCTTGTAGATTATAATAAAATACAGTACAATAACATAGCTTATAATATAAGAAACAGACTAAAGGCAACTTGATTAAGGTGACACTGATTGTTAAGTCAGGAGCTAGGAAAGGACAAAAATAAACAAAGAAACAAAAAATCCTAGGAGTCCTGGTTCTCTCAGTCTGACGCGCTACGAAGTTCTTCTGTGACTCTGTAAGGCAGCTAACTATAACACTGTCATCATGCATGACCAGAAGAAGGGTCTTGGGATGCTGAGAGAAAGTGGCTCCGGAATCCGCTGCTACTGCCAGGGTCAAGAGCGGTCCTTGGGCACTGCTGACATGAACAGACTCATCAGGAAGGACCTACATCCCTTATCTCTCCTCCGAACTTGCAGTCCCTTGGCGAAACTTAGGAGGCCGCCAGCTAGCAAAGGAGAAATGGAATTCGCGGAGTCCCAGGGCCAGGATCCGAGAGCAGTGTTCATCTGGACCACCCACTCTCTGGTTACTTAGTATCCATATCCATCCTTCTACACCTATTTACCTTCCATACAACAAGACTCTGTTTTCTGTGCTCCCTCAAAGATGCTTCTTCCTTTCATCCAGTGCAAAGTTCCAACAGTCATGTGGTCCATCTCTAGCTGCTATTAAATGCTCTTCTAATTCCACCTAAACATGAAATAATCTAAAGACTAACTTGTAGTCAACTGCCAGCACCCACCCTTATATAAAATAACAAGGGGAGAAGAGGAGAGGGGGGAAAATTGTGTGTGTGAATATATATACAATTGTTACTCTTTATAACAATTATACACACACACACACACACAACAAGCAAGGTTGTTATGAAAGCTGCTACAGTATTTTTTTCTTTCATGAGGCTGTAAATAATATACGTACTTTCTACACCCCCTCCGAGGTTTCCTTTGCTCTAAGTCAGGACTCAACTAGTTGTTGTTCTTTCCCTGATCCAGTGTCCCAAACCTTCACTCTTGAAAACTCTGAATTCTTAGTCCCGTCCCTCTCTTTTTTTTAAAGCATTCGTTTTCCACTGGGCTTTTCTTTTTAATATTTATTTACTTTTGAGAGAGGAAGAGAGAGAGAAAGGCAGACAGACAGACAGAGACAGAATCTGAAGCAGGCTCTGCACTGACAGCAGAGAGCCCGACGAAGGGCTTGAACTCACCAATCGCGAGATCATGACCTGAGCTGAAGTTCAGACACTTAACTGACTGAGCCACCCAGGAGCCCCTCTGTCAATCTTTTCTATTGCTCATGAAAGTCTTAAGAGGCAGCATGGTAGTACCAAGAAGGCAGTACCAAGCATAAGGCTTTCTACTTACGTTGTGTTACAGTAACCAAAATTATCCTCGGTAATCAGGGTCACTCTTCTGCAAGGGAAAAAGTAGGAGTGTCAGGTGACTTTCACTGGCATGTCATTCAATAATATCAGCTAATTAAATTACAACTGTTTTTGATGCCAGCATTCCAGATCTCCTGGCCTGTTACGGCCAGAGGAGGCAACAGGAGCCGTATCCTGAAGACCAGCGGCACATGCTACCCCGGGGAAGCTAGTGCAAAATGTGGATAACTCAGGAGACTGATTTCGGTTAGATTTTTTTGTAGATTTAAAATAATTGTAGTGATTTCCAAGGCTGCATTCACCTCATTTGTGATAGTATGAAACTAAGGCTATGTCTAGTTGATTACAGGACAGTGACGTTTGACAAATAATGGATCGGTTTAGGGAAACTACACTGGCTTTTCACAAGTTGGATACCTTTGGCCCGTGCAAGCTCTCTGAACCTTCCCTCCACCATAGCCCACTAAGGTCCTCGTCACTATAAGACTAGCTACAGAAGAGGATTTAGCAGTTTCCCTCCTTTATGTCCCTTTGAGTATCTTTCTTAAATAAAGTGATTTCTTGTTAATGGCTAGGGAGAAAAGATTGAGGAACACAGAAGTACCATTGCTTCCATTCATTTAATAAATTATTTTTGAACACTTGCTTTATGCCAGGCACTATGCAAAGCACTAGGATTTGAGCAGTAGGCCCGAGCAGTCCATGCCCTCAAGGAGATTACAGCTTTGGCAAATCATATGATGGTGGTTATACAGATCTCGGATATCTTTCAGTTGGTATAGTCATTGTCTCTGTTCCATCATTTCTTGCTCTCCTGCTAGATTATGATACTATCTGTAGAAATCACCATCACCCAATTCGATATGAAAAGACCATTTGAAAATCAGAACTGTTTCAGAAAAATTATAACCTATATCGTTGGAAGCCAGGCTTAACTTCTTAGACTCCAGTCCAAAGTGGTAGATTCAGGCTTGCACCATCATTATACTTGGGAAAGTTGGTTATAATTTTGAGTTTGTAGGAATTTCTCTGTCTTCCAGGATCATTTTCATAATCTCGGAGTATGTCCCTGCCTGCTCCCTAAAGTTTACTTTTATGATCTCCTTGCTTAAGGCAAGTGGCTTCCTGCCTGCCTACGTTTCTTTCATCTCCCTGGGAAGTCTCCAAATCCAAGAAGTCTTACTCTCTTTCCTGTTTCTGGCCTCTACACTAAGTGAATAATTTTTCCTAAAAAACATTAGGGAACCATATTTTAAGACGGGTTCTGTATTCAAGCAAACTGTGAGTTTTTTCACATCTTGTTCTAAGTTCATGGATCCCCATCCATGGGCCTGATCGCTCTCTGCTCTCTTGGTCATTAATTATCATTGAGCTTGCTTTCTGTCAGGCACTTAATTTAGGTGTTTTTTTTTGTTTGTTTGTTTGTTTGTTTGTTTGTTTTTTGGTAAATGTGTAATTCCACCCTGTCCTCCTAACAACCCAATCAAGAAGGTGATCCTATTATTTCCATTTTCTAGAAGAGGGAACTGAGGTCCAGAGATGGTGAGATGAGTTGCTCCAAGTGATCCTAGGGGCTGGTGTCTTTTTTTTTTTCAAGGTCTTGCTCCTTCCGTCTTGTAAGATAACCCACACCTGTAATATATGGATTCTTTGTAAAATTCAGCTGGGTACAAGAGCAATGTGGGTCAACAGTACATGTGGTTGCCACAGATACACATAGGCTTCATTCATGAAAATGCGGTGCTGGTAATAAAGAAGGCGATCATTTTGTTCTCTTCTCTGTTGGACATACCATATGTGGATCAGTGTATTCCATTCTGACTACTAGATTTCACGGGTGTATTACAACTAGAAAGTATGCAGGAGGAGACCTTTAGGCTTGGAAAGCACATCAGAAGAGAAGCCGCTGAAGACACAGACAGTCTCATCTGTGAAAAGGGATTACATTTCTGTACATTTACAGAGGGGAGAACTATTCATAGTAAATGTGTGTCAGAGAGAAGAATGTATTTGAACTCACGTTAAGATAGACTCTTATGATTAGAATCATCCACAAGTAGAATGAATGGACGACAGCAGTGTTAGTTAACGTTTGTTGCAGGATGAAATCGGCTGAGACATCACTTTCGGGGAACGTTGAAGAAGATACCCAGTATTGAATCAGTCACGTCTAATGAAATGCATTGATATATGATAAATACCTAGCATATAGGCACACAACAGACACACTGTTCGTGTCTACTATTTCCAAAAGGCAGATTGTACACCTTAACAGTTCTCATCTTTACTCACTGCCTGAACCTTTCCTTACCCTTTAACCAAACCTAACCACTTCTCATTTTTGTGTGTGTGTGTCTCTAGGTATTTGTCTCTGTTGCTCCCTTTGCCTGGAAGGCTTACCTAGTCCCATCTGTGCCTTTGGAAGTCATGGGAAAATGCTTCGAGCTGGATCCCAAATGTCATCTCCTCAACAAAAGCCCTTTAGCTGAGCTTTTTAACCGACCGTGCTTCCTTGAAACAGTGTAAGTACGTCACTACCTTTTAGAGTGGGTCGTACCTAAGACTTTCCCCCATCAAATCGTAGACTTCTCATGGGACTGTTGTCTTAATCCATGATTGTATTTGGCTTGTCTTATCCCCACCTAGCAGCATATAGCTTATATACCCCAGTACCAAGCACAGTCTGCGTGCCTAGTGCATGTTGGATGAATGGAATGGAATTATAGGTCATTGGGTTAAAAGGTTAATAAGAAAATATGTGGATCTGACTCAGTGGTAACTGGTCAGAAGTCCTAAGACTGAGCCTCATTCGGGGTGAGTAGCTGATAGATATTTGAGGACTTTTCTCTAGAAAATCCATCTCAAGATACACACATAAAGGTCCAGTAAAAGAACTGGAAAAATAAAGAAAAACAAGTCAGAGCCAGTTTAGGTTTTCACACCCAAACTGCTCACACCTAGAAGAAAGGGCTTATTTCTCTTCACTTGGATTTCTTTGCCCGTGGCTGGTGACCTGTGGGGAGTTTTTCTCTTATTCCCTTTGCTTCTCGGTGAATAATTACAGCTTCCATGCCCTGTACTAAATCAAGGTATCTCATAAAAGCAGGCTAAGCCACTGTTTCCTAGATTACTTCTAATACTTATCAGTGAATTATGGTGATGACAGCATCAGAATTTTAAATGATTTTTGTTGCCCCTCAAAATAAATTCCATTGTAATTCCATGCAAATTATTGTAGAAGGTTTCTGGTGGTAAATTCAAAGTAGTTGAATCATCTTTTCTCTAAATAATTTTTAATCAGCCAACATTATACAATCTCGCATGCAATTAAAAATGTCATAGATGGTGGCTGAGGAATCTTTATGTTTCAGCAATTTAAAAATCTATTTTTGGCTTCGAGGTTTTTGTTAAATCTCAGCGCTTTTGTTGTTTCATCTGTTTCAAGCTTATGATAGGCACCAAGGCAAGACCAGTTGGGAAGATGAGCAAATGTTATAGGTAGGATGGTAGAGTTAAACCCATGACTTATTACTGCACCTTCATTTGTATGTACTTTCATTTAGGCATATGAAATCGCAACTTGATTTAGCAAAGGTTTTTTTCTTTTTCTTTTTTCTTTTCTCTCTCTCTCTCTTTTTTTTTATTTTTTTGCAATAATCAGTTCTACCATGAAGCACAAAATATTCTTTTTCCGTATTGGCAACCGCTCTCATTTCATTCTTTATTCTCTGTCTCTATTTTCCCTTATCTAGGCTTTTTTACATTAAATGTTTTTGGCTATGCTAGCCCATTAAACACCCCTGAAGTTCCGCAATTTCTGCTGAGTTTACCCAGATTGCTTCTAGAAGGGCCAACCTTTTGCTCTTCTAGCCCCATCGGGTCATCCAGCTTCTTTGCATGCTTCACAACCCACCTACTTACGTAGTTTTCTCAAATGCTATTGGATGGAATTTGCTTTGTGATCATTTTGCTCTGGACATGTCTTGGCTTGATGGTTTGATTCCAGTTTTATATTTTTAATTCTTTTTTATTGTCTGATAAAGGTTGCTATGTTCCAAGAAGTCATCTGCGTGATTCACTTTGTATAAGGCCATACAAAATTAGGCTCCCAATAATTTTTAATGATGAATACTCCCTTTTAAAAGGCAACCAGGAACTATGCTTCTTTCGATTTAATATCTATTGCTGGGTAGAAGAGATTTGCTTCATTGTGCTGTAAGGGATTTGACTGAATTAGTATTTGTCCTGTTATGACTTGTTACGATGTGTTTTCAGAAAAGAAAAGGAAAGGAAAACGTCTTCCTAGATTCTTTGCATCTTTTGTTCTATGGCTGACTTAATATTAGGAAACTTGCTTGCACTTTAGTTGTATAACCAGATTCTGGACCAAAGATATATATGGCCGGGTCAAAAAGCATGTTATCGTTGGGTAACTGTGCTCAGATGTTAGCTAAAGCTATGTTCAAAGAGTATTGCACTATGTACACTAATGTCATGACTAGTCACACTAACAGTGTCTGGTGCAGGTGCACAGGGACTTTCAGTCAATGTTATCAGGCACTTAGAAAAGAGTGCACATCACATAACTCTTCAATATACTTAGATGGTTAAAATAAACCTAACGCCTCAGTTTTGGTGTGTTGTGATAATCCATGCCAAGAAGGTAAACAAAGTTTATAAAAAGTTCCTTTTCACGTGTTCTGTTTGAAATCTGCTGGCACCTTCAATTTTGACTAACTATTTAAATTCTGCTTCCTCTATCACAGCTGGTTGCCTGTGAATGAGAAATATTTAAATACACTGCTAAATTTTCTAAATGGAATTTTTAGAAATTCCACATTATGCATCTGGATATGCAATTTCAGCTAAATCATAATACAGCATAGTAGTAATATATTTCTTACTTTGGTAATTACTTTATTAGCTAATTAGTATTAAAACAGATTGCCAGAATACCTAATATGATTTCTTAACTGCTGCTTAGTGTTAAAGAGTACAACTGCTACCGCTGGTAATTCACTGGGAGATTTTTAAGTGTTCTTGTCATAGTAATAATAATTATAAACGAGTTGAAGTTCAATTCCTATATTCTTACAGCATGGTGGTGATATGGGCCTCACAACCTTTTCAAGAGAAATGAATGACTATAATATTTAACCACCCTAACAAGTTACCTGGGATGAATTTGATGGG
>NW_027528635.1:1139470-1155843 GCF_008692635.1 Crocuta crocuta | reverse complement strand
AATATAAAAAGGCAAGGTTTTTAATTTAATTTCTTTTTTTTTTTTATCTTTGTCTACTTCCTACTGCACTTGGCACAGTTCATTGCACAGAACAGGTAGTCAGATAAGGTATGCTGAATGACTGAATTGGTCTCTAGGGGTCCACGATCTGTCCAGAGCCGGGGAAGGGTACATAGATGCTAAGTGTTTCCTTACCTTTTTCCTTATCCCCTTGGGAAACCTGAACTTTTGGGCGGCTTGCACACATTTCTACAGAAGTCAGAGATCAAGTCAGCTGTGTATCAAGCGTGGACCTTGCCCTTAGAAAGGTTTATTTGGCGAAAGTGGCAAAAAATCTGTAGAGTGTTTAAAAAATGCAGAGTCACTTGAGTAACAGAACCATACATGTGTATTCATCTTACAGGTTTTCCATACGCAGATACTTGTAATTAAAATATTCATGTTGCAAATCTTTCGCATACAGCTTCTAGAAAGGAATTCTGAAAACGTATATATATACGTTTAATATCACGTGTTATCATGATGATAGCTACTCGTCATCTCTTTGGGGTTCAATAGCTTCACATAGGAGATAGGACAAAAATATCATCCATACCACAGGCTTATGGTGATCATGAAGTGAAGTCATGTATGTAAAGCACCTGTCACGTTATAGTTGTCCAATGCACGTCAGTTTCCTTGCACCCGCTTGCCACAAAATGTCTACCTGTGCAGCTGTGAGAGTCTCTTACTCAAGCCCATGAATCTTTATCTCAGTAGTGTTGTTTTCCAAAATCGTTTGAAAAATCTATGTACATGCCTAAAAACCTGATACAGTTCTGTTGTTCAGAATTTCTTCGTTGGTTTTTAAAAATTAAAGGTTTTTTGAAAAGTAAAAGTTGTGTATATTTAAAGTATACAACCTGATGACCGGCTATCCGTATACACAGTGGGAATGATTGCTACAGTGAAGCTAATGAGCGTGTCATCTCCTCACACAGGTACCATTACTGCTTTTGTGATGAGAGCACCTGAAGTCTACTTTCTGAGCAAAGTGCCAATATTCAGTGTAGTGTTAGTAACTATAGTCCTCACGCTGCACACTAGATCTCCAAACTTATTCCTCCTGCATAACGGTAACTTTGTACCCTTTGGGCAGTAACCCCCTATTCTCCCCACCTCTCCACCCTGGNTCTGAGAGAGAGACAGCGTGAGCAGGGGAGGGTCAGAGAGAGAGAGAGAGATACAGAATCTGAAGCAGGTTCCAGGCTCTGAGCCAGCTGTCAGCACAGAGCCTGACGCGGGGCTCGAACCCGCGAACTGCAAGATCATGACCTGAACCCACGAACTGCAAGATCATGACCTGATCCGAAGTCGGACGCTTAACTGACTGAGCCACCCAGGCGCCCAAGAATCTCTTCACTGCTAATCAGTACACTATTTGCCAGCCAGCGATCTTACCACCCAAAAGGAAGCATTATCACAATTTATTTACTCTTGTAAACACATCATCACATTTACACTGCCGGTCTATTTTATTAAGCTACTCAAATGTAACAGAACAACCAAGAAACAGTCAACTAAGTTAAATTTTCACATAAAATGGGTGTCATTTCCACTATTCATGGGTCGATCTCATAAGGCACAACAAATGGAACTTTCAAAGTCCCTTGATCACATTTGGAAAGCATTACATGGCAGCGTTCCGTAGATGCATCCTCTCAGGTAACCTCAAGCCATTTTCCAATGAACACAATGGAAGAGTAAGACTCAGTCAGCCTTCCAATCCTGCTATAGGCAGATGTAGCAGATTTGACCGAGTTCTGAGAACGGGGCCAAGGTTTACTCAGTTCAGGTGACCATACATTTGAAGACTGCACTGCGTAGTACAGTGACTCTCTCAGATATTATGTTTGGTGGGGCCAACTTTGTGACACTCTCAGGGAGGGTGTCCAGTTGCCTTAGGGCCAAAGCCAGGGTGATGAGGCATAATCCCCATGAAGAATGCTTCAGTGGGTTAGAGATTGCTTTGTTAGTGAAAGATTAGTGATTGCCTAGGGGCATAGAAGGTAATGCACAAGGCCAGCTCACAGAGAAGGAACTGGCTGGCTAATCAGAATAAAAGGCACAAACAGAAAATGAAATGGGTCCCTAGGGTATAAGCCACTGTAGGGAAATCCCATGGTTACCAATGGGATGCTTAAATATGAATGGTCAGTGCTAGAGATCTTTTTAAAGTGACAGGTGAATCTGCTCTGGTCACGTAGGAGTCCCAGTGAGGGATGTGGGTGAAGGAACACTAATGCCACACATCAAAACATAGATATTTATGTCATATTGTTCTGGCCCCTTGCAGGAATAGAAAAGAAAATTCCTAAAATTCATACGGAATCTCAAGGGACCTTGAATTGCCAACCAATTTTGAAAAAGAACAAAGTTGGAGGCCTCACACTTCCTGATTTTAAAACATATTACAAAGCTAAGATAATCAAAGCAGTGTGGTGCTTAAATACAGACACGTAGATCGGTGGAATAAAAGCCCTGAAAATAAACTCTCACCTAAGTAGTAAAATTATCTTCCACAAGGGTACTAAGACCACACAAATGGGAAAAGAACAGTCTCTTCAACAAATGGTGGGGAACACTGGACACCCACATACCAAAGAGTGAAGGTGGACCCTTACCTTACACCATATACAAAAATTAACTTACAAGGAATTGAAGAGCTAAACAAACACAAGACCTCAAACTCTAACACTCCTAGAAGACAACAGAGGGGAGACTCTTCATGGCACCGGTGTTGGCGATAGTTTTTTGGGTATAATACCAAGAGCATAAGCGACAAAACCAGAAACAGAGAAATGAGACTTCATCGGACTTCAGAACTTCCGCACGTTAAAGGAAACAACAGAACAAAAAGGCAACCTATGGAATGGCAGAATATAACGTATCTGATAAGTGGTTAATATCCAGAATCTATGAAGAACTCCCATAACCCAACAAGGAAAAACAAGTAACCTGATTTTAAAAATGAGCAAAGGACCTGAATAGACATTTCTCCAAAGAAAACATACACATGATCAACAACCACGTGAAAATATGGTCAACATCACAATCCTTAGAGAAATATGCAAATCAGAACCACGGTGAGATATTACCTCATACCCGTTACGATGGCCACTATGGAAAAACCAGAAAATAATGAGTGTTGGCGAGGATGTGGAGAAAATGGAATCTTGTGCATTGCTGGTGGGAATGTAAAATGGTGTAGCCACAATGGAAAATAATATGGGGAAGTTAAAAATAGAATTACCATATGATCCAGCAATCCTACAATGGGATGTATCTCCAAAGAATTGAAATCAAGATCTCAGATAGATATTTGTACACCCATTTCACTGCAGCATTATTCACAACATCCAAGAGGTAGAAGCAGTCCAAATGTCCATTGTCGGGTGAATGGATGAAGAAAAGGGAGGTATATACATATAACGCAATACTATCCAGCCTTTAAAAAGGAAGGAAATCCTGGGACAGACAACTGGGTGACTCAGTCGGTTAAGGGTCTGACTTCAACTCAGGTCATGATCTCATGGTCTGTGGGTTCAAGCCCTGTGTTGGGATCTGTCCTGGCCACTCAGAGACTGGTGCCTGCTGTGGATTCTGTGTCTCCCTCTCTGTCTCTGTCTTCCCCCCACCCCCCGCACTCATGTTCTCTCTTTCTCTGAAAAATAAATAAACATTAAAAAAGAGGAAGGAAATCCTGTCGTCTGCTACAACATGGATAAGCCTTGGGGACATTTTGCTGAATGAAATAGACCAGTTGCAAGAAGACAAATATTAGATGATTCTACTTATATGAGCTATCCAGAGTAGTCAAAACCTTGGAAACAGAAAGTAGAATGGTTGGCTGTCAGGGGCTGGGAGAAGAGAAAATGAATTGTTTGATGGGTTCATTGTTCTGAGCCTCTGTGGCTGCAATTCTGACTACAGCAAACAAAATCGATAGTAAAGCCTCAAAAAAAGAAGGGCTTGCATATGTGACTGATGCCCGTGAAGTGAGTTGCTTAACACTATCCAAAGGTCACACAACCAGTTAGCTGTGAGCTGAAAGCCAGACCTGATTATTGATCCCAAAGGTTTTCCTCTGCAGTTTCCTCTCTCCCACCTTACCGTCTGCTAGCACGGCACCTGGCACTCGGGGGGGACTCTAGTAAAAATTCTGGAAGAAATGAGTGCCTCCCACATGACTACTTCCGTCCTTTGTTAGTTGAGGGAAAAGAAAATATTTTCCTCAGCCTTCTAGGTATGTACCAGACCAAGCAAATCTCTATGTAAATAATAGGACTGTGGCTTAATAAAGTGCACCTGACATAACGGCGCTAACTATTTCAACAGACAAAACAATTCTGGAAAGAGATTAAAAGATAACTCAAATGGAACATCGTCATTACAGGTCTCCATTTGTGACGGCCTCCACTGAATGGCTAGCTTTGAACCGGGAGGATTTCCTACGGTGTGTGCCTTGCCCCCAAATACATGTTTGCTCCAGAGTTAGCAGCATATTTAAAGTGATAATTTTGGAACCTTTGGCTTTCCACAAAGTATTTTCCCAATCTATTCTGTTATATATTTCTTTCAGCCACCAGGTGGCATGTGCTTTGTTGCTGAAATATACAATTAAAATGTATAATAAAAATGTATCCTGAAGAGAGAAATTATATCAAGGCTTACGTATCTAACAACAAATAATGATACTGGATTGTATCATGAAAGCAATCAACAAAAACGTACATGCTAATCGATTTGACGGTTATGAGCATGCCACGTAGACCTTAAGGTAGACATTTGTCCTAGCAAAGAGCTCACAAATACAATTTTAACTGATTTAAAATAGCTGAGCCTAATTATCTAAAATTATACTTTCTTAACTTAAGGCATGGATTTCGTTAATGACATGGTCTTGTAAGATGGAGGTTAAAAAAATATCTATTTTCTCAATTCTCTTATGATTTGTGACCCTGCTTATCAACGATAAAACCACACACTAGTACCTAAGTGTCAGACCAAATAAAGGTAAAGATGTGCTTCACGTTAAGAAAACTGCCAAAATTAAGAGAAGATAGAAGGTAATTGCTCATTTTATTTTAAAAAGCCATTCGACACAAGGATTCACGGCAACGTTGCTTGAAAGAGAGAATTTTTTAATTTAACTGCTCATCTGACATCATGAAATGGGGAACGAGGCCAAGCAGGTGCNACATACAAGGGAAAAATAGCATTGTATGAGCAAGGGAGCTGAGGAAACAGGTTTTTCTCAGAGGCTAAAATAGATCTCCATGGGTAGAGAGGAGTGAGGCATTTGCAGCTTCTAGCGAAGGATGTCGATACTCCGATACTCCGCTTCCCAGGTAGAGCCCTGGGGAGGCGCCAAACTCCAAAGAGAATGAATGGTTGTGGGGTGTGTTTAGACACAAGGCGCCTCACACAGCCTCAGAAGGATTTGTCTGCCTCAAAGCAGCGGGGAGGCAGCGGAAAGGGCCCTGTGTGCCAAGGACAAATAGTCCCTCTTCCGTGACCTAAAATATTATCTAAGATGGGAAAACAGTTGTGCCAATGAGCATGCACAGAGCTGACCATCATGTAGTCTGAGAAGTGCCCAGGTAGACAGACTAGCACAGGATATTGCCAAAACATGTGAAGGAACAAGGAGGGGCTACGTAACACACCGAGACAGAAATAAGCATCACCTAGTTAGGCTTTCATTGTCTCTAGTGGACAGTACTTGGGGGTGGGAGCGTTCACATAGCTTGGTGCTCTTCCGTACCAGAAACTTGGATATAACCAGTGGGGTCTCCTCAACCCAGATATCTATTTATAACACTACTCAAGGGGTTCTTGAACTTGAGGCTTCATGAGGACGTCAAGAATGCTTGTTGAGACCGTGCCCACACTCTGGAATTAGAATCTCAGGCCTACATAATTATCTATAATAAACTCTGTGGGGACTTCAGAGGGTTCTGATCTTGGTTTCCAGAATGGTGAAGAGAAGAGCTCTCATGCTTTCTAAATTGATTCTTCTGGCCCTTTTCTCTGAAAGCTGCAATAGTAGAAAGAGCTGTCTAACATTTGTTGAGTATGAACTATGTGTGAGAATCTCTTCTAGGCATTATATGTGTATTCCTTATTTTAGTACTCATCACACACCACGTGTGGTTCTCTTACATGAAGAGTCTCCTTTAATTTCAACTGAGACCGAAAATAGATCCCTGATTTTGCTGTCATGACATTTCGTAGTCAACACCATTAAAAACTCCCACAAGCAAGCATTAGTTTAGGGCTTGACTGTGTACCCACTTCACGCTCGACATCATGGGGATGCTACCAGGATTAGCTATTCCTGGGGGAGTCAAAGGAAGTTTCATAAATAAAGTCACGCTTGAACTTTGACTTAGAGGGTGACTAGTAATTTGATGTGAGGGGTGGGGATGAGAATAGCCCACCAGAGGGAGCGGTATGTATAAAGAAAGATCTCTAGAACGAGAGTGATTGGCTTATTTGAGGAATGGCAAAGATGTGGTTCATCACATATAGTGAAGGGGATGTTGTTGCAGAGGCGAAAAACATAACCCTCAGGGTACACCAAGGCAAATCACTTAGCGGGTGAGTGAGCCTAGGCAGCTGCCCAGCCTCTCCACCCCCCACTGGTGGTTCTCTACTCATTGTTAGTTATATAGTAGCTCTCAAAGTGTGGTAGAAATAAAGTTTCTCCATGGGGGAAAAAAAAAGGCTAGAAAAGAAAGCCAAATGCTAGAGCTGGTGAGGGAAATATAGAATCCAGTCAGGTCATGTTCCTTAGTCCAAAAGTAGAAATTGTGAGCAAAATAATTAATGGTATGTGGAATTTAGTAGCAATTTGAACTTAGGGCATAAATAGGCCCACTAAACGCTCAATCTGGGAACAAGAAAAAGTAATTCAAAGAACTACTCATCAGCACTGCAGTAACGACAATTCAGTGAAATTTTAAAAAATGGTACTGAACTTCCACTTAAATGTTTTACCGCATGTTAAGAGGAAAAGTATTTGCAATAATGGCTTGCATGGTTGGAGTACTCGAAGTCTTAGACCTGATTCCTCCAAAATGTCAAAAAGTCCATTATAATCCAATTTTGTGTCCCACTGTGTCTCACCAAATATTAACTTCAAGTTACTTTCCAAGCTTTCACATCATTCTCAGATGTATTCCTTACGATAACTGCTTAATATTATGCTGTATCAATATAATTCTTGCCATATGCTGAAATCTCTGGCTGAACATTTAAGTTGTTTATGGTTTTTTGTTCCAATAATAAATAAGGTGACCACAGAAATTTTGATAAAACAAACTCATACAACTTTGTTTTTCTGATTAGTCACTTAGAATAAATTTCCACATGCGGAATTGTCGGGCAAACAGGTAGGAATAGTCCGTGTCTCTTGACAGGTGTCACACATTCTCCACTGAAAAGGCTGCATTCACGTGGTGCTGGCCATAAATGAGCATACTTCTCGCAGCTTGCCCAGCACTGGGGTTTCCTAGTATCTTTCCTTTTTTATTATATCAAAATGTGAGTCTCATTTTGTTACAGTTTGCATTTTGTTTTTTTAAATGTTTATTTATTTTTGAGGGGGGGCGGGGGTAGACACAGAATTTGAAGCAGGCTCCATGCTCTGAGCTGTCAGCACAGAGCCTGACGTGGGGCTCGAACTCACGAACCATGAGATCATGACCTGAGCTGAAGTCAGATGCTTAACCGACGGAGCCACCCAGGCACCCCTAAAGTTTGCATTTCTTTAACTCCTTAGCCAACTTCAACTTACATTTCATGTATATTTGCTCTTTGTATTTCTTGTGAGAACTGACACTTCAGGTCAATTGGTAATTTATTAGCTTGGGATTTGGGGGTCATTGCCTACGTTTCTTCATCCATATGGCTCTTGCCTGGGTAGTTACCACAATTATCCATTATACTTTGCATTCACAGACATAGTTTGATGCATTTCTATTCTCCACTGGCTACTTTTACCCATTAAGCAACTCACTTATGAAATGGAAAGAAGTAGAAGGGTGGGTACAAGCAGCGTGTAGACTTTTAAAAAATGCCATCATTAAGGAAGTTAATAAGTGATGAAAAATAATCACTGACCTTTTGTGATTCAAGAAAACAAAGGAATATTATGGCAACCCTGTAAATAATTATGTTATTACTATAGCAACTGGGATGGACTACTGTAGAGTTGAATATTCAGATTCAGTTTCCATAAATATTCAAATATTCAATTACCTATTTGAAGCTTAGCTCAAATGAAGATTTCTTTGGACAATTTCAATGCATGCTCTCTGTAAGTGTTTTTCGAGTCATGTAGGTATAATTGAAAGCATGGATGTTGGCTGTGGATATTTCATGAACAGACTTTTCTCAGCTATTTTGGCAATTGTGGTTGGATGGGGTCAGTTAAGATTTCAAATAATGTTAATATTCATGGAATTTGTAGACCAACGTCAGGTTATTTTATAAAATGTGTAAGAATAGGGGATTCTTTGATATAGAATATTCCATACTACTACTAAGAGTAATAATATGTTGGAGGCATTGGGTCATGACTATGTTAACTAAAAAGATGGAATTATATACAAAATATGTGTTATAATGATATGTACCCAAGTCAAGATGCTTAAAGATAATATTCAATGTGGTGAGCACTAGGCATTGTGTGTGTATTAAGTTTTTCAATACTCATCACAGCACTACAAAGTAGCGTTAGGGAGGGCAAATAATTTTCCCTCTACCCTTCTGAGTTATTGGCTGAGATTCCCTGTAGTAAAAGACAGATGTACAGAGAAAAACAAACAGAAGTTTATGAACATGTATACTTCAGGCATACAGGGGAGATAGATACCCAGGAAAAAGGAGTATCTCAAAGGGATGACTTTAGAATTCAGCATTAATACCATCTTAACAAGGAAAGAGGAGGAGGGAATATAGGCCTTTCGGGGAGGGTGAAGAATATTTAGGAAAGTTGGCTAGGCTGTTAGAAGAAGAATAGATGGAAGGTATGCCCATCTGTGAGGAAGTTTATCTGGATGTAGCATTGACTTCTAGTCTCCTCTCCTGTGATAAAAGCCAATCCTCCCCAGCTGAGGAAACTCCCAGGGAGAGGGTCTACGACAACTGAGTTCCTTTCGGACGATCTTGTCCTTAGGCAGGTAAGGGAAGGTCAGAGAAAGCCTCTCTGTGCATTTGCTGTTCTCAAGTGCCCGCAGCCCAAAAGAATCAATAAGTCAACGTGGCGTATTTTGGGGTGGCATATTCTGCTACCCTTCACTGGGTACTGTCACAACTCCATTCTGTAGGTGAAGAAACACAGGCATAAAAGGTGATCACAGATGTATTTAGATGGTGGGCGTACTCTCTTCCTTTCCATTTTTCTAGATTTTCCAATTTTCTACTATAAACATGTATCCCTTTTATACTGGTAAAAATAGAGTATGCTTTTAAATGCTTTTGCATCTTTCATGCTGACTGGGACACACATTCGGATTCACACCTGCTCGTATGGAAGACAAGTGTCAGCTTCAGCCATCCAGATGGGCATCGGAGTAGTCACTGCCTGTGTCTTCAGTTCTACCCACAGGACACAAAGGCAGAAGAGCCAACATCAGAAGAAGCTGTCCCTTCTCTTTAGGAAATAATAAAGAATAAAAAAGATGTAAGACACGATTGATCTCACAAGAGGGGTGTGCAAACAAGCAGCCCCCTGGTGAAACCAACAAGGACGCTGTGGGTTTGGTAGAGTTTTTCTTGGAGAGAAGGAAAACAATAGTCTGAAGCAAACTCCAGCTGAAAACATAGGATGTCACAAGGATTTTTTTTAGACCTTATGATGATGTCAACTGCAGTGCAAATACGCCCCCTTCCATTCTCAAACATGAAGGCTTTGAATTCAAAGCTTTTCTTACAACACAGTTAAATGTAGCATAGGAAAAATGGTCACCACAAAAGGCACCCAAATAACGTGATAAAAAGCAGTTACATTCCATTCATCCTGAAAAGCATTTATTGAGTGTATGACATGGACGAGGGGCAGGTAGGGCAAGGTGCTAAGAATATAGAGATAAATAAAGCATGCCTCTTGGCTCATCACAGGCTTGTGTCTACTGGAAACGCAGGCATGAAAACAGTTCATTTTAGTATGATGGGGTAAGTATCAGAGATGCTTTGTAAGAGCTGCTGTATTTGTGACACGGAATGAAGATGGGATAAACACAACCCTCAAGGCGCTGGAGTTGCTCCGAGCTACAAGGACCACCCTTATGTGCCGGGCACATGCCTAGTCTGTAAACGTTGTAAAGGCAAGGACCATGACTGTTTTGCTCTCCACTGTATCACCAAAGCTTTAGCCAACCAACCACCTGGCCTTAAGTGAGAGGAAGAGTGGCCAAAGTCCTTTTCCGCCATCCCGATGTTTCTGCTACAACAGGGGCTGGAAAATTATGGACCACGTCCTGCCATGTTTTTGTATCGCCCACAAGCTGAGAATGGTTTTGACATTTTAAATGGTTACATAAAGCCCACGTTTTACCTCTTAGCTTACAAAACCGAACGTATCTCCCATCTGGCTCTTCACAGAAAAACGTTGCTCCCTGTGCTGGAACGTAAGAGAGCTGAGCTGGTAGATGGGTCGTGAACATCTTAATTCCGCATCGCCAGTCTTTGCTACATAAAAGGAGTTAGATCTCTGGCATATTTAGGGGGATCCCTACCAAATCTTATAGGAATAAATAAGACCAATGTTGTCCCGGATAACCTCAGGCCCCGTAGAGGTCACTGGCTCAACATAAGGCCATGACCAGACTCAACTTTGTAAGTGCAAGAAAGAGCATGAGTCTCTTCTTCCCTGTGACCCTCCATACTCGTACAGGGTCTGGCACATATAGACATTCAGTACATTTTTGATGAACGGATGAATACGTGAATTCATGGATCACGGAAGAGAAACTTCACTTGATGCTTCAATTTAGGCGACACGGAAGTTGACCATACAGCTTCAGTAATTTCCAGAGATAAAAAAGATGATAGTTCTGCAGACTCAGTCTAACCTGGTATCTCTAGTGGCAAATCATAGCAACCTCGCGCTTTTTTTGGCCATGTGTTCATCTCCATAGCTTCCATACACACCTGACTTTTATCTCCTGCCTTTCACATGCAGCTTTCATAGAAATTGCTTTAGTCCGTCTGGTTTAATTCTGATTCTCTCAACTTGTCTTTGAGACCTGGACTTCCCATTTCAACACTTATAACTTTCTTTCATGCTTTTACTTTAACAATTTTTTTTTTTTTTTACTTTTTAAGATAACTGAATTAGAATGTCACCTATANTAATTTAAATTGACAAAAAGAGGGGTGGCTCAGTTGGTTGAGCGTCCGACTTCGGCTCAGGTCGTGAATTTGTGGGTTCGAGCCCCAAGTCCGGCTGTGTGCTGACAGTTCAGAGCCTGGAGCCTACTTCCGGGTTCTGTGTCTCCCTCTCTGCCCCTCCCTCACTCATGCTCGCTCGCACGCGCACGCGCGCTCTCTCTCTTTCTCTCTCTCAAAAATAAACATTAAAAAAATGTTTTTTAAATTTTTTTTAAAATTTATTTCTAGGAGAGAGAGAGAGACAGCGTGAGCAGGGGAGGGTCGGAGAGAGAGGGAGTAACACACTGAAACAGGCTCCAGGCTCTGAGCCGGCAGTCAGCACAGANCTGGGTGACTCAGTTGGTGGAGCGTCCAACTTCAGGTCATGATCTCGCAGTTCGTGGGTTCAAGCCCCGCGTCAGGCTCCATGCTGACAGCTCACAGCCTGGAGCCTACTTCAGCTTCTGTGTCTCCTTCTCTCTCTGCCCCTCCCCTGCTCACACTTTGTCTCTCTCAAAAATAAATAGGGCACTTGTTGGGATGAGCACTGGGTATTATGTAGAAACCAACTTGACAATAAACTATAAAAAATGAAATAAACATTAAAAATTTTTTAAAAATCTACTTAAATTTTTTTTAAATACTTAAAAAATACATAAATTGACAAAAGGCAAATGTGCTCAGTAGTTTAAAAAACCCAAGCAATTCACAAATAGAGGTGGTCAGTCAAGTGCCCTTTGATTGTCCTGGGTACCCAGCACTCTAACATCCTTTCCCTGCCCCACCTTATCTCACAGAAGAAATGTTCTGACTACCCAGGCACACCCTGCACATTAAAAAGAATGTTTTTTTGATGTTTATTTATTTTTGAGAGAGAGACAGAGAGACACAGAGAGACAGAGAGGAGACAGAGTGTAAGTGGGGGAGGGGCAGAGAGAGAGGGAGACAATGCGAAGCAGGCTCCAGGCTCTGAGCTGTCAGCACAGAGCCCGACACGGGGCTCAAACCCACGAACCGTGAGATCATGACCTGAGCTGAAGTTGGATGCTTAACTGACTGAGCCACCCAGGCGCCCCACCCTGCACATTTTTAAATACATTCACACACACAAAGGGTATGTTGTCTTTTATTAGGAGTAAATGACATAAAAAATCATATTGTATATAGATTTTCAGCATATTTCCTCCCATAAACTTTTTCCCATATTAATATCTCATCCTATTTAATTTTCCACGGAAGTCAATAGTATGCATGTACTGTAATTTATTTAATTAATTGATCTTTAGGAATGAATAATCATGTCATTTAGAGCACTATAGTCATTCATGTGGAGTTTTTCATTTCCCTCCATTCACTAGCCACTTATTTTATCTTAGTCCATTTCCCCTTTTATCCCTTAAATCATATAGGAACTCCAGGGAGAAGACTCTCTAAAACAGCATCATTTTTCTTGGAATGGAGTGCCTCATATATCTGTAAGATGAAGGCTCATTTTCTCCCAAGAATATCTTTAAGGTGTCTTAGACCCGCACGTAATGTTTCAATTATTTCTCAAATCATTTTCTGGACCTGGACTATATTCTTGACAATGTTTCTAATGGGAGACCGTTGGCCTGCCCTTTCTGTGTTCCTGAATTAAGTAAATAGAGGCAGAAGTGGATTCAAACACAGGATTGTTTTTAGGCTGTCCACACGATATAAACAGCCAGAGGAAATGAAAAACACGTCAGCCCCCAACTGAGAGTGCTGGGCCACACAGCAGCGTATTATGTGCACGCATAACCAGGTGCTGTGGGTGTGCAGAAGAGGCTGCCTTAAATTCCGCTCTGGGGAGTTGGGGGAAGGCTTTAGAGAGCAGGGTCTTGAGACCCTAGAGACCGTCTCTAGAGAGAAGGGTCTTGGCTGACCCTTCAAGAAGAGTTTGCCGTGTGGGCAAGAGGAAAGGGGTACTTATAAGTACGGAGGGGAAAGGGGACTTATAAAGGCACAGAGGAATGACAATGTATGGGGTGTTCAGCAAAGTTCAAGGAGTTTAGGGCTCCTTGGATGGAGATGCATGTAGAGGCCAAGTTCATCAAGGCAGAGTGACAGGCAGGGTCAGATGATGGAGTAAGACTTTATCTTGAGAGTGATGGGGAACCACAGAAGGATTTTCAGCCAAGGCTTGAAAAGATGACACACGGGCTTTAGAACAGGGGTCAGGAAACTTTTCTGGAAAGGGCCCGATGATCAACATTTTAGGCTTCGAGGGCCATCTACCGTCCCTGTTGCACATTGTTTCTTTTTCCTTTCTCTTCTTTCTCCTTCTCCTGCTTTTCCACTTCTTCTTTCTCTTGTACCTCCTCCTCCTCTTTCCTTTACAGCCCTTTTGAAGAAGTAACCACCACTGCCATCTCAAGCACCACACAAAAACAGTCAAAGGGCTGGATTTTGACCTCGGGGCCTAGTCGGAGGACCTCCATTTGACAAGCTCTGTCGCCGAAGATGCAGAGACAGGCTGAGACTACACGGAGAGGTCCAAAGAGTGCTGGATGGAGAGAGGAGGAATTCTGGGAGGGATTCATGAAGCTTTTTATGTGCAACTCATGGCTGCAGTGTGGGTGACCCGGAAGCACTTAAAAGGGCAGATGCAGAACAGACAGTTACAGAAGCAAATCACTGAACACTCCATTAACTAGAAGCACATATGAAATTGTGCTTACGACACAGTTTTTAAAAAGAACTCTATCTTCTTGTGACTTGAAAATTCATTCGATGTATCCTAATAGGTGTGCACACACTAACGATAATAGCCTAGATTGAGTGAATGTCCACAACGCGCCAGGCGCCATCTAAAGTGCACTACATGGTTTCTTTACACCTCATCCTAGACTTGCGAAGCAGGCCTTCTTATTATCATCCCCATTTTACAGATGAGGACACTGAAGCAGAGAGGGCTGGACTAATGGTTTCAAGGTGATACCCCCGGGATTGAAATCCAGACACTCCACGGTGTTTTTCCTCTTCACCACCACACAGGCTGCTCGTATAGAGGAATGGAGATGTGATATCACAGTTGCTAGAATTTACTTTCTACGAACAAGCTCACCACTTGAGTGCTTCCATATCTTTCTTTGGCGAGATGTCTTTACATACCATCATCATATCCACAGTAATTTGCAAGCCCACGTAAAGCTAACATGTGCTTAGAAAGTTTGTCCACTGCCTTTACCCTCGGGAAACAAATCCCTTCTAAAGTTCAACTGCCACATTAAACACTTACCACTTACCTTTCATACTTCCTCCTCCGAACAGAGATTTCCCTACCAGACTTCTGCTCTCACTTCCGACTTCATATGTGCAATTCATCGCATTAACAATTTCTGAGATATTCAAGCGCTCAGAAACCATGGCAAATTCTCGGCGGGGAAAAAACATTCGAGTTTATAAATTTGGGTATTAAGCAAATTAGACCCTATTATGACAAAGAGACCTTTGGTTTTCATGCATGATGTGATAGAAAAAAGATAACAGAAGAATGTCATTCAATGTTAATCTGCACATTTCATTCTTATCCTAATTGTGTGCAAATGAAAAGGGTCTCTGAACATTCAAAAGGGCTTTTCACTACTCATTAACCACATATAAATGCATGGGCAGTGGTTTGCCCCAGAAAATTGCCTTGAAGGTGACTTGAATGTATAGCTTCTGGTTAAAGGGCAGACCTTTCCTCCCAGGCCTCATCAATTTCTTTGCCTCTCGGTAGTTAGACTTGCTAATAATCGTGGAATTTATTACCAGCTCTGATGGGGACTGGGTCATCGACTGTGCTCCAGGGTCAAAGTAAAAAGAATATGGTCATGTGATTCAATGTGTGACCTCAAGCCACATGTAAATGGTTACAGCCCTGGCTCTTCAGAGATCAGATCCTGGTAGAGCTTGGATTCATTCCCACACACGTATCTGTTGCCCCAGCCAAAGCAAAGTACCAGAAGGCCCTCAGTGTTTCAGCTCTTCGTTTGTTTTGCCCTCGAGTGAGAGAGGCACTTTCCACCTAAAATCCATACAAACAAGTGTTGACAGTTTTGCAGTTTTAAAAAATCCCTATTGATATTTGAAAATTAGGGCGCCTAGGTGGCTCAGTCGGTTAGGTGGCCAACTCTTGATTTCGGCTCAGGTCATGATCTCATGGTTCGTGAGTTCAAGCCCCACAAAGGGCTCTGCACTGTCAGTGGGAGCCTGTTTGGGATTCTCTGTCTCCCTCCTTCTTCTGCCCCTCCCATGCTCATGCTCGCTCTCATTGACACAATAAATAAACTTTAAAATACATATAAAAAAATAAATAAAAATAAATTACACATACGATACATGGAAAGTGTATTCTTTTTGTAGTTGGCTTAAACAACATAGAAATACACAGAGCCCCACGAAAAAGAGCCTTTTCATCACTGCCGCCCTGTCTCATGCATAAATTGTTTTGAGACTTTTTGCTCTTTCATTGTAATATAATGGTACACTTAGAAAGATGCATAAATATTATATAGATATGCTTTTTTGTTTTTCTTTATGGTCTAACTTCCTATGTTTGTACTTCTAAATATATAGTTTACTTTTTCCAGTGTTTTGCACTTTATTTAAATGGAGTGGTGTAGNAGTGGTGTATAAATTGTCTTCTTTCACCCTCCATTTGGTATGTGAAATGATTCATTAACTTTGATGTGTGGCTGTGCGCACATTGGGACGAGACGGAAGAAGGGGAGAGGGAAGGACACAATTAATTAAAATAATTTTTTGATATTTGTTTATTTATTTGGAGAGCGAGCGAGCGAGCAGGGGAGGGGCAGAGAGAGAGGGAGACAGAATCCCAAGCAGGCTTCGCGCCGTCACCGCAGAGCCAGATGCGGGTCTCGAACTCCCCAACCGTGACATCATGACCTGACCTGATATCAAGAGTCAGAGGCTTAATTGACTGAGCC
>NW_027528635.1:1139288-1139441 GCF_008692635.1 Crocuta crocuta | reverse complement strand
GAGATCATGACCTAAGCGAAATTCGGACGCTTAACCGACTAAGCCACCCAGGTGCCCCGATACTCCTATTAATTCTAATAATTTATCTGGAGATTGGTTAGGATTCTCTAACCACAAAAATGTAACATACTTTTTCCTTTTTCTACACTCATC
>NW_027528635.1:1138096-1139258 GCF_008692635.1 Crocuta crocuta | reverse complement strand
GTCCGACTAAAGGGATTTTCTTATATTCCTAATTTGCTGAGTTTATTATTATTTTGAAAATCATGAATGGATGTTAAATCTTATCAGATATTATTTCTTCATCTACCGAGAAGGTCCTAAGTTCATTTTTCATCTGTTCATGTGTTAATATGTTGCTTTACGTTATTTGGATTTCTGTGATAAAGGCAACTTGGATGTGATGTATTATTATCCTTTGTAGATATTGCTTTATTCACTTTGCTGATAGCTTGCTTATGATTTTTACATTATGTTAATGAGTGAAACTGACAAATTTTTTTTCTTNGTTACAAAAGAAAAATTCAGGGGCGCCTGGGTGGCTCAGTCGGTTAAGCGTCCGACTTCCGCTCAGGTTATGATCTCACGGTTCGTGGGTTGGAGCCCCGCATCCGGCTCTGTGCTGACAGCTCAGAGCCTGGAGCCTGCTTCAGATTCTGTGTCTCCCTCTCTCTCTGACCCTCCCCTGCTCACTCTGTCTCTCTCAGAAATAAACATTTAAAAAAAAAGAAAGAAAGAAAAATTCAGGTTTTCTATTCTTTTCTGAGTCCATATGATTTTTTTCCCCTAAGAATGTAAATTTTATCTACTTTTCAAAAAAGATACTGGCATGAGACTAATCAAAATATTGCTTTATCTATAGAATTTGTCCCCTTCTTCTTCCTGACAGTTATTACTGACTTTCTTTCTTTAATGAATCTCCGCAGAANTCGCTTTCCTTGAGTTTATTTGGCTGTTCTTTTTTCTTACAAACTATTTTCCAAAGTAGCTGTACCATTTTACATTCCCAACAGCAATGCAGACTGCTTCCAATTTCTCCACATCCTCACCAATTCTTATTATTATCTGTATTTTTTATTGGAGCTGTGCTGGTGGGTATGAAGTGGTATGATACTGTGGGTTTGATTTGCATTTTCCGGATGGCAATTTACAGTGAACATCTTTTTCTCGTTGAACATTTTTCATGTTTTATTGGTCATGTACCTATATATCATCTTTGGAGAAATATCTATTCAAATTCTTTGCCCAGTTTTAAAAACTGGGCTATTCGTCTTTTTATTATTGAGTTGTAAGAATTTTCTAATTATTCTAGATAGTAGTCCCTTAGAAGACACAGGATTTGCCAAATTTTTCTCCCATCCTTTCG
>NW_027528635.1:1136729-1138082 GCF_008692635.1 Crocuta crocuta | reverse complement strand
GTCTTTTCACTTTTTTGATGGTGTCTTTTAAAGCACAAAAATCTTTAAAAAAATTTTTTTTAATGTTTATTTTTGAGAGAGAGAGAGCTAGAGCAGGAGCAGGTAAGGGACAGAGAGAGAGGGAGACACAGAATCCAAAGCAGGCTCCAGACTCTGAGCGGTCAGCATAATGCTGGAGGCGGGGCTCGAACCCACGAACGGCGGGATCATGACCTGAGCCAAAGTCGAACGCTTAACCGACTGAACTACCCAGGCGCTCCTAAAGAAAAAAATCTTTTAACTTCGACGAAGGTCCATTTATGGTCTTTGGTTANGAGGGAGACACAGAATCTGAAGCAGCTCCAGGCTCTGAGCTGTCAGCATAGTGCTGGAGGCGGGGCTCGAACCCACAAACCGCGAGATCATGAACTGAGCCGGTCGGTCGCTTAACCGGCTGAGCCACCCAGGCGCCACTGAAGTGTTACAGTTTTGCCTATTGCCTTTAGGTCTTTGATTTACTTTATGTTAATTTTGTATAGAGAGAGAGGTAGGCATCCGAATTCACCTTCTGTTCCATAAAGCCACTGCAAAGCTCTGGCCGGATGTATGGGGAGGGAACACAGCCCCAAGCCTTCGATAGCAGAGCGCCAACCTCACATGGCAAGAAGAGCGTGCAGGACGCAGGAAATCACAGTGCTGCCAGCTCTGGAGAACACAGTCTGTCCAAACTGGGGTCACTGAAAAATTCGTGAATTGCAACTGTAGTCAAAATTGAATATGTGTTCATTATTTTGAGGAGAGGGTCTGTAGTTTTGATCAGACTCATAATGGTGTCCATTTGCCAAAAAATCAAAAAACCACAGGGGCACCTGGGTAGCTCAGTCGGTTAAGCGTCCAACTTCGGCACAGGTCATGATCTCACGGCTCGTGGGTTCGAGTCCCGCGTCGGGCTCTGTCCTGACAGCTCGGAGCCTGGAGCCTGTTTCAGATTCTGTGTCTTCCTCTCTCTCTGCCCCTCCCCTGCTCACCTTCTTTCTCTTTCTCTCTCTCTCAAAATTAAATAAACAGGGGAGCTTGGGTGGCTCGGTGGGTTGGGCGTCCGACTTCGACTTAGGTCATGACCTCACAGTTCGTGGGTTCGAGCCCCACATCACACTCTGGTGCTGACAGCCAGCTCAGAGCCTGGAGCCTGTTTCAGATTATGTATCTCCCTCTCTCTCTAACCCTCCCCTGCTCATGCTCTTTCTCTCTCTCTCAGGAATAAATAAAACATTAACAAATAAATAAATAAACATAAAGCATTTTTTAAGTTAAAAAACATAAACTTGAAAAACTTTAAAATTTAAGTGACTGATACTTCCCTATCATCTCTTG
>NW_027528635.1:1135142-1136667 GCF_008692635.1 Crocuta crocuta | reverse complement strand
TCTTGGAAGGGTGCAGATTCTCTAATAAGGGGATTCAAATATTAACTTGTTAGAATAAAGGCCTTCAGGTGGATTTTTAGGAGTCAGCGAATTGTGTGCGGGTAGGCCGCACAGGTGCACTAATCACAGTATATGACATTCATATTTCATGGCTCAACTTCTGCCTCATTCACACTTTCACACATTCTACTTTTAAGTCCCTAAACTGTCCATCATATTTCAAATTCTGAGTTGTTACAAAACAGCCAAGAAATGAGTACTGTATGATATATTTTGAGCTATTGCATAGAGGTGTTTCCAGCCAGATATCAGTCCAACTTGAGCAGTTAGCAGTGCTGCAGTTCTTAGTGAACATCAGGGTTTATTGCATTGTTATTTGGATGTTTTACATCTATTTTGTTTTTGCCTTATTAGCTAATAAAATGAGGGGAAAATAGAAAATCCAACACACTGACGCATAGGTCTCATACACTTAATGTAGCCTCCCACAGCTGTAAATCTTTAACTTCAATCAAACTTCAACTCAACAAATGTGTACTACTCAAATATGAAGGAAAAGGACAAAATTAGAATACATGAAACGATAAAGATGCATTACAATAATGTTTTTGTAGAATTTGGACTCAGTGGGATATAAACATGAAATGGATTTATTTTTTTTTCTCCAGTCACTGCCTTCAACCACGCTCTATTGAATCTCTCTTTCCTGTCCTTTAACAGAGTCTTGTACAGATTCCATAAGTATCTGGTCACTTTTGGTTATTAAAACTCAGCACAGCTTACAGTTTCAATCTGAACCTCTATGTAACTTGCATTTCTCTTCCCTTCTCCTTTGGCTAGGCTTGAACTGGGACCCTTATAATTTAGGAGTGGCAAGACAGGGTCTGAAGGAGATGCTTCACTCCTTCTTCCCTTCTTCTTCAAAGTCTAACTCCTCCAGTGTGTTGAAGTGAGTAGAAAGTGGGGGAAGACGGACACATGAACACATCTCTCTTTACTTCCTGGCTGTGATTATATCCCCCCCTTTTTTTGTTTTGCAAAAGTTCAGTGGATTTGTGACTCATTCGTCCATCCATCCATCCATTCATTCATTTATAGTAATTTCTACACCCAACGTGGGGCTTGAACTCACAACCCAGAGATGAAAAGTCGCATGCTCTTCCAGTTGAGCCAGCCAGGTGTCCATGGATTTGTTTATTTACATCGTCCCCTAGTGTGAAGGATGAAGAACTGGTTCTCAACACATTCGGTACGGTGTTTTCCTACTGCCCAAGGGGTCTTTAAAAATGTGTGAAGGCATTATTGCTTGTCAGGGTAACAGAGACAGCATTTAGTGTCCAGGGATCAAAGACATAGAATGCAATACGCAAACAGATCGGAGTCAAGAACAACGCATGCAGTGCAAGAACAGTCCCTGGAGAATAGTGATGCCTCAATGTCAATATCTCCACCGCTTTGAGAAACACTGTTGAAATACTAAAGTACTCGTTTATTCACCAGCAAATAACCACTAACATGACCACTC
>NW_027528635.1:1129566-1135001 GCF_008692635.1 Crocuta crocuta | reverse complement strand
GTGGCAGGGTCCCCCGGGACCCTGATTCCCCACCAAGGCCAGTGTCCGATCCGGTTGGATGATGCCTGCACACAAGCCCAACCGTCCTTGCAACAGGTATTCTCGACTCTGATTCCTTTGCTCTCCCTTTCCCAGTCCTCATAAACATTCTGAGGCTAGGCAGAGGACACGTTTTGAAATGATGGTTAGAGGCACCAGGACAAGGCTTGCTACAATTTGGTGAGCCCGGCAGAGGTGTCTGGCCAGAGCTGTTGGCAGGTATCCTAAGAAGACAGGGTACTTAGTGCCTCAGTCCTCAGCTCTCTGCTCCAGGTTGTCTTTCGGGGGTAATAGGAAAAGTCTTACTCAATGTCCTATAACATCATAATAAAAAATCTAGTCGAGGCGAGAGGTAATTAGGAACTTTTAACATTTTTTAATTAGCTCTATGGGAATACTGCCCAGTTTTCACAGTTTTACCTCAGCACATATTTCCTCCCCTCCCCTTGGGAATGCATTATGAACAAATACCGGTGACTAAATATAGAGAAGAACAGGTCTAATAAGTTTAAATTCATGAAATGCTTGCTTATTAGACTCTGGGGTTCTTGTTTACTCTGTGGAATAGCGAAGTGGTGCTAGACCTGAAGTCAATATATGGGTTCAAATTGAGCCTCTGCCACCGATGGCCTGTCGATAATGAATGCGATGGAAGTATCAAGGGTGAACCTTAGGGTTTTGACTATGCAAATGTACAGGTCGCCGTGTCATTTACCGACACGGGGTTGCCAGAGGGGCAGGTTAGAGGAAGAAGATCACGAGTTTCGTTTTGGGCATGCTGAATTTGAAACACCTTTGAGGTTCCCAAGTATTCAGGAAATGGATGGAGACTTCCTGGAGTTCAGAAGAAATATCTGAGCTGGAGTTAGACATGTGGATGCTAGCTGCGCATGGATCCTAACTGAAGCCATAGGAGTGGAATGAATGATCTAAGAAGAGCAGAGACTCAAAAGTAGGAGGATCTAGGCCTGGGAATGAGGAATTGCAGCATTCCGTGTTTAGGCAGAAGAAAATGAATCAGCGCAAGAGCGGCAAAGGATCTGAGGAAGATCTAGAAGACAAGGAAGGTTAGTTTGCTTCTTATTTTTACATACGTTTCTTTTACCACATGTGTTGATGCATTACCTGACATCCTTAGCTATCTTACTGCCTGGACTTAATGCCAGCCAGCGTGTCCTCTGGTTCCGATGGGTACTGGTGCACTCATTGCTGTCCTTTTTCTCTGCATTTTTCGTACTTGAACGCTTTGTAATCATTCCTCTGGAATGTCAAAGAGAAGTTTTCTGAGGCACGTAGGAGCGTTGGCTCGCTAAGAGAAAAAAAAGGATCCCTGCAAGTGGCTGAAACTGCATCTTCCACCCTCTACAACAGAAGGCACTGTTCCTGTTATTTTCTTTTTACTCCAATTCTGAGTTGTCGAATACTTTCTCAGCAAGATGTTCGAACCTTGAGGACGCTCTTGTGTTCACTTTATGGGGATGGCAATTTGCCTTTTCTTTTATTTAATATAGTGAACTGTGGCAATGCGTAAAGCTAAAGAATGTTAGCATTTATGATTAAAGAGGCAAAGTAGAAGCATCATCATCATTTTTCCAGTTCATTATAAATCTACGTGTATGTATTTATGTGTGTGTGTGTGTGTGTGTGTGTGTGTGTGTGTGTGTGTGTATTCTCCCTTCNACACACACACACACACACACACACACACACACACACACACACAATGGTTTGCTTTTTTACCAAAGTGTTTTTATACATTTATTTGGTTTGTTTGAAAAATTAAAATTTACACGGGGGTAAAACTAAAATGCCTAAGAAATAGACAAGAAATGGCAAATCACTAGTATCGTGTGTGGTGAATTCTCTTAATTCTATTCTTCTGTAATATTCTATAATTCAGAGCAGCCTTGTCCGCTTCCTCACATGGAGTTTGATGGTCACAGAGCCAATTGAACAACTTGTTAACTTTTTATTTCTTTTTTATTTTAAGTTCAATGCAACTTAATTTAGCCCTGCAAAAACACATGCTGAAACACTGCCAGAGATCGGCTGGCTAAATACCACAGAGGTTAGCACTGTAGAAGCAGTCAAACCCAGAGCGAATTGTCCTTCAGTTTAAGCCTAAATTTAGCATGTCAATAAGGGTGATAACCTAGAGTCAACCACTCTGAAAGATTGGTCTGCTTCCCCAGAGGCCGGAAGAATGTTCCTGTTCAGAGTACTAGGCAAGAACAGGACAGTCAAATGGTAAAATAAAAACTTAGATGAACATTCTTGGCAATGTGGTCTTTTACCCAAGAACCTACCCAGTCACCACTTAGTAGGTAAAGCTACCTACCGATAGCGGTCTTCTCAAAAACAATCAACTGCATTCCAGGAGAACATATTCTCATTAACTCATGCCATAAATTTGTATTTATGTGGCCTGAGTGGGAGTGTGGGAATGTGGAGGAGGGCATTAAGGAAGAAAACAATCTGTTACTTTTATCAGGGATATCCTATTCTAACTGCAAGAGGGTCAGGGAAGAAGTGCTATCAGGTAGAGTTCTGTGCTTGCAAGTAAGCAAACAAACAAAACAAAACAAAACTTCAGACAAATCTAAGCTCCATAACGAAACTGTTGAAAGGACAGTGGGTGACTCCAAATACTGAAGAGAGAAAATTTACATCTATGCTTCCTTCTAAGAGTTTTATAGTTTTACTTCCTTGACTTAGGTCTTTGATCCATTTGGAATTAACTTTTGCATAGTACGTGAGGTAGGGGTCCAACCTCATTCTTTTGCGTATGGATACACAGTAGTCTCAACACCTTTTGATGAAAAGACTACTCTTTTCCTAGTGAATTATATCTTGGCACCCTTGTCAAAAACTTTTAGAGACAGAAAGTAGATTGGCGGTTGTCAGATGCTGAGGAGAAGGGGCTTGGACGAATGAGAAGGGGCTGCTAAAGGGNACTTTTGCATAGTACGTGAGGTAGGGGTCCAACCTCATTCTTTTGCGTATGGATACACAGTAGTCTCAACACCTTTTGATGAAAAGACTACTCTTTTCCTAGTGAATTATATCTTGGCACCCTTGTCAAAAACTTTTAGAGACAGAAAGTAGATTGGCGGTTGTCAGATGCTGAGGAGAAGGGGCTTGGACGAATGAGAAGGGGCTGCTATTGGGTAGGGTGTTTCTTTGTGGGGGAGGTAGCAAAAGTGTTCTAAAGTTATACAGTGTTGTGATGGCTGCACAATTCTGTGAATATCCTAAAAACCATTGAAATGCATGCTTTTAATGGGTGAATTGTACCGCATGACAATTATCTCAATAAAGCTGCTAAAACTTTTTACAAAATAATAATCTGTTAAAAAATCGAAGGAAGGGGCGCCTGGGTGGCTTAGTCGGTTAAGGGTCCGACTTCGGCTCAGGTCATGATCTCACTGTTTGTGGGTTCGATCCCCGCGTCGGGCTCTGTGCTGACTGCCAGCTCAGAGCCTGGAGCCTGCTTCAGATTCTGTCTCCCTCTCTCTCTGACCCTTCTCTGCTCACGCTTTCTCTCTCTCTCTCTC
Organism: Crocuta crocuta; assembly: GCF_008692635.1. Taxonomy (NCBI): domain Eukaryota; kingdom Metazoa; phylum Chordata; class Mammalia; order Carnivora; family Hyaenidae; genus Crocuta; species Crocuta crocuta. The sequence continues at coordinate 1,131,408 of NW_027528635.1, read as the reverse complement.
TCAGAAATAAATAAAACATTAAAAAATTTAAAAAAAAATCGAAGGAAGACTTGATGCATCTGGAAGTATAGAACCAATGCAGTTCCAGGGATTAGGTAGCCAGAAGTATTTGGCAATTTCTTAAGGATCTTGCTTTCAGAGTGACTTCAGCATCAACAAGTTTTTAAAACGCTTGTTACCATTCAGTACAGAATTCAACTTTTCGGATGAAAAAGTCAGACTGGTCTAGCATGAGCTACGTGCCTACCCAATGCGAGTGGAGGCAGTGGGCGAGTGCCCTGATTGTCTACTAACAAGACAACATGTAATAATAATAATAGCCGAGCCTAGCACACAGGCTCATTTAGTCCATACCAGTCACTATGCTAAGTGCTTTACATTTATTGAGTTATTTTAATCTTTAAAACCACCCCATTAAGTGACTATTAGTATTATACACTCTTTATATAGAAATGAAAACAGAGGATCATCCAGGTAAAGAAAATTGTCCAAGATCACAGCTAGTAAATGAAAGAACTGTGATTCAGACCCTGGCAGTCCTGTTCTAAAGTTCATGCTTTTAATCACTCTGCTACAGAAGCTCTCTCTAAAAATGGATTTTTCAAACACTGATACATTTTCACATCCTATCTCTTATTATCCAGGGGTTAGTGTGTTTACCGAAAATAATGTTACCAGATGAGAGAAGCAACACTGAGCTGGCAAAAACAACACATGATCACCAGAGGAAAACAATAAATTAGTAATTATTAAGCCCGTTTCATGCCAGGCATTTTCACATATATCATCCATTCTATTATGTTTATTAGTGTGCCCTGTGAATCCATTCTTCACCCTTCTCTATCTGGTACCCCAGACATCTGCCCTTGAATGGGCTGCAACTTGAGTCCCTTGCCCTTTGGCTTCTGTTGGGTTCGGTGAGTAAAAGATTGGAGCAAGGGAGGAGTGAAAAGGCAGGTGATTTATTCCCCTGGCTTCCTCCCATATGGTCACCAAGAACTGGTGGTAGCCACCAACTCAAGCTTCCAGCTCCTCTCAGGTAGCCTTATCTTACCTGCAATGACAGATATTTCCTCTGCTTCCTAGAACTCCTCCTTCCCTTTGATTCTTCAGGCCTAAGAGTGATAATGGCTACACACCATTGCTGGAAACCCCTGCTGGTTCCCCTCAATTCTACCCACACCTTGTAAATAGTCTCTTATTGAGCCTCTCCAATCATTCCTTTTGAGGGTAAACCATAGTAGGACCCTATGATTTACCAGTAATGATACCCAGTAATTCTGGAAGGTCAATAAAATTATGTTTGTTTTGTTGTTGTAGAATTGAATCTTGACCATGATTCCAATCAGCAAGTGACAGAGCTAGAAATCAAACCAAAGTAATTCTTCTTTTAACTTCCAACATTAGCTCTTTCTTTTACTTGGAGCTGGTTACATGAGCTACAGCCTGCTAGCCATATCCACAGGAAAAGTAGAAATATGAGCAGATTTAAATGAGCAGAAAGGATCTGAAATCCAATTGAATCTCTCTTCCAATGTACTATAGCTATGGCAAAGGGTTTCAGGTGGGGTGTGATGGTTAAGAATGTGGAATCTGAAGTCATTGCCTCACCCTCCATCTGTTGTCACTGTGTGGCTTTGGGTAAGTTACTTGGATTCTTTTTGCCTCAATTTCCTCAACAGTAAAATCAGAGTAGTCATGGTGCCAGCTTCATAGAATCATGGAAAGGATAAAATGAACAAATATATTTAAAGCCCTTAGAACAGTGTATGACTCATGGTAAGAAGTTAATAAATGTAGCTATTATTATTATTAATATTATTATTATTTTCAGTGTAGCCT
>NW_027528635.1:1120968-1129547 GCF_008692635.1 Crocuta crocuta | reverse complement strand
CTATGGAGATAATTCTGACATAAAGAATCCTCCTACTTTCTAGAGATTAGAAACAAAATAAGCAGCTTCTCCTGTGGTTTCTTTATTTACCATGCTAGGAGGAAGGTAATGATTATGAGCAACTAGTTACATCCTTTTTTGGGCCTTTTAGGGTTCTTATGGCTAAAAGGTCTCTTTTTAGTGTAATTGTTACGTAGCTAGAGGTGGTTGCATGGGGAAGATAGCTTCACTGACCTATGCTCAGCAGGGTATGAATTCAGAGCTTCTTTACAACATGTATTTGTCTGGTTATATTTTCTGACCTGGAGGGGAGCAACTCAATGGCTACACTGGAATCAAGCTTTCCGCCTTGGTCCAATCAGCACCTTGTTAAGTGGTCATTGGCTTCCAATGACAGAAACTGGAAAAAGTACTAGATTGGGAGTTATGAGATCTGGGTTCTAATTGACCAGTTTTGATACGTGACCTATGACTGGTTGGCCAAGTTGCCAACCCCCTGCTAGACTTAAGTATCTCATCTGTGAAAAGAAGAAATTGGATCAGTTGATGAAGTCTTTTTTCTCTCCTGAAATATCTTGGGATTACTGAGGGAGTCACAGCAGTTTATTAAAGTGGCTAGCCTTCTCCTTGCCTCATGTGAGAGCTCAATGGCAAAGCAGAAACAACATGGGCTGAGGCAACAAATAAAAATGGAGGCCTAGTGTGGCTTTACCACTTACTCCCTGTATGAACATTGAAACGTTATTTAATATTGAATAACCTCTATTTCCTCATTTTAAAGGTGAGATATACTTCAAAGTATTATTATAAGATGGTTCATGTCAAGTTCCTAGTAAACCATATAGTAGCTCTACTGAAATTCAACTAAGTTACCATTTCATTGAGGAGATCAAGAAAGATCTCATAAGAGAATTATGAGAGCATGGGAACTTGTGACTATCTTTTTTCAAACCACAAATCAGGAGATAGTGTATGAGAAAAGACTTTTTTCAGATTTGTGAATTTATTTATGGGAAAATTCATATGACTGCATAAAAATTAGATTCTCTTGTGCATTTATAGAATTCTCAAAAATAACTAAAAGTGTATGACATTGAGAGGCTACTGGGAAATTTCTGGTGGCCATACATATATAGTAAATGCCATGCATGACATATACAAATGTATACACATGACAGGGATTCAGGGATGGACGTGATCATAAACATTTACCCTGTACCTCATCGTTACTGTGGCTCTACTTGACCATTCTGTCAGCCCTGATAATGGCTCCTAGAGCGGTTCTAGAGGAGTCAACAGCACCACTTCAAGCTGCTGTGAATCTCTGAAGTACAGTACAGGGTATTCTTCTAGACTCCTTTCTGTCTGCTCTAAATCCCATAAAACTTTATCCCTTTACATCTCGACTCTTTAATTTTCTCATCCTGGCTCCCTTCTTATTTCCTTTAAAAATATCCTTCGGTTTATTGAGGTATAGTTTACCTACTGTAAAATTTACCTCATTTTAGTGCATATAGTTTGATGGGTCTTGACAAATGTCATGGAATCACTACAATTATGATAGAGATTACATCCACCACCAGCACTGCTTCCTCAGAGTCCCTCATGTCTCCCTGAAGTCAGGTTCCACCCTTTTACCTTCTGGACCCTGGGAAGCACTGATCTACTTTTTATCAACTATTGTTTTGTCTTTTCTAGACTCTCATATATATGGAATAATACATTATGTAGTCTTTTGTGTTTGGCCTCTTTCACTTAGCATAATGCTTTTGAGATTCACCCATGTTGTTGCGTACATTGGTAGTGTATTATTTCAATGTTAAGTACTTTTCTTTATGAATATACCAGATTTTCCTTATCCTTTCCACAGATGATGGACATCTTGATTGCTTCCAGGTTTGTTTGTTTGTTTGTTTTGTGATTGTGAACAAAGCTACTATAACCAGTAATATAGACATTTTCGTGTGAATGCTTTTCACTTCCCTCTTCTGGGAGTGGGATTGCTGGGTTATATGATACTAATATATTTCATTTTATAAGAAAGGTGCCTAACTGTTCTCCAAAGTCGCTGTACCATTTTGCATTCCCAATGGACATCTATGATAGATCTGCTCCCTTTGCATCTTCAGCAGCATTTGGCACGTCAGGCCTCGTATGGATAGCCTTTCTAGTAGGTATGTAGTGATATCTGATTGTGGTTTTAACTTAAATTTCCTTAATGAGACAATAGTATTGAGGCTCAGAAATGTGCATGCCACTTCTGTCAGGCTGTTAGTGTGTGGGTGAGTCAATCTAGTCAGGGGTTGGGCTAGGTTTAGGTTTTTTTGTTGCTATAGTTACCTTCAGTGAGTACATATGCCTAAAGGAACTGACACATTTCTTCAGTGATGGATCACTTGCTTGTGGGGTCTAGAGGATTAGAAGCTTTTTCTCAGGGCTCTACCTCCAGATTTCAGCAGGACTGATGTACCGGTACATCAGAGGAGCCTCCCTGTTATTCAGTGAGAGCTGGTGCTGTGAGCTGGGGTGTTCTCAGTTCTCCAATTCCAGCCCCAGTCTCAGGCAGACACTTTGCATCTGGACCTCAGGGGTAGGGATTTCACCATGTTACCCCTCCTCTTCCTGATGACAGTCAAGGTCTGTCATGGATCTGCTTGGTGTATGGGACGGAAGAGAGCTTTCAGCCCCTTCTCTAGTGGTGGCTAATCTTCTGGGCCTGAAAGTTTCCTGGTCTTCCTCCAAAGGCAGATGGGATTTGGGACTCCCACTCCTCCAGAAGAAGTGCCACTCTGCCTGCATCCTGAGAGCAGGAGGGTTTCCTCCCCTTCCTCCTGGGGCAGGTGAGGGAAGAGTTTCAGATGAGAGAAGAGTCCAGAGACGTAGGCATGGCTTTTTGCCTGTCTCACAGTGTCAGCCCCCCACAACCTAATGCCTGCAGTCCAACAAAGGGAACTGTCTCAGGTGCCAGTGCCTGCAATCTTTCTAGTAAGCAGCAGTTGAGGCCTGGGAAAAGAGCTTGCAATTAAGTGCGGACTCCTCTTTTGTCCGGGTCTTTCAAGTATTATAAATTAATCACTAGCCCAAAGTAGACCTTTAAGAATTCATTAAAATTTCAGTTGTTTTCTTCTTACCTGCTTTTTATTGGCTACCTTTTCCTCTCATGCTCCCCCAAAGGTAAAAAACAGTTTACATGTCTCGTCTCTTTTCAAAGGGACTTGTCACTCTGAAATATAGTTCAGCAGGTTGTTGTGTGACCTCAGTGATCTGAGAAACCCAGGAATAGCTATAGGTTTGTAGATCTTCTGCCTTTTCTTATTATTAGGATGAAAGTAACATCCCCATGTAGCTTTCTACGTTCTATTTCTTTTGACTCGCTTTTTTGATTTGGTCACTCAGTCTGTACTGTTTACCTTGGAACAGACCATGCCACCTTGTAAGTCACTGCTACAGCAACCGTAATGCTGGGTAAAAGACACTTTACACCAAGGTCAAGCTCTTGAAAAATTGCCAGCTCCCTCCCCTAACCTGGACATGTCAACTTTGGAAAGGAGATGAGAAACCTGGAGGAGGCAGGGCTTAATCTGCACCTTGAAAAAAGGAGAGCCTTAACAAGAGGAGATGCAGTCCAAAGAGTCCTATGTGAGGAAAAATGTATGTTTTCTTTCTAGTTTCCTTCCCTCTTTATCTCTGAGGAGAGTCTGTTAACATTGATCCAACCATGTGACAGCCTCTTTAGGGCACTTTATCTTATTGAGCCATTTTTCTCTCCAAAAGATCATGATCCTTCTCCATTCCATGGCTTGGTCTTCATCCAGAAGAACTGGCTGTGTAACAATTCCCATGAGGTAACGTGCTTGTGTCCAAAACTAAATGCTGCCAGAGAACTGCCCTTTGGCAAAGTCTCAGCTTATATAAATCATGGATTTGTAACCTGCCAAATGTTAGGCTGCTTTAGCAATGAGCTTGAGAAGCTGGTGTTTCCCTATAATTTCCAGTCTATGATTTCTACTAGTATAAGAATCTACTCCAGCTTAAAATTTTTAAAATTTATTTATTTTGAGAGAGACAGAGACAGTGTGAGTGGGGAAAGGGTCAAGAGAGAGAGAGGGAGAGAGAATCCCAAGCAGGCTCTGCCCTGCCAGGACAGAGCCTGACATGGGATTTGAACTCAGGAACCTACGAGACCATGACCTGAGATGAAAACAAGAGTCGAATCCTTAATGGACTGAGCCACCCAGGCACCCCAGAACCTCCTCCACCTTAAATAATTCCTTCTCCTCTCCCAGTTGACCTAATTGATGACTGGTGCTTCTAAAGTCCTTCTATTAATACATAGATATGTCTATAGTAACGGACTCCAAGGCCTTATCAAACAATAATATCTCAGTGTGAATGGGTATATTTTGGCCCTTCCTGAAATTCAGGTGAGAGGAGAGGGGTACTGAAGAGAACATGTGCTTACTGGTATTCTAATTGGGTGACATATGGGAAGTTATTATGGGCACAGAATAAGGAAAGGAGAATAGAAAGTAGAAAATAAAGTCATTGAAGATGAACTTCTTGAGTTTGGTCACATGCCCAACCTAGTTGGCAGGGAATCATGCTGAGGAAGAAATGTCCTAAGTAGACAAATGTTTTGTTAACAAGGGAAATAATGATCCAGTCATTACCTTTTTGAGGGTCAGAAAGTTCCTATTTACCCCACTCCTCTAAAAATAACTCAAGAGAAGAACTGGATGTGGGGCATTGTCAGATAGATCCCTTCTGCTTTCTACTTCTCAGTTTCTCCATCTAAGGAATGATAGCAATGGCTTTGACTATCTCTAAGGACCCTTCCACATGTGTTTTCATGTTTTTAACTTGTGGTGATAATATTTCATTTTGGTGATGGAAAAGTTATTATTATGAATAAATAATATGAAACAGACACTTTAGGCTATCTTCCTAGCGTTGTGTTCAACAGTTAGAAAACCATGTATCAGAGGCATTGATTTGGCGTTTCAGGGCCCTCCCTTCATTGATTGTTGATCATATTCCAAGCAAAATTCATTTTAAAAAATTGAAGCAGTAGTCTTGGAAATGAAATGACAATGATTTGTAATCCTTTACGGAAAAGATGGAGTTGATTTCAGACCTGGGGTCTCATGCCCATTTTGGCACAGGCTGCAAGGCCCCGTGAAGAAAAACTTTTAGCCTGGGAAAGGAAGCATCTCCTATCTTTTTGCATCCAACCTCCTTGCCAACAGTAAGAAATACACTGATGTGATACAGATGGAACACTGAACTTTTTATAATAATTTTTAATTATGAAGTCTTGGTAAACAGGTGGCAATCCAAATACCAAAAACATATGTAGTATATATTTCCAGATGGGGCAAAGGGAGGGGGGAATGAGGAGGGAGGAGAAGAAGAAGATAGAAACCTATCCTATTGACTTTCTTTACTCACATGATCAATATCAGGAATTTAGTTGATGCAAAACTTACTATAAAATCAATATTCAAGCTTCCAATTTTGGAGAACTGTACATCAGAAGCTTTGCTAGGGACATTACAGATTTTATCCCACTTGGTCTCCAAAACAACCAAATGAGTTAGTTACTATTATACTTACATGTTAAATAAGCTATACAAAGTACACATAGGTAAATGAATGAACCATGATTTGAAAATGGCTTGATCTGATTTCAAGGCACTAAACTAGATACTGCTGGGGATGGAATTTTTTTTTTTTTTTTTTTTTTTTTCTCTCTCAATNNNTTTTTTTTTTTTTTTTTTTTTTGCACACCAAAGGAAAGCCCTAAATAAATTAACCTTGAAAAATATGAAGGTTGTCTGGGTGGGCCTGGCCCCATCAGGTGAGCCCCTTAAAAGCAGTGAGTTTCTCTGGCTGGTAGCAGAAGTGGAGAGAGACTTGATGCCTGAGAGAGATTCAGCGCGAGGAATCTTACTGCTTACTATGATGCTGTGAGGGGGCCTGAACACTAGAAGTGCAGGAAGACTCTAGGCGATGAGAATGGTCCCCCAGCTAACAGCCAGGAAATGGGGCCTTCTACAACTGTAACATATAGCTTGTGGTTTATGTTTTTTCTCTTTGGCACAAGAAGTGAGAAATGCCTGACACAGGGACTGTTCTTTTAGTCAGGATCCCAGAACAAGACAGTACCTGGAACGGAGTCAAGCAGAAGGGAAAATGAAGCAGAGTCAAAGTGCCCACAGCTGCCCTGCAAGGACCAACATGTAATGCAACTTGAAAAGCCTGCGTGTTTGTAAGCTACTGAGTTTCGGGGGCTGTTCTGCAGCAAAGCTGAGTGACATGTACAGTACACAGAACTTTTTTATCCTGCTTTTTAAATTTGATATTTGGTAGTGCATTAGTAAGCGATTGCCAAATGACCATATCACTAGAAACTTAGTGGTTAACTTAAAAACAACACATTGTTATTGCAGTTTCCGTGGATCAGGAGTTTGGTCGTAACTTCACTGGATCATCTGTTTCAGAGTTGCACAAAGTTGCAATCAAGATGGCAGCCAGTGTGTGGTTTCATTTGAGGCTCATCTGGGGAAGAATCTGCCTTTCTAGCTCAAGGGGTTGTTGGTAGCAGTCGGTTTCTTGCAGTTTGCTAGACAGGCCACCTGCTGGTGACCCCTTCCATTTCCTTGCCATGTGGCTCTCTCCATAGGAGAATCTCAAAATAGGCCAGATTGCTTCTTCAAAACCAGAGAGAGAGTATCCAAGCAAGACTGGTGCTACAAACCGTAATGTTATCAAAGATGTGACATCCCAGACTATGTTGTATTTACTGGACAGATGAAAGTCATAGGTGCTGCAGTCAAGGGGAGGGGATTATACAAAAGTGTTAACACCAGGAGAAAGGAATCGGGGATGGGGGGCTACCCTAGAGTCTATCCATCACAGACAGAACTCTTTATGTTACTAAATATTCTTCAAAAATAAAGATTTTAATGTTTGCACAATACCTCATAGAAATAGACAATAATTTAATTCATCACGATTTAATAAATTCCCCATCATGTCCAAATTGGCTTCTCAGGCTTCTTTCATGAAGTACTAAATTCTTATCATATAATGGCTTCTTTGAAGAATACTTATTTCTTTTATTATTCTGTTGTTGATTCTTAAGCCAATGTCACTAATTTTAATTACTCTACTTTTGGAATATTCCTTAAGATATATTGAAATGAGCCTCTAACTTAAGGGATGGGTGATATAGTTATATATTTTGCTATCCACAATTAATATATCCATGGAATATCTCATCATATTGATCTTTATCTGAAATAACATAGCTTTATCTGAAATAATTCAAGAAAACCCACCAAAGTGGTTTCCAGGTAGATTCTTTTTAGTAATCATCTCAAAGCATATTTAGAGCAATTTAATTTTTATGAACCATATTGGCATTTTATTAAATGGAATTGCACATGAGCTTTTTAGAGACAGTCTACATAATTGGTGAAAAAGAGATATTTGAGAGCAAAAGTTCTTTCAATATTTTGTCCACTGGTGAGCATCTTAACTCTATTTAGGTATTCATGAAATATGTGAAGCAGAGATAAACACATGCAGAAATGGTAAATACGAGCAAGGCAGAAAGCAGTTATGTAGTAAGCACTAGTATGCAAATTGTTTATGTTCATTTTCATTACATATGCATAAGTATATACACCTATATTTAGTTTTAATGATATTATTTGGATATCTTTAAAATAAATAAGATTATGCATTTTGAAAATCTAGAAACAAGAAAGGATAGAGGAGCCTTTTGTCTATTTCTAGATTTGCCCATCGGTTTTCTTTATATCTACTAGCTAATGAGCAATATTCTGCCTAGAGGCAAATGTACCATATAACTCAGACCTTCCTTTATGCTAACATATTCAAAAAGATATGCAAATTATGTAACAATAGTAAAGTCATCACAGTTCTCAGGGAAAATCATTTCCATTTCCACCAGGAGGTTTACATAGATAAATGAGCAAAATAAATAGAAGTGAGGTCCTTGATGCTTGACCAACTACTGCCGCCTCTAATGCCTTCTCAGTTGTATATTCACAAATTGGAGTGATAAATAGTTTCAAATAGTTTCTTATTATTTGCATGACTTACATTTCACTGTTTATCTAGGGGAAGGTAAATGTCCATACATTTCTACTTCATGCCCTCATTGAACTTTCCTGAACTCTGGTTGTGTACTCAGATTTGGAAACCAAAATATACTTTTCACTTCTGCACAAAAGCAGAATTTGCATAATCCGCGTTCTCTCTATCCTGTGGAAAGGTATACAAAAAGACCATGACAGTTACTAGAGAGAATTTCTGTGGATTCCTTCTGCAGCTGGCCTGGACCTGGGACCCTGAATCGGCCACAGAGGTAGGGCTCAGAGCATACCATGAGGGGAACTCTCCAAGCTGACAAGAGTTAGGACATTTCTACTGCTTGGCAGCTAGGTTGAAGAGTGCCCCTCCTGGAGGGATACTGTACACTTTGTTGGATGGGGAACAAATCCCGATCAAATAGAGAGGCGAGCATTTATTGAATGAACGATGTGCCAGGC
>NW_027528635.1:1120223-1120936 GCF_008692635.1 Crocuta crocuta | reverse complement strand
TATGGAATAAAAGAGCTGAAATCAAGAATTGATTCCATTGATATTTGCAATTTAAAATGAAAATGGGCAGGAATATAATTATAGAACATAAGACAAATGACATAAACCCTGACAATGTAAAAATTGTAATAAAGCTTACAAAACTGTGGAGGTGTAAGGGAGGAGGAAAACGGCAGGAAGTTTAAGAATATCTTCCTTATGGGGCGCCTGGGTGGCTCAGTCAATTAAGTGACCGACTTTGGCTCAGGTCATGATCTCACGATTCCTGAGTTCAAGTCCCGCATAGGGCTCTGTGCTGACAGCTCAGAGCCTGGAGCCTGTCTCAGATTGTGTGTCTCCTTCTCCCTCTATCCCTACCCCACTTGTGCTCTCTCTCTCTCTCAAAAAAAAAAAAAAAAATTACAATTGTTTTTAAAAGAATGTCTTCATTATCCATGGAGAGACCCCAACAGATATCATTTAATTTGGTAAGTCAGTGAATAGATGTTTACTCATATTATTTAAATTTTGAAAGTTAAACAGAAGTATAAAAACAAAGAATATAAACCTTCAATAATACCAAAAGGAGGGAAAAAAAGCCAATAAGCTGGGTGAAATCTGGAATTTTATAACCTTATAAATAGTATCAGCAATCCCTCCAGAGCACCAAAATGGTAATAAAATGAATACAATGGACAGAAAAACTGGTTGATGATGAAGAAGGTGAAGCAAAC
>NW_027528635.1:1119477-1120210 GCF_008692635.1 Crocuta crocuta | reverse complement strand
AAGCTAACACTACCGTGGCAATATACATTTCTAGATGCACTAGTCAACACAACTCGTCAGATGAAAGAAATGAAGTGACAAAATTATCCACATTTGCTAATAATATGGTTATTCATTTGGAAAACCCAAGAGGATAAGTTGAAATCCTATTAGAAACAACAAGAGAATTCAGTGAGGTTCTGATTACAAGATCAATACAATTAATCGATGGTTTTTCTGTATGTGCAAGCTAACCAGGTATGAAATAAAATGGAAGGAAAATCTCAGTCATCAATAGCTATACAATTTAAAACATCTAGGCATATGATTCAGCCTTAAAGAAGAAAGAGATCCTAACATTTGCAGCAATATAGATGAACCTGCAGAATATTATGCTAAGTGAAATGAGCTGGACACCCCCCCCCCATACACAAACTGATCTCACTTATATGTGGAATCTNAGTCTAGAGAGAGAATGAGCAGCATGGTGACTACAGTTAATAATACAGTATTAAATACTGGACATTTGCTAAAAGAGTAGATTTCAGGTGCTCTCATACACAAAAGAATGGTAGCTATGTGAGGAGATGATATGTTAATTAGCTTGGCTGTAGTAATCATTTCACTGTGTGTGTATATGTATGTATCAAGTCATCAGTGTTGTACACCTTAAACATATGCATTTTTATTGAAAATAAAATTAAAAAAATCTAAACATAAATTTCATAAGAAATGCACAATAAATACATCAACT
>NW_027528635.1:1117080-1119112 GCF_008692635.1 Crocuta crocuta | reverse complement strand
AATTTACTGAGGTTTTTAAAAGTAGCTTTATTTTATTTTATTTTCTTAATGAGAGAGACAGAGCGTGTGTGAGCAGGGGAGGGGCAGAGAGGGATACAGAGGATACAAAGTGGGCTCTGTGCTGACAGCAAAAAGCCCAACATGGGGCTCTATCCCTCAAAATATGGGATCATGACCTGAGCCAAAAGTTGGACGCTTAACCAACTGAGCCACCCAGGCGCCCCTGAGAAATGATTCTAAAGTTCATCTGGATAAGAAAATATGAGAATAAGGAATCTTCTGAAAAAGAAGAGCAAGGAAGGGGACCTAGGATTACTCTATACTACAACATTGTATAAATCACCAATAATCAAAACTGATTCTGGGACGTGAGCGACTGATGAATAGCACAGAGTCCAGCTAGATCCAAACACCGGTGGAATTTAGTTTGTGGGAAGGTAGCATCTTTAACAGTGGGAAAAATGGATTATTCAACGCATAGACAATGAAATATTATTCCACCATAATAGAGAAAGAAAGCTTGCTATCTGCGACAACATGGATGGACCTGGAGGACACGCCACTAAGTGAAATAAGTCTGATCTCACTTATACATGGAATCTGAGGGAAAAAAAGCTGAACTCACAGAAACAGGGGAGATTGGTAGTTGTCAGGTGCTACAGGGTGAGGGAAATGAGATGTTGGTCAAAGGGTGTAAACTCCCAGTTATAAGAGAAATCAATTCTGGGGATGTAATACACAGCCTGGTGACTCTAGTGAACAGTACCGTATTGTATACTTGAAAGTGGCTAAGAGTCACTCTTAAATGTTCTCACCACCACTACACACACACAAAAAAAGGTCATTATATGGGACGAAGAACATGTTAGCTAACTGTACCATAGCAATCATTTCACAATATCTGTCTGCACCGAATCATCACATCGTACACCTTAATCTTATGAATGTTACATGTGAATTATATCTCAATATCTGGAACAAACGAAATGATACTGTGGCAACTGGCCAGCTGTCTTTGTACACAGCTGTCAATCTTGTTTCCTACTTCCCTCCTTACTCTGAAGCATAGAGCAGATCGATCAAATATTTGAATGGAAAAAAGTGTAAATAGACCAGATGGAAACATAGGAAAATCTGCATGTACATTTGGAGAGAAGATCTTTCCAACACGTACACACACAAAAAATATAAGTGAAAAAAGAAAAGAACGGTAATTTGATTATATAAGTCTTAAAAACATCTGCATAACAAAGATATTATAAGGGCCTAAATAAAAGGGACATATTTGGAAAGGAAGGTTTCTAACATCCAGGCCAGATAAGATACCAATTTTCTTAATATTGAAATAGCTCATATACATCAACCTGATAATAATAGGCAAAGGGTGAAAGTGAGACAGATCACATAAAAAGAATTTAACAAATATTACAAACTGCATGTGCCCACTGATAATTTAGGCAATACAAAATGACAAAATATTATTTTTAAACTCTCAGATTGGGCAGGATAAAATGTAGTTTTGAGAAGACACAACTGGAAAGGGTGAGGGGAAGCAAGAATTCATACAGCATTAATAGAATTGTAAATTGGGGAAAAGTATTTTGAAGGACAAATTGGCATTATTAAATTTTTAAGCATATGTAACTTTTGACTTTAGGCATTTGCTATGCAGATACATTTGCACGTGTGATCAACTACAGATATAGAACCATGTTGCAGCATCCATGTTAGAAGGGAAAAGAACGACAAAATTTTCAACGTCTTATTGGTTATATACATTATGGTACATTTGCAGGACAACACTAGCTATTTATAATATTCAGGGAAATGTATAAGAAAGATGCCTAACATATATTGTGAAGCAAAGAAGACAAGTTGCAGAAGAGTATGGTTGGCATGATACTATTTTATATATACGTGCAACTTTGTGCCTGTATACATTATTTCTGGACAAATTACACACACACAAAACTCAGCACTTATTTCTGATACTAGGATTAGCATTTTAGGTGGGGGGTGGGGAAGGAGGCAG
>NW_027528635.1:1114862-1116929 GCF_008692635.1 Crocuta crocuta | reverse complement strand
CATTTGTTACAGTGCCTTATTTGTTATGTACCTCACGGTGCATCTGCCAGAGCCTTCTGTGAAGTAGTAATTCCAGTCACTCAAAGAATATTTAGTAAGAATCTACCCTGGGATGTTGGTGTATACCAAGGAAATATAAAATTTCTCACAGGAAAAAAGAAAAACAGAGTTAGGTTTTTTTCCTGAACATGTAAGGTGGCTCTACTTCGATCATTTGGGTTACCCTTTGGCAATTCCATTGTTAAAATAAAAAAAAACAAAACAAAACAGAGTCCAGTCTTGAAAACTCCCTGAGCAGACAAAACCAGTTTGCTCATACAAACAAAGCTCAATTTAGCTTATTTTGTAAGACTGACTTGACCTGGGTCATTTCTTGCCTATGCCTCTGGAAATCATAAGCCAAACTTAAACTGTTTCCCAAGGTTAATGTGAGATGACCACTGACCAATCCCTATNACTTCCTTATAGATTTTGGACACTAGCCCTTTATCTGATATGTCATTTGCAACTATCTTTTCCCATTCCATCAGTTGCCTATTAGTTTTATGGATTGTTTCTTTTGCCGTGCAGAAGCTTTTAATCTTGATAAGGTCCCAATAGGTCATTTTTGCTCGAATCCCTTGCTTTTGCGGATGTGTCACGTAAGAAATGGCTGTGGTTGAGGTCAAGGAGGTTGTTTCCTGCTTTCTCCTCCAGGGTTTTGATGGTTTCCTGTCTCACATTCAGGTCCTTTATCCATTTGGAGTTTATTTCGGTGTATGGTGTGAGAAAATGATCTAGTTTCATTCTTCTGCATGTTGCTGTCCAGTTCTCCCAGCACCATCTGTTAAAGAGGCTGTCTTTTTTCCATTGGATACTCTTTCCTGCTTTGTCAAAGATTAGTTGGCTGTATACTTTTGGGTCCACTTCTGAGTTCTCAATTCTGTTCCATTGGTCTATGTGTCTGTTTTTGTGCCAATACCATACTGTCTTGATGATGACAGCTTTGTAGTAGAGGCTAAAGTCTGGGATGGTGATACCTCCCGTTTTGGTTTTATTTTTCAGTATTACTTTGGCTATTCGGGGTCTTTTGTGGTTCCATACAAATTTTAAGATAGTTTGTTCTAGTCTTGAGAAGTATGCTGGTGCAATTTTGATTGGGAGTGCATTGAATGTGTAGATTGCTTTCGGTAGTAATGACATGTTAACAATATTTATTCTTCCGATCCAGGAGTATGGAATGTTTTTCCATTTCTTTGTGTCTTCTTCAATTTCCTTCCTAAGTTTTCTATAGTTTTCATCATACAGATCTCTTATATCTTTGGTTAGGTTTATTCCTAGGTATTTTATGGTTTTTTGTGCAATTGTGAATGGGATCAATCCCTATACTTTAAGAAAATTCTAATATTAGTGGCACCTGGATGGCTCACTTGGTTTAGCGTCTGGCTCTTAACTTTGGCTCAGATCATGATGATCTCATGGTTTGTGGGTTTGAGCACCACATCAGGCTCTGTGCTGCCAGCGCAGAGCCTTCTTGGGATTCTCTCTCTCTCCCTTGCTCTCTGCCCCTCCCCCACTCATGTGTTGTCTCTCTCAAAAAATAAAATTCTAATATTAGAACCAGTCACTGTGAGGAGTCAACAGTCACTGTCTTCTCACTATATAAGCTGCTTTATAATAATGTGCTCCTGGGCCTCATTCCAGATTTTGGTTTGAGTGATGTCGTCGGCAAACTGTCTGGTGTTTTTGCTGTGTACACAATAAACTTCCTAATTACTACTTCGGTAATTCACTCATTTTATTTCTGTTATTTATGAACCTTTGACAACACTATCTTAGAGTGCTAGGCAATCTTAACAAGAACATTATGTATGGTTACTTACAAAAGGGATAAGTACAAATAATCATGACGAAAAACGCAAATAAATTAACTAGAAGATCCATGAGAGGGCATCTCAGTATTTCTATTCTGGTACTACCCATGCATGCAATGCAGATCCTTAATAAAATGATCATGTCCCTTGATCTATATTAGAAGCTGTAAAATATACTGGTGTCACTATAACGTATCATCATATAACACTAACT
>NW_027528635.1:1111908-1114850 GCF_008692635.1 Crocuta crocuta | reverse complement strand
ATATAACACTAACTATAAATATTATACAAAATTACAAAATCCCCCTCATGGCTTTCTAGAATCTTCATAATCACTCTCCCTTTTCTTCTCTGATCTTCCTTCGAATTCCTTTCCATTGCTATAGTGACGTTAAAAGTCTCTGAGGCTCCTGCAGGCTCCTGAATGCCCCTCCTCTGCACCCCAGTTCACCCCAACACATGCCCTATAAAAACCTAGCCAGAGGGAGAAACAGCAAAGCACACTGCAGTTAGGTGCCCGAGCTGTGGAGCCACCTTCTAGTTTCCCGACTTTGAACAAGTTACTTAACACACGTGTGCTTCATTTTCCCCACTTCGTGGTATTATTAGGAAAGGTAAATGAATTAAATTAAATTAAAAGAGTAATAGCTCATTTGTAAAGCGCTTAGAACAATTCCCCTGGCACATAGCAGGCATTATGTAAGAACTTGTTAAATCAATAAGTAAGTGCTACAAGGCTCAGCACAGACACGGCTACCACCAGGAAACTTACCTCACTTGTCCTTCCACAAAACTGGGTCAAGTGCCTGTCTCTTTCTTTACCCCTTCCCTGGGCTCTGCACTCATTGCACTGCATTTTATTTTATTTTATTTATTTGTTTATTTTGAGAGAGAGGGAGGGTGCAAGTGAGCGAAGGGCAGGGATTGTGAGAGAGAATCCTACGTGGGTTGGGGGCTGGAGGAGGGGGAGAGAGAGAAAGAGGGAGGGGAAGAGAGAGAGAGAGAAAAGCAGGGCTCCAGCTCACCCCATATGGGGCTTGAACTCACAAACCGCGAGATCATGACTCTAGCCGAAGTCAGATGCTTAACTGACTGAGCCCCTCCAGGCGCCCTGCATTTTAATTGTCAGTTGTTCTCAGGGTCGCCCGACCCTGAGGTGCATAGTGATGATGTTCCTTAGTTGGTCAACGCCACCATTTTTAAGGCAGGGATTTGTGTTTTTTGCCTTCTGCCAAATCCCCAGTGCCTACAACAGTATCCAGTGCAGATGGACGTGACCAAAACAATAAATGTTGAATGAATTCTCTAAATGTTTCAACTGCGAGGGCCCTCACTGCCTTTATACACCCGCCTATTCTAGCACCACATGTAGTAAGTATCCAGTAGTAACGAAGCTGATGATAGTGGGAGCCACAACATGTCTACCACGCACTGATCGCTAACTGTGGGGAAGGCGTTAAGAGCCTTACGTACAAAATTGAATTTCATCCTCGTGAGAGCCCAGTGATCATCCCTACATTACAAATGAAGAGACTGAAGTGAAGCAAGACGGATCACCTTATACAGGCCACACAGCTAGTAAGTCACAGCTTGAAACCCTGGCATTCTGATGCCAGAGTCTGCACCCTTAACAAAACTGACAAAGTGCTGTGGAAGGCCACACGTGCTGTGTCAAAGGTGGTGGCCTCTATCTCACGGACATTCACTGTAGGAATGATACATGCAGTTATGTGGATGGAGATATGCAAAAGCAGAGATTTCTTTCAAGTACATCCCCCATTAACATGAAATGGTATGAAAAGCAAGGTGGAGAGTGCCGGCAAGTGCTACACCCTTTACATGGATTATCTCACATAATTCTCACACTAACCTACTGATGAAGGGACTATCACCACCGTTCTAGTGACGAGCAAACCAATTTCAGGGAGATTAAGTAACTTGGTCATTGTCAAATGTCAACATTCAAATACACCTTGGTATGACTTCATACTAGTTTCTCGTTACCTGTAACCCAGATATTTAAAAGGAGGTTAGTTAAAAATAATAACATTGGTGATGGCATTTTAGAAACTGTGACATCTGGGTAAGAGAAATACAGCAATAGGATCCTCCAAATGTGTAACGTGTCAGTTTTTCAGCAAAGAGAGATGAACCCCAGAGAAAATGCTAGATGAGCCAATTAAAGTCCAGTGATGGTCGCTCCGTATCTTTTCTCCCTTTACGTACTTATCATTTCAGAATGGTCCTGGTGAACATATTTTTATTCCTGCATATTTGAGGTTTTTGGGCTTTTCTTTAATGTTTATTTATTTTGAGAGACAGAGAGAGATAGAGCATGAATGGGGGGGGGGGCAGAGAAAGAGGGAGACAGAATCTAAAGCAGGCTCCAGGCTCTGAGCTGTCAACACAGAGCCCAACTCAGGGCTTGGACTCATGGACCACGAGATCATGACCTGAGCCAAAGTCGGATGCTTAAGTGACTGAACCCCCCAGGCGCCCCGAGGTTTTTGGTTTTAAGAGATGTATGATTCCTGAATCAGTCAATATTCTGGAATCTTTCCACAAATGCACATTTGGTACTGAATTTTACTCTATGACTTTTTCCTTCCACACGGTATACAGTCTACTACTTCATAACTGTACAGTAGCTGAGAATTCTGCAGCGCATTTATTCAAGTGTAATCAGAGATTTCATTATGTAATCCATCCCCTTCCTAAACTTCACTGTCTTGCTGTCCTCCAAGAAGATTCTATTATAGGCTCCTCATCGCTTCACAGGTGCATCGCCTTCTCATTTACATGACTTACTGTAAATTTATAGGCCCCAGCACATAATTCATTTTACGTCTGGCTTGTTTTTGCCAGAGTCTACACAAGATTGCTTTCCTTTGGAGAGTAAGGCCTTTCCAGATAGTCTTACCTGAACAAAATGCTTAAAGACAAAGAAGCTAAGCCAAACGGTAACAAAACACAGAGTTCGAGCCTTTTTAATATTTATCTTTTGTCAAGTTGTATTATGTTGATTAATTTATGAAGCTGAACCCCTTTAATATTCTTAGACTTTTCAGGGGCACCTGGGTGGCTCAGTTGGTTAAGCGTTTGACTTCGGCTTAGCTCACGATCTCATGGTTAGTGAGTTTGAGCCTCGGAGCCTGCTACGGATTCTGTGTCCCCCCCCCACTCCCCGCCCCCTCCTGCTCACAC
>NW_027528635.1:1109736-1111687 GCF_008692635.1 Crocuta crocuta | reverse complement strand
TCCAATTTGATAGCTGCATGGAACGGGTCATCGTGATTATACTGAGACCAGATGTCTAGCGTCAAATCATGCCACTGCACTTGGTTCCTTGAGCTCTTGGTCAGAAAAGCATAATACAAATCTAACACTTAAATAAATGTCATGTTCAATGCACCAGAAAACTCCCAAGATCAAATTGAATAGCAGATATTGGCAGCAAGACTTCTACCATCCACAGATTATACTGATGTGACTTGCAGGCAAGGTTTAAAACAAGTCAATATTGTTGGTCTCTGATAATGCTTTTCCTGTGAGTCCAGGTGCAAATACGGACAGGACCGAACCCGTTAGAGTGTGAAGGCTCCCTATAGAGAAAGAATTCTCTAAAGTGCAACAGTATCTACCTTATTTTCCAATAACTAAATACTCTGTCCAAGACACATTCCTTGTCTCTTTTGTCAGACTAGGAGAGACAGAGATATTTGCAAGTGATCTGAAGAAAATGGAAACTTTCATTCACATCAGTTACTACTCACTAATAAAAATGGTCCCATGAACAACAGGACAAATAGCCAAAGGTTTGTCTTTTTGGTATACATGTGGAGACTAACTTGGAAATAGGTTAAGTAGAAACTTCTGAGTATTTCCATGAAAGTAAATGTATGCACATATCTATATAGATAAGACCCAAGTATTCTGAAGATAAAGACTTGGCAGTGTGCAAAATCAATAAAGACCACATTATTTCCTCCAAATGACCTTTTTTCAGACATTACAAAGCTGTGTTGAGTCAGACTCATTAGAGAGATGGCCAGTCTGAATTGGTGAAATGTCTTCAGTATTTAGAATTCACTTTATATAAATTTTATTGCTGTAAACTAATTTCAATAATATCACTAAAGCATAGTCTAATAGAACATTTAATGAGCTTTATTTTAATTAATAGATAAGGATAATTTGTAACGGACTCATTGTTTGTATTCAAGTTGATTTTGCTAATGTCCTTGGAAGAATTTGTTTCTCTAAGCAGTTTACTATCCTTCAACATTTTTCATTAACATTTTGAATAGGTTTGCCAATGCTCTTCTGCATAGATAGCACAAAAGGGGAGTTAAGTCCACAATTCTTTAAGTTATCTTAAGATTCAGTAATTAAGATTTGAGTGACTTAGTGAAAAATTCTTAAAAGTGCATTGATTACATGCAAGACAAAACTTCAGAAGTATTGGGAAAAAACTAAAAAGAACTATAAATGTAGCAAAATTCCATTTACTCTCTCCGGACAGCACCAAAAATAACTGGTTGATTAAATCAAACTGGGATATTTTGTTAAGACAAAATAAAAGAAACAGAAACCCTTCAGGTTGTTTAATAGAATTGACTAGTCTTTTTGTTTTTTTCAAACTGCCTGATGCCATACTCTCAATATACCCCAAATTTATTTGGTTTCTTAAAATATATATTTATCTGAACCAACAGCTTTTTCAAAAATATAATTTATTATTAAATTGACTTCCATACAACACCCAGTGCTCATCCCAACAAGTGCCTTCCTTAAGGCCCATCCCCCATTTCCCCTCTCCCTTCCCCACCATCAACCCTCAGTTTGTTCTCCGTATTTAAGAATCTCTTCTGGTTTGCCTCCCTCCCTCTCTGTTTGAAATTACTTTTCCCCTTTTCCTTCCCCCATGGTCTTCTGTTAAGTTTCTCAAGATCCAATATGAGTGAAAATATATGGTATGTGTCTCTCTCTGCCTGACTTATTTCACTCAGCATAATTCCCTCCAATTCCATCCACGTTGCTGCAAATGGCAGGATTTTATTCTTTTTCATTGCCAAGTAGTATTCCATTGTATATACTGGCTCTCTTTAGAAGGGTGTTTTGAATGCCGAAATATTCATCAGTCCTTTAGAAACTATTGATATCCTTCTGTGTGTTAAGGATAAAATTTTTGAGACCTTACCTCTTTTTG
>NW_027528635.1:1107533-1109241 GCF_008692635.1 Crocuta crocuta | reverse complement strand
TTAACCAAGCATATTAGAATATGAAATACTATGTTCAGTAACAAATGAACATGGAGTATCAGCAACTTATGACAATAAACATTTATTTCTCATTTAGGCAAAGGCCTACTCACATCAGATGGCTGTCCTCCATCTTCTGACTATGCCATTTGGAACACGTAAGCCCCCAGGTTTCCAAGGAAGGGGAAAAGTGGGTCGGAATAGGGTGCAGGTGTTTTTTCTTTTTAACAGATTAAGTCACTTCTATTGACATTCCACTGTTCAGAATTGTGTCACAGAGACGTTAGCAGTACTTTGGGGGGTTGGTCAATGGTGTTTTCATTCGAACTCAGGAAGGGGAAAACTCTGATGAACACAGAACAATTTCTCTACCACACTACCTTATTTTAGGTTCTCCTGAATGTAGAGCTAAAGACAGAGCTCCAAGTACAGGTGGTTTATTTGGGAGTTAATCCCAAGAGCAGGAGTAAGGGAGCAGAGAGAGGAGAGAGGAGGTCAGGTTCGGAGGAAGAACCAATACATGGCTGACACCGCCACGGTAGGCATTGGGGTCCCAACTGTGTTAGGGTCTCCGGAAAAGTGTACAGACTTCCTGTCAGAATTATCGACGTGACAGAGGCAGGATAATGTACCCGCTGGCTTTTGTCTCTCATTGGTTAAGGGTTGTTTTTGGGAAGAATAATCTCCCATTTCTCTTATGCGGAAAGAATATTCTTATCCCCTTGCCACTGAGGAAAGCCCTGGGAAGAAAGCAGAAAGATAACATGGCAAGCTTCTGAGGCAGGATGCTGCCACATGAGATGACTCTGAGTTTACACGAAAGTGTCTGCTGCAGCTCTAGGTGAAATTGGATGTGCTCTGAACATGTGACATGGAGAATCAGAGGCATCTGCCACACCCCAAAACAATCCTTTAACAAAAATAAAGGAAACAAGTACTTTTTCTTCAAAGTTGTCCCAGATAGGAGTTATGATTTGTAATCATCTGGATAATTGTTTTAATACTGCATATGACTTTTCCCATGAGGACTCAGTAGGGGGTGTATTTTTGAACTATAGGATCAACTGGAAAGCAAAATGCAGAGGTGAATGTTTGCTGAAGCAATGTAATCACTGTAGACAACTCATAGAGGTGACACAGCCCAATTTCCTTCTGCTTTTCTAGAAGTCTCCATCCCCAGAACCTATTAGATAATTGTCTCAGTGTTCTACTTCTGTAGACATTATTGAAATGCTCAGTTCACCTTCCTTTCTTTCCTGAGCGAAGAAACTTAACAGAGAAATGTGTTTATTAGTTATTAAAAATGAGGTTGGGGGAAGCTCTATAGGAATTTCCTACAGTCCTTCCTCAGAGGCATGCTATATTTTCCCTCCATATTTTCAGATGTGAAGCTGACAGGAATAATTAATCATACAAAAAGGCAAGGTACTCAAATCCAGCTAACATAATGCATGGTTCTTTTGTGGTTTTAATGAATGCCTCCTTAGTGCACCTTTCCAAGTGCATATGCAGGGTGCTTCCGTGATAGTGCAGACATACGCTTTTTTCTCTCTTCTTGTCATTGCTTCTGGTTAGTATGTTCTTGTTTGTTTATGGTTTATACTTTCAAAGAAACATGATTTATTGACTCCAGTGAGCCAGCTGAAGATTCACATTAGCCTTACTTTATATGTATTTCCATTTAAATGCCTATAAAATAAAAGCTACC
>NW_027528635.1:1106226-1107497 GCF_008692635.1 Crocuta crocuta | reverse complement strand
TACCTCTTCAACTTTTTGGCTATAAATTTTCAAAACTGAAATTTATAAACTAGTGGTATATTTCAAAAAACTCTCCTAAATTTTATCTAATTAGAAAACCTCCCAAGTTTTGCTCCTTTTCCATTCTTTATGACCTGTATCCCTGTCACAGCCTTTGTCACACTACATTATAATTTTACGTTTTCTTGTTTGTTCTTTCATTGTTATTTGGAGCTCTCCACCCTAGTGGCACTTAGCAGGGTCTTAGTAAATATTTGTTGAATGGGCAAATGGTTAAATGTGTGATTTGACAACCCGGATTGTGTTAATTTCTCTTATCTGGAATACGATGCGTCTCTTGGGATGTTGCCCATGAATAAATCCATACAGAATCCCCAAAAGGACTTCAGAAGTATATAAAGACAGTGAACAAAGCATGCAAGCGATATCCACATGGGAAGATACAAATATAATCCATCAAACTGGGGACCAAAATGGGACCTTATGGATGTTCATTTTATAGATGAGGGAATTGAAGACCATAGGAAAATGATTTCCCAGGGTCATCAAACTATTTAGTGGTAGAACCAGGTTTTCAATCCTAACCTACTCTACAGTATGAAAGATGGAAGCTAAAAAGCTTAAAAATAATTCAAAGGTTTAAGGATGTATTTTAAAGATAAATGTTATTTAGACAAAGATTGGTTGGGGACTGATCATACCCAAGGGGTCAATGGTGACCCCTATCTCACCAGAAATAATTACAAAAGGATGAAGGTGTTGAATCGAATAAATGAGCTGGGAAAGAGGGAGAGAGGAAAAGTAGACCAATCACTGTATTTCTGAGATTCACAAATTTCACATTTCCTGATTAAGAGTATATTTTATAATTGAAAGGATCTATGTAGGTCTTAAATGTGGCCAGTGACTTTTTGACTGAATTATGTTACTCCCTCCTTAACCCCTCCCACCCAACAAAAAGATGATGCATCTACGAAGGGAAGCAAACTGGTGAAATTTATATGTGTTTGTGCTGAACTGAAGTCATTCTGTAGCACTGCTTAAGTATTTATTTTTCTGAAAGGGCTCTTTTTATTAAATACTTCTCCATTCTATTATTTCCAGCTAGTGGAAATGCATCATGAGTATTTAAATCTCCAAGATGAGCTAGATTCTAAATCTGCACCTCATGTTTCTCAGCTGAGTCTCTTCTTCAAATTATATATGCATTTTCTGTATCTGTATTCCGATTCATTTTTCACACTTTCACAGTCTGGGAGGGGAAGCATACA
>NW_027528635.1:1096142-1106026 GCF_008692635.1 Crocuta crocuta | reverse complement strand
GGAACCATACATTTGGTAGTTCTTGACCTATTTTTAAATTTCATCAAATTTTTTCAACTTTTGCCTTTGCCCAGGAGGAACAACCACTTTAGATTGAACTGCATTACAATTATTTTTGTAAACTGAATCCAAATTGGGTCGCAGTGCTATTTTTGTCTTTAATCAACTTAAAAGTGTTTTTTCCACTATTTCCACTTAATGGGTTTCTTTCTAGATATGTCGCTCTTATTCTAAGGACCTTGCTAGCTGTAATTCTGGGCTATAGATAACTCTATAGTGTCATGATCAACAACTATTTCCAGCTTGTTCTTGAATAAAATCCTTGAAAACATTTGCTCTCATGTTTCCAGCCCTCTGTGGCCTCAAACTATCATGCTGAAATGACTCCCAACCATTATAGTTTACTAATTTTAAGTGATTTTACTTTCTACCATCCAAATCACTAGCGTTCCTTAAGACTGAAGGGATGATCCAATACAATATCCTTATATAATGACCAAGAAACCTGATGCCCAGAGAAGTTAAACAGTTTTTCCAAAGTCACACAGCTTGATAGTAGCCTAGCCTAAATTAGAACTCAAGGCTCTTGAATTTTGCAATAAGGCTCTTTCCACCCTACCATAGTATATTTATTTATATGACTAATGTCTAATTCCTATGTCTTATTTTAGTCTCCAAAATATTTGTAATATTCTGATTATTAAAAAAATTTTTAATGTTTATTTTTGAGAGAGAGACAGAGCATGAGCAGGAGAGGGGCAGAGAGAGAGAGAGAGAGAGGGAGACACAGAATCTGAAACAGGCTCCAGGATCTGAGCTGTCAGCACAGAGCCTGATGCGGGGCTTGAACTCAGGAACAGGGAGATCATGACCTGAGCCGAACTTAACTGGGATGCTTAACTAAGCCACCCAGGTGCCCCTCTGATTATTTTAACCTTTGACTTGAGTTTTTGTGACAATAAAGATAACAGAATCTACTCTTATCCTTATCATCCCCAATTATCCTATTGTCAATAAAAGATGTCTTCATTTCCATGTATGGTAGGAAGCACATTGACATAGCATTTTAATTTGAATTAATGGAAAAAAAATAATTTGTATTAATGGTACCACTTAGAAAGGAAGGCCAGATCAAACACTATAATTGATCTTCATTATAATTCCAGTAAAGGCCAGCAGCTCTATAGTTATAGCCGTGTTGTATCATGAGTGTTTTGAAATGAGTGGCTCTGGAGAAGACATTCACATCATAGAACCAAGGTGATAAAGTCAAGGATATAGATGAAAGAAAGAAAAGAAAGAAAGAAAGAAAGAAAGAAAGGAAGGAAGGAAGGAAGGAAGGAAGGAAGAAAGAAAGAAAGAAAGAAAGGAAGAAAGGAAGAAAAGAAAAAAAAAGAAAAAAAAATTAAACCCAAACCCAAAAAACACAACCCACAGTTAAAGAATTTCCTGTATTTAAATATTGTTACCCATGATTTTAAGTCTTAATATTGTTATTTCCAGAAATAGGGTGCTCCTAGGGATTCCAAATGTTGGCATGAATTTTTAAAATGTTTTATGAATGAAGACAAAGATTACATGTTGTTATAATGACATTTGGAGGCATTCAACAACAGGGTAGCGTAAGAACTCTATGGCTTTAGAGCAGAGAAACCTCATTTTCAAAGACAATGTGCCACCAAACACAAAAGTGGAAGTGATTATCTACTCATAGGCGCTAAAGAAAACACTCTGTGCTTCTGTTACAAGTGTTTATGTTCTATGAGAATGAGATTCTAAAGTAAAGCAGAGTATTAACTCACAGCTCCTGCGTGGTCCGTCACACACTTTAAAAACCTACATGTAATTCTTGAGGTGAACGTAAAGGCAAACTCAATTGAGATAAGGACAAACTCTGTTCACAAAAGACATGGTATATTTTTTGACACACTACGTTGCCATTCTGCCAATAAATTCCAAATTTGCAACTGGCTTCGAAATCATTGAGGAGTGGTTCTGTCCTGTGGCAGTAAGCAAAGATTTGCACAGAGCAAGAGTCACAGGAAGCCCATGTTGTTTCAATTTAAGAATAGCTGTACATATTCAAAAAGAAGAAGTGGAAAAATCATCTTGAAAAATCAATGATTAGACCACCTGTCCTTCAATTATGTGGATGGGTCATCAGAGAAGAGAAGCTAAATTACTGAGATAATTGCTTCCACTTCCCTTTCATTTTTCATGTGTAAGCACAATACTTTGCATTCTGTATTAAAAACCTTTTTTGGCCATTTGTTGGTTTTACTGATGAATTCTGGCTTCTCTTCATGGCCATTACTTCAAATCGGAGAGCATACGTTGTAAAGTAAAAGAAGACAAACTTGTAAACTAAAACAAAATGTTTTCAAGAGGAGATTAGGGTCAAAGATTACAATCAATAGACTGGAGTCATCTTGGGAGCTTGTAACAAATATCGATTCCCAGGGCTCCCCACAGACCCCTTTGTTGTGGGGCACCGGGATGTGGATTTGTAACCAGCTCCCCCCGTGATTCTGATGCATCCAGGGTGGCCAGCAACAGTGATCTGGGGGAGCTACTAAACTGTGTCATAGCAAACGTGTAGCTGTTGGGGCTCTCTAGGACATTTCTGACACAGTTCACAGTCTGAAATCATGCTTTTTTTTTTTTTAACCTTTCTGAGTCTATTTACAGGCCACGGAAAGTGGTAGGGAGAGAACCATTCCCATTAAAATTCCTAATCAGAGCAGTCCCCACCTGGTATTTTCATAGCACAATGGGAGAAATGGGTACTGTGCAAACTTTGATCTGGTCCTACATCTGAAACTAATATTGCACTGGATGTTAACTAGCTGGAACTTAAATAAAAACTTGGTGGGGGGGAACCCTTCTATCTGGTAGAAGGCCTATTGGCCTACAACTTTTATTTGGAGGATGTTTCAGAGATAGCTGGTTGGGTACAGACTCACTGTTTTTGTTAGAACTAAATAAATGTGTTTTCCCATTTGTCATGAACACCACCACTCACCAAAATACACGCTAAGATTTATGGAATTTCTGCACAATTAATCTGATGCGATTATTAAGATGACAAAATTAACAAAATCGCCACAGTTACTATATATAGAATCATCAATTACTCAGATTCTTAGGCAGTCATTACTGAAGAAAACCACAAATCCTCAAGCCAGTCATGAAGCTGTGACTGGGAAAGCATCAGATTTTAAATGACAAAAGAGTTATTTTTGTTTTTCAAATCCTGATGTATCTGAGCTTATCTAACTTGCTTGAATTTGTGGTATATTTGCACCAGTTGCATTTGACCAAAGTAGCCATAAATGTTTTGCAGCAATGTGATGGTAAATGGAAACAATCAGATTACTAGAAGGAAAAATAGACATGATTTGTACCGTTTAGCAATTTTGGTGGCATTCCCAGCTACCATAGCGACTTTCAAACCACCAAATGGATGTCACTATATGAAGAGTTGGGAAGAATCGTGCACAGCTGGCTCTCACAAGCTGACGTGATCTGGTTCCAGCTCTCCACTGGCCGTGTGCTTTATGGTTATGGTTACCAAATGGTTAGCAAGGCACAATTCCATCTTACTTCCTCATTCTATCACACCCAGGATCACTGCTAGGAAGTAGGGAAGCACAGAGGAGAGGCAAGGGTTCCTGCCTCCCAGCCTTTATGGAGAAAATAGACAAAGAGAGGCAACTGTTCTGTGCTGTGAGCTGTAAAGGGAATGAGCACCAAAGAGGGGCATCCAATCCTATTTGAGGATTTGGAGAAGGCTTCCCTGAGGTGCTGACATCCACGCCAGATCTCATAGGGTCAATCTGTGGATCACACTTTGATAAACCTCACCTGGGGTATTTTGTTGGAGACAGGAGATTAACTGAGTCTGGAGAGGTAGCTAGGGCCAGGTTCCAGACGAACTTGAGAAGTATGATTAGGAGCTTGGACATTATGCCTGTTATTAATGTAGGACCATGGAAGGGGTGAAGATTACTGGATCCAGGGCAGAGGACACTTTGGTAAGGCAGGGATGTGCTGGGGGGTAGAGACAGATACTGGGCAAAACTCAAGGAGCTCATACATTCCTCATATAGAGAGACCCGTAAGCATAGAGTTTACTTGGATACAAGGCAGTAAGAGCCTTAATAAGGGTATGAGCTTGGCTGAGGATTGTTCTCTAGTTTCCTGTCATGTATGCACAACTAGGTTGTAAGTTTCACGATTTGAATATGAAAGTTTAGAATGTTACCAGTTACACAGATGTCTCTGAACAGTCATGCAGTAGTATGGAGAAGCAAAATATGCAAGTGTTTTACTGAATGTTTCCATTTCCACCTGGAGTTTGATTTTCTGTAGCTATATCCCCACCTGATACTGAAAACAAATAATAATAAAAGGAAAAGAACTTCCTTTGTTTCTTTTTTCAATTATCAATACATGCAAAATCAACATGAACATGTAAATGTATTTTAAAACTTATTACAGCAGGTATTAGTATACAGGAATGCTGGATATCTCTAACTTCATCTAATATTTACCAATTGTTTATACATTTAGGACTCCTTCTTTGCAAAAGAGGAGTCAAATATTTTGAATACAGATCTTTCTCAACTTAAAATGGGGTTACGTCTCAATAAATCTATTGTAAGTTGAAAATATTAAGTCAGTAATGCGTTTGATACACCCAATCCACTGAACATCAGAGCTTAGCTGAGCCTACCTTACATGTGCTCAGAACACTTACATGAGCCCCCAGTTGGGCAAAACCATTTAACACAAAGCCTATTTGATAATAAAGTGTTGACTATTTCATGTAATTGATTGAATACTCTACTGAAAGTGAAAAGCAGAAGGGTTGTGTGGGGACAGAAGGGTTGTAAGTGTTTTAGTTGTGGACTCTCGTGATCACGTGGCTGCCTCTGCCCAGAATCACAAGAGAGGGACTAACTGCCTATCACTAGTCAAAGTTGAATCATTGCAGTGCCCCTGGGTGGCTCAGTCGGTTAAGTGTCGGACTTCAGCTCAGGTCATGATTTCATGGTTCGTGAGTTTGAGCTCTGCACTGGGGTCTGTGCTGACAGTGCTGAGCCTGCTTGGGATTCTCTCTCTCTCTCTCTCTCTCTCTCTCTCTCTCTCTCTGCCCCTGCCCCACTCATGCTCACATTCTCTTTCTCTCAAAAAATAAACTTAAAAAATGTTGAACTATTGCAAGTTGGGGACTACCTGTGCTCAGAAATT
This sequence comes from Crocuta crocuta, assembly GCF_008692635.1. NCBI lineage: Eukaryota > Metazoa > Chordata > Mammalia > Carnivora > Hyaenidae > Crocuta > Crocuta crocuta. Next base: position 1,100,773 of record NW_027528635.1, on the reverse strand, counting down.
TTCTAATTATGAAAGAGTAGTTGTACAAGTTTAATGATACTGGGAGGGGCACCTGAGTAGCTCAGTTCGTCAAGCATCTGCCTCTTAGTTTGAGCTCAGGTCATGATCTTATGGTTCGTGAATTTGAGCGCCGCATTGGGCTCTGTGCTGACAGTGTGGAGCATGCTTGGGATTCCTTCTCTTTTCTCTGCCTCTCTCCTGCTGTTTCCCTCTCCCTCTCTCAAAATAAATAAACTTAAAACAATTTAATAATAGTGGGAAATCAACTGCAGTGGTTTATAATAACCCATACAACAATATACTATACAGAAAATGACCTTCGATTTGCTTGTGATCTAGAGATAGGTGACATTGTGTTATACCCTCAAATCAGCTTCTCACAACCAAGCCCTGTATTATCGACACAGGTTATTCTTCAACTCTAAAACTCAGTAAAATAGCATTTTCTTTGGAANCAATTTAGTATTAAATATACTAAAAATAATTCACCCAATTTACTAGCATTAACAAATAAGCTACACAATTATATAAAAGCACTGCTGTGTAGAAAATATACATAGGACGGAGACATAGTTGGTGATAGGACTGAAATTTTCTTGGTGTTTTAGCCTGTGCCCCATATGGCACAAGTGATGTTTTAAATAATCTTCAACCTCAAACATTTGGTTAAACGAAGAGAAGGTAGTTAATATGCATAGGTGAGTGTGTGCTCTGTCTGTGGCTGGAAGCTTCTATTTAAAATAAAAGAAAGTGTAGTCTGCACTATGCTATAGTCAGAATCTTACGGATCTCAGGAATTTAACACAAGAAGCCTTTCCATTTTGCTCACTCTACCTGTCCCACACAAATAGGCGGTGAGATGGGGTACGGTAGGTTCACAGATCAATGGTTGATCTACCTTGTGATGTTACCATTTCAGTGTGGGGTTTCTAGGGCACTGATGTCAGGGAAAGAGAAAGCATAGAGACTTTTCCCAATCTCACTGCTTTGGAGGGAAGTGGCACATAATCATTGCCATTCATATTTCATTGACTAGACTTAATCACATGCTCCCTCCTAGCTGCAAGGGAGAGCGGGAATGTTCGTGTGCTCAGAAAGGAGAGGGAATCTGGACGTGGGTGAATGCTGGAATACTGACCATAGAAAATAAAGGACTAATTGTTAAATATATGGAATAAGGGCGGAAAAACTTCAAGTACTCCACTAGAACTGGTCTTTGAGACTCTATGCTCTTTAGATCCAAGAGCCATGGCTTATACGATTTTGTATCTTTAATGGATATGACAACGCCTGACACATAGGCGTTTGAACAAATGTTGAATGACTGATTTTCCCCAAATCTATAGAAGAGTGAGAGTTTGAGTTGCTTGAATTGGAAGTGATATCTGCACCCAGATGGCAAAAAATATTGGATTTATTAGATAAAAAGATAGAATCAGTTAATAATGAATCAACTGCTACTCATCAGTTTGCTGTAAAGGTAATCTACAAGTTCAACATAATCACCCATTGTTTTTTTTAACTTCCTGGTTTTATGTGTTTCTGGAGTGGGGAGACACATGTAGTTAGAAGAACTCCAAAAGCTGGCTGAACTGAATTGAAGTAGCCAATCAAGGAAACCTGTCAGCAAACCACTTACACCTCCACCTCCCAGAAATTCCATCACATATGCTGCTAAGGGGGCTTAGCCTCTGTCTGTGCTGTTTTGGTATCCACAGAAACATAACTGGAGAGCTGGAAAGCACCTTAGAAAGTATTTGGTTTAGGCGTGTTAACTGGTAGAGCACCACTCCCCAGTCCTCTGTCCATGGGAGATATTTTGCTGTAGCTTTATATGGGCTTTTAAGTGAGCTGAGGGCCATGCAGATAATTTGCTATATACACTATGAGCTTACACGACAAGGTATTGTGCTATAAATTTTATATAAATTGTCTAATGCATTCCTTACTGTACTCTATAAGGCAGGCAGTATTATTCTCCTTTTATGGGTGGGGAGACAGAGGCTTAGAGAAGTATCATGCTAAGTGGGTCCAGGACATTTTGATTCCAAATCCAGTACTCTTTTTTTTTTAAAACTACTTTTATTTATTTAGCTGGAGAGACAGAGGGAGGGAGGGAGAGAGAGAGAGAGAGAGAGAGAGTGTGTGTGTGTGTGTGTGTGTGTGTGTGTGTGTGTGTGTGTGTTGGGGGGGTAGAGCAGAGAGAGAGAGAGGGAGAGACAGAGTCACAAGCAGGCTCTGTGCTGTCAGCAGAGAGCCCAATGTGGGGCTGCAACTCATAAACCTTGACTGAGATCATGACCGGAGCTGAGATCAAGAACTGGATGCTCAACTGATGGAGCCACCCAGGCGCCCCATAAATCCAGGACTCTTAACCTGGGCTCTTAATCGTTATGAAACAATGCAATTACAACAGAGTACAGTGACGATATTGCACCAGGACACTCAGAATCTTTCTGAACACAATGACACAAGCAACCACTTCCAATCAGTGGTGATGATCAAGGACACTTATTTTCCTTCTTTGTCAACTGCCTTAATTCACATGAGAAAACGGAGGTCCAGCGGGAAGAGAGTGTCCAAGGCTACCTTCCGGAGACAGTGTCAGAACCAGGAACAGGAGAACTCAGCAGTCCTGACTTCAAACACTTGGGCTCCTACAGCGGGATATCTATGGACACGTCTGCTCCAGCAAAGGTGACAGCTCAGAGACAGGAGACACTTCATTCCCATTGGACAACGGACCCACAAGAGGGCCCAGTCTCAGGGTGGGGAGTACCTGAGCATTTCTAGAAGACTCAGTGAATACTTCTTCAATGTTTTCCTATAAAGCATTTAGTATTCAAATGGGGTGTGCCAAGGGTCATGCAGAATTTCAGAGATGGGGAGAATTTCAGGGACTGCTTTAGTCTGAAACCCCCCAACCAGACTAAATCATGTCTGGTGCCTTTGGTCACCAATGAGGCTGACTCACAAGGAAGGAAATCCAGAAGGTCAGAGCAAGAAAGTGAAACAGAAGAGGAAGAGGCGATAAGAAACAGAAGGGGGGAGGGGCACCTGGGTGGCTTAGTCGGGTAAGCATCCTACTCTTGATTTTGGCTCAGGTCATGATCTCACAGTTCATGGGTTCGAGCCCCATGTTAGGCTCTGCGCTGACAGCATGGTGCCTACTTGGGATTCTCTCTTTCCCTCTCTCTCTGCCCCTCCCCACTGTCAAAATAGATAAACAAACTTTAAAAAATTTAAAAAAAGGAAATAGAAGGGGCAAAGTGGAAAAGAGATAAAATTATAAAAACATTTGTTATGCTGATTAGTAGAGAGAGGCTTAGCAAAAATTCTCCTCACTATTCCCATGAAGTTCAAACTCAATCATTTGCGCCCTCAAAGTCAATATACAGACAAAATCTCTCACTGCGGCATGAAGCCTGTGGCTTCTTCAGTGCTTGTGGATACAACATCCTTTTCCTCCCTTAATTACTCATTTTGTATGGTCTGGATTTTACCTTTTCCCACTTAGCCATTCTCCAATCGGCTAAGTCACTGTCTTTGGGGCCCAGAAATGTACCAAGGACCCTCAAAGGCAAGCTGAGGGCCTGCTGTTTATCTCAGCCCCAAACTGCAGCTTCTCTCCTCGTCTGATGATTTGAGGTGCATGTCATCTCCTGTTCAGAGATGAGAGCTAGCTTTGGACAGATGAGTGATTTCAGGTTTGTAGAAGCCCTTGAACCTTTTCAGGAAAGGTCTTTCAGGGGCGCCTGGGTGGCTCAGTCAGTTAAGCGTCCGACTTCGGCTCAGGTCATGATCTCACGGTTCGTGGGTTCGAGCCCCGCGTCGGGCTCTGTGCTGACAGCCAGCTCAGAGCCTGGAGCCTGCTTCAGATTCTGTGTCTCCCTCTCTCTCTGACCCTCCCCTGCTCACACTGTCTCTCTCTCAGAAAGAAAAAAAAAAGTCTTTCAATTTCTAAAACATGAAGGGGTACAAGAAATGAGGGCTCTGGATGTCTTCGCAGTAACTTTCCTTACAATTCCTTTTCTGTTCAAGCATAGCATGCACTGTGCTCTTCATAGTGCTAAGAAAGCACCAGGAAAGGAGCCTCATTTTATGGCATCTCATTGTGTTAGCAGAACAGAAATGTTGAATGAAAGACGGAAATTAGTGAGGGAAATTCTACATTAACCTTAAGAGCATCTGACAGAACATCATATTCTGTGTAATTTAAACACCCGAATAGAGCAAGCAGAGTTTAATTAAAGGAAAACTATGGGTTACAAACCTTAGACAATGATTATAATGGGTGCTTAACAATATCTGCACTTAATTCATTCTGATTATTTCTAAGGCTCCAGTACTATTATTCTGCGTATCTAACATCACGAAGTCAAGAGAATTGTAGATGTCAGCCTTGGCAAACAACAGTCCAATGTGAAATTTTAAAAACTAACATTTNNNNTCGTGGGTTTGAGCCCCACATTAGGCTCTGTGCTGACAGCTCAGAGCCTGGAGCCTGCTTCGGATTTTGTGTCTCCTCCTTCTCTGCCTCTCCCCTGCTCACGCTCTGTCTGTCTGTCTCTGTCTCTCTCTCAAAAATAAAAATTAAAGAATAATTTAAAAATTAAATAGAAAAACCCTAG
>NW_027528635.1:1093188-1096109 GCF_008692635.1 Crocuta crocuta | reverse complement strand
TACTGCTCTTGTGTAAGTCGTGTCAAGTAGGTGTGTTTGTGTGTGTGTCTAAGTTTTATTTATTTTGAAAGTGAGAGAGAGTGCGTGAACACATGTGAGAGTGGGGGAGAGGCAGAGAGAGAGGGAGAGAGAAGCTCAGGCAGGTTCTGCACTGTCAGTGCAGCGCCCGACGCCATGCTCGAACTCATGAACCATGAGATCAGGACCTGAGCCGACACTGGGATGCTTAACCCACTGAGCCACCCAGGCGCCCCCGTGTGTGTGTTTTAATGGAAAGCACAACCTGGCATTTTGGTGTTGCCAAGAGAAATCCTGCGGATAGGCATAACTTTAGTGAATTTAGTGAATTCACTACTAGTCCAGATTCTGACCTTCAGCCTCAGTGTCAGACAGTCTTTTCTACACTTGGATGGGGGGGCCACTGCCTTCGTATACACGGTAATGTCGCCTCTCATAGGAACAACTGCATTCCCACTCTCCCTTGCAGCTTGGTGGGAACATGTGACCCAGTTTAGCCAATGAAATATGAGAGGAAATGGCTACGTCACTTGCCCTCTGATAAGCTGTTTGAAAATCACTTCCTCAGCTACTATTGGTGAAATAATAAGGAGGCTTAAACTAAGGTGCATGCAGAGATCTTGACTTGAATTTTAATCACCTATAATCTGGAAAACGGAAGAAAAACATGGAAATACCTTCTAATTAAACTTACCAATTAAATCTGAACTTCAAGAATAGCAGGAATGGAATCCTATTACCCTTATTTCTGAGGCTGACCCTTTAGGATTAAAGTCTGTTTATGACTGGACCCTTCTGGTACATTTACATTCTTTTTAAAAAATGTTTATTATTTTTGTGAGAGAGTGAGTGGGGGAAGGGGCAGAGATAGAGAGGGGGACAGAGGATCTAAAGTGGGCTCCATGCTGTCAGCACAGAGCCTGATGCGAGGCTCAAATCCATGAACTGCAAGATCATGGCCTAAGCTGAAGTCAGCTGCTTCACTGACTGAGCCATCCAGGTGCCCCAGTACATTTGCATTCTTGAAAGGGCCCTTTCTTGTGCACTGATGCGAGGGCTCTGTGATACTGCCTGCCTGCCCTGCCCATCACTCTGCTATTTTACACACTGGTTTTAGTACCTGGATCCATATCTTATGTCCCTATGTATGTATTCCCAACTGGTTTCCTTTCCCATTAGTCTCATAGGGCTTTGGGTCAGGAATTAGGGTTCTGCTTTGTCCCCACCCCAAGCCTCCAGGAATGCAGTTGCTGCAACTCAGTGCCAGGGTTCAGACGGGCTGCCTAGTGCTAGATCTGCCACATGCTGACTGGGTGTGTAGACTGGACTCCTGCTTACAGTAGACGGCTGCACCATCTTGCTGCATCTGCGCTCCTTAGAGGGAGAGGCATATGCCTGATCTCCAGACAGAATTAACAACAGAGACCCTGGAGCTCCTGGTGACGTTTATAAATTTCATGGATAAAAAAAAAATCTTATATGCTTCCAGAGAAAAATAACATTAAGCAAAGAGAGAGAGAGAGAGAGAGAAATAATGGGTAACTTAAAGAAGAACGTGACTCAGAATGGTATAAAATATCCAATCTGCAACAGTGGAAGCTCTGAGAGGAGAGTTTTATGTACATATTCGTAAGAATAAAGGACTCTGATGTTAGAATTTGATTGTCGCATCTATCTTTCACACGTGAGAAAGGAAAAAAAGGCATTTTTGATATGCCAGAGCTTAGAAAACATAACAGAACTTTAAGGAATCACTCCAGCTTAGTGAAAAATGAATCAGAAAAAACACAAGTTGGTGGAAGATTGAGTATACGAGAAGCAATGGTGACACTAAAACATAAACAAAAATCAAATAATTGCTGTTAATGTACAATGTGAATTATCATGAAAATGTTAAGGAGTAATTTCTGGGCAGAGAAAATACATTAGGTCTATAAAAAATAATAACTTAGAAACCACATTTCAAGTCTATGACACCAAAGATAGGAATTGGAGAAAGAATAAAAATGTGTAAAGGGTCAGTTTAGTGCACTGTGGATACATTCTTTGGTTTTTGTCTATTAATATATCAATATTCATTTCAAGTAGGCGCTTTTGTTTAGGGTACAGAAAAACTATGTGCTACTTCTTTGAAACTGGTAGCTGGGGAAAAAGAATGCAAATTGAAAAAAAATGAAGCATTCAGAAAAAGATAAAGATAACAAAAAAGCTAATTAAACAGAAAATTAAAAAATAAAGTTTTAGAAATAAGACCAGACATATTGGTAATTATAATAAATGCAAATTGGTGCAACTGACCTGCTAAAAAAAAGTTGTGATTAAATGTACTGCTCACAAGGAAAACACCTAAATTAAATTATATAGAAAGATTAAAAGTAAAGAAGTGATTAAACATATATTAGGAAAATGCATATCAGAAAGTAGGGCAAGCAATATTAATATCAGATACAATGAAATTTTAAGCCAATAGGCTTGTGCTCAGGACAATATATGAGCAAAATTCATAAGGTAAAATGCTTTAAGAATCAAGAATTTGATTAAAAACACAATTGCATTGAAAGACAGTAACACAGAATAAGTAGGGCAAAATCAATAATGATATAAAAGATTTAGATAAGTATAAATGGGGTTAATTTAAGAAGTTAGAAGAGAGCAGTTTATCTATTTTTAAAAAATGTTTGAGAGAGAGAGAGGGAGCGAGTGAGCACGGCGGAGCTTCAGAGACAGAGGGAGAGAGAGATTCCCAAGCTGACAGCACAGAGCCTGACATGAGGCTCGATCTCACGAACGATGAGATTGTGACCAGAGCCAAAATCAAGAGTCGGACCCGTAACCTACTGAGCCACCCAGGCACCCCAAGAGCACTTTTTCTAAAAACAAAGAATATATATTTTTTCCCACAC
>NW_027528635.1:1088429-1093177 GCF_008692635.1 Crocuta crocuta | reverse complement strand
TGTTGAACTAAGAGAAAACTTTAACAGACTCAAAAAGTCTGAATTTTATAGGCCTCGTTTTCAGACCATAATGCAATACTAACAATCAAGGGCAAACAAGAAAAACCTGTGTGCTCAGGTGTGCGCATGTGCGCATGTATCAGTGTGTGTCGTCGTAGTAGTGATCAGAGCAGGAGTGGGGTTAAAGAAACAGCGGTCCAGTTTGAAGCAAAAGGAGGCTGCAGAGAGCTCTAGAAGAGATGTCTCCAGGAGAAAAAGACAACTTTATGCACCAAACAGTAAGAATGAAAAAACAAAGCATTATAAAATAATGGAGGAATATTATTATTTTGACAACAGCAACGGGACAATTAAAAATCCGAGGAAACAACAGAAACAAAATCCTGTAGGAGAGAGTCATAGTTGCAAATGTAAAGCAAATGAAAATGGAGAAAGGTTTTCAGTAATCGGTACAGTGTAAAAAGGGAGAATCCATTTGACTAACATGGGAAAGCCCTATCTTTAAAATACTTTTTTTACTTTTATATATTTTCAAACTTACAGAAAAAGTTGCATGAGCACTGAAATTTTATGTACTATCTTCAGACTGACCAACTGTTTACCTTATATTTATTTCTTCCTTTTTTCCCCTTATGTTGGGTTTACTTTGATCTTCTTTTTCTAATTCCTTAACATGACAGTTGATATCGTTCAGTTGAAGACTTCTTTCCTAATTTAGGTGCTTAGAGCTATAAATTTCCCTGTACACATTGCTTCAGCAGCATCCCACGTATATTATGCTTTCATTCCATTGAAAATGCTTTCTAATTTTTCTTTGGATCTCTTCTTTGACCCATGGCTTATTTAGAAGTATGTTATTTAATATTCAAATATTGTGGATTTTCCAGGTATTTTTCTGTTACCAATTTATAATTGAATTATAGCCAGAATACATACCTTTCCTGGTTTGAATGCTTTTAAATGTACCGCTATTTGTTTTATGGCCCCAAACATGGTCTGCCTTAATAAATATTTCATTATTTTTTAAAAGAATGTATATTTTTCTATTGTTGGGTAGATATTCTAAACTGTCAATTAGGTCAAGTCGATTGATAGCGTTGTTCAAATATTCGATTTCCTTCATGATTTTTTTGTTTATTCGTTCTATCAATTATTGAAAGAGGGTTCTTGCAATCTCCAGTTGAAACTGTGGATTTGTTATTCCTTTCATTTCTATCAAGTTTTGTTCTGTGTATTTGGAAACTGTCCTCTCGGTGAAGTGACCACTTCATTTCTCCTTCAATTATGGATGATAATTTTGCTTGAATACAGATTTCTAGCTTGTGTTTTTCCCCCCAGCACTTTAAATACTGTACTTCACTTTTATTGCTTGCATAGTTTGTGAAGAGAAGTTGGATATAATTCTTATCCTTGTTTTGCTACAGGTAAATTGTCCCCTCCCCCCCAATGGCTTCTTTAAAGATTTTGTTTTTGGCTTTCTGTAGTTTGAATATGAATACCTAGGTGAGATGTTTAATTTATTCTGCTTGGTGTTCTCTAGGAGACCTGGATCTGTGGTTTGGTGTCTTTGGTTAATTTTGGATAATTCTCAGTCTTCTTTATCTTTTGTGTATCTACTATTGTGTTTTTTTTTTTTTTCTTCCCTCTAGTAATGTGACGGTGAGGTGGGGGGAAGGGGAAGCATTCTCTATTCCTATGATTACATCTCAGTCTTTTAGTACGCCTATGCTCTGGACTGCCAACTTCCCATGAGTTTCTTAAGTTTCCTCCCCCCTTAGATGGGGCAGGTTGACTAGAATGAATTGGAGTTGGCTATTTCCCTTCCCCTAGGTGATACAGGTTCTGATAATACCCCAGCAGGTTAGGCTCTGGTTAAGTTGTTTCCTCTGAGGGCAAACCTTTACACAAATAACAGAATGCTCTGCTTTTTCAAAATGGCGTCTCTTTGGTCTTTAGCTCCAGCAGGATTTCATAAGCTCCCACCTGAATCCTGAAGCTCATACAAAAGGCACTGGTGTCTGTGGATGGCATTAGACCCTTGTTGCTGTGAGAGGATTTAAGTGCCCGCCTGCCTTCAAATATGTTTTAAAGAGATTAAAAAATAAGGAAATATGTTTTGTTTACCCCCAAAGTTAGTATTTCCAGTGCTTTTTATTCTGTTGTATGGAGCCATATTTTCTTCTGGCATGATATTCTTCCCGTTTACAGAATACCTTCCACACCTGTTTGTAGTGCCAGTCTGTTAGTGATGAATTGTCTTAGTGGTTTTTCTTCTCCTGTTATAGTCTTTATTTTGTGTTCATTTTTTGAAAAGTAGTTTTCACTGGGTATAGAATTCTAGGTTGAGAGGACCGTATGCTTCTAATACTTTAAAGATGTCACACCAACGTATCGATTTTACAATGCTTCTAAGAAGAATTTGATTTTGTTATACCTAATATATTTTTCCCCCTCTGGTTATTTTTTTAAATGTTATTTTATTTTTCTGAGAGACAGCATGAGCAGAGGAGGGGCAGAGAGAGAGGGGGACAGAGGATCCAAAGCGGGCTCTGAGCTGACAGCAGTGAGTGTGGTGTGGTGCTCGAACTCAGGAACCGTGAGATCACGACCTGAGCTGAAGTCAGACGCTCAACTGAGTGACCCACCCAGGCACCCTCTCCTCTGGTTATTTTAAAAGATTTTACCTTTATCACTGATTTTCAACAATTTGATTATGACATGCTCTGGTCTATCTGTTTTCTTCATGATCTTGTTTGGGTTTTGAGCTTCTTGGATCTCAGGGATTATAATTTTCATCAAGTCTGGGAATATTTCAGGCTTAATTTTTCAGACCCTATATTATTTTATTCTGGAAAGTTTCACATAAGTTAGGCTATTTTGTTGTCATTGGTCACTGACGATGTGGGTGTGGCTTTTTCCATTTCCCTGTGTATTTTGTTTTGAAAAGTTTCTATTGCTATATTATCAAGTTCATTAATTTTTTCTTTTGTACTGTTTTCACTAAAGTCTCTGTCAGCATGGTGCAAACTCCGAAGTCTNTGTGTGATCATGACCTGAGCCGAAGTCGGACGCTTAACCGACTGAGCCACCCAGGCGCCCCAAGTGAGTTTTATTCTTATTATTTTTTTAAATCTCTGGATGGTAATAGATAATATTAAAGGTGATAAATCATGAAATGATGATATATCTACTTCTCCTGCTCCTAGAAAAATATCTGACATACATTAGGTGGTTAATAGATTTAATAAATTAATGGGTAAAAATAGAATTAGAGNGTGAGTTAAGATGGATGCATTTCTTCACAAGGTTTTTTAAATTATTTGCCTTCTGAAATGTGACCATATTAATATATTTATTTTAAAAGTTATATAGTGGGGTTCCTGGGTGTCTCAGTCAGTTAAACATCTGACTCTTGATTTTAGCTCAAGCNAACTATAAACAAAATATATCTGCATAACCAATATCTGTCAAAAATTTAATTGGAATATAATATTGAATATGCCCTTCAGAACTTCAGAAATAAGCATTCTTTCTACCGGGTAAGCAACATTGTTGATTACTTTAGGTTATTCAAATCCTACTGCTGCATTAGGCAAGATTAGCAGAAAGCAAAGTACCTTAAACTCATTCTCTAAATCAGGATTCTTCAATGTATGGTCCATGGAACATTGGTTGCCTTGCATATATTTTAACTATTCCGTNCCAATATTTTCCCAACAAAATCTGACATAAATGTATCCCAAAGGATACGGATAACTTTGTTACTTAAACCGGAGGAAACACAGAGAATACATGGGCTTCTTTCAACATCATACTCATCATGGCAAAACAGGTACAATGAGATTCAACTGACACTCTGAAGAAAGTTGCTAAAGTCAGCAATGGGTGTCTCTCATGAAAGGATAACTCGTATGGGAATTACATCCCTGCCATAAATGATTAGAGTAGTGGGACTAGTAGATGAAGTAACTGTTGTCAAACAGCAGGTAAGCACAGGCGTCTGAGGCCTGAGAGAAAGGAAAGAGACAAGTTGAATCCTACTTTTTCCATGAATTTCTATCTGGATGCAATTTCTAGTCTATTATACAGCAGTGGGAAACCCAAGAAATACTTAGAAGCATTGCTGAGTTCAGGAAACAGATACAGTTGTTCAAGGGAACTGAGGTGGCTGGAACTGTGGGAGATACCAGGGAATAAGGGGCAATGCAAGAAAGAGCCCTAGAAAGGTATTTGGATGACTACTAACCTGAGAATGTTTAGGGTGAAACTCTTTGAGGATCCAAGCAAAAACCAACCTCTGGGGAGATATAAGCTGAACAAGTTTCAGAACTTGTAAAACTCCCAGAGACATTTTAATTCCTACCACTTATAGTGAAGACACCTCTTTGAAAACCCAGGGTAGGTAGTAGAGATCCAAAAAGGCTCAGCCTTAGTAGCAGGGCTAAACTAGGCCTAGAAAAATTCCCCTCTAGATCCATTCCAGCAACTCTCGTATTTTTTAAATTTGATTTAATTTTTCTTTTTTAGAGAGAGAGATTGAAAGAGTGTGAGTGGGGGAGAGGGGCAGAGGGAAAGAGATTGAGAGAATCCCAAGTAGGCTCTGCATTGTCAGCACAGAGCTTGGCATGGGGCTCAATCCCAGGACTCTGGGATTATGACTGGAGCTAAAACCAAGAGTGGATGCTTAACCAACTGAGCCACCCAGGTGTCCCCATTCTAGTAAGTCCTAAAAACAAGGCTCGAAGGAT
>NW_027528635.1:1070100-1088350 GCF_008692635.1 Crocuta crocuta | reverse complement strand
CAAGGCTCGAAGGATCATATTTATCTGCAAGTAACTTCACTGCTTTCCAAAACAGATTACAACACTACTTAAAAGAAGAAAAAAACCCTAAATAACTAAAAATGAAATATTACAATGTCTAGCATTCCATTAAAAATTATTAGATATGGGACAAAACAGGAAAATGTGAATCATAACTTAGAGGGGAAAAAAAAGGCAATAGAGCGGGCCAAAATTGGCAAAGAAGATGAAATTACCTAACAAGAACTATAAAATAGCTCATTGAAATATACCCAAAGACTTAAAGGGAAACATGAACAAAATCAAGAAAGGATTAAAAAGATATCTTTAAAACTCTATTACTTCTGGAGCTGGAAACTGCAATATCTGAAAATGTTTAAGAGCAGATTGGGTACTTAAGAAAATGACACTGAATTAGAAGTTATAGTAATAAAAATTGGCCAAAATGAAGTACAGATAATAAAAAGACTGAACACAAAAAATGAACATTACCCTCACTGACCTGTAGAAAAATACCAAACAATCTAACATGTGTAACTACAGTTCCCAAAAGGTAAAAATGTTTGAATAAATGTTGGCTAATAATTTTCAAGATTTAATGATAATTATCTAAAGATGTAAGAAACTCACCAATTTCCAAACAAAATAAAATTAAAAAAAAAAACCATACCAATGTACATCCTAATTGAAACTGAAGGGGCACCTGTTGGCTCAGTTGGTTAAGCATCTGACTTGGGCTCAGGTCATGATCTCATGGTCTGTGAGTTCAAGCCCCGCATTAGGTTCTGTGCTGACAGCTCAGAACCTGGAGGCTGCTTTGGATTCTGTGTCTCCTTCTCTCTCTACCCTTCCTCTGCTCACTCTCTCTTAAAAATAAACGCTAAATTTTTTTTAAAAAGCTGAAAAGGAGAGATGGTGTGAAAATTATTAAAACAAGTCAGAGGGAAAAAAAGACATATCACTTAGAGTCTAAGAATGGTTAGTATCCAAAATCTATAAAGACTTTACCAAACTCAACATCCAAAAAACAAATCTTCCAATGAAGAAATGGGCAGAAGACATGCATAGACACTTTTCTAAAGAAGACATCCACATGGCTAACCGACACATAAAAGGATGTTCAACATCACTTATCATCAAGGAAATACAAATCAAAACCACAATGAGATACCACCTCACACTGTCAGAATGGCTAAAATGAACAACTCAGGAAACAATAGATGTCAGTGAGGATGTAGAGAAAGGGGAACACTTCTGCACTGCTGGTGGGAATGCAAACTAGTGNGCTAAAATGAACAACTCAGGAAACAATAGATGTCAGTGAGGATGTAGAGAAAGGGGAACACTTCTGCACTGCTGGTGGGAATGCAAACCAGTGCGGCCACTCTGAAAAACAGTATAGAGGGTTCCTCAAAAAATTAAAAATAGATCTACCTTATGACCCAGGATTTGCACTACTAGGAATTTATCCAAAGGATATGATGCTGATTCGAAGGGGTACATGCACCCCAATGTTTGTAGCAGCACTATCAACAATAGCCAAAGTATGGAAAGAGCCCAAATGCCATCGACTGATGAATGAAGAAGATGTAGTATATATATATTACACACACACACACACACACACACACACACACACACACACACACACTGGAATACTACTTGGTGATGAAAAACAGTGAAATCTTGCCATTTGCAACAGTGTGGATGGAATTAGAGGGTATTATGCTAAGTGAAAATAAGTCACTCAGAGAAAGATATATGTCATATGATTTCACTCATGTGGAATGTAAGAAACACAACGGATGAACATAAGTTCATAAGGAAGGAAAAGTAAAATAAGACAAAAACAGAGAGGGAGGCAAACCATAAGAGACTCTTATATACGGAGAACTAAATGAGGGTTGCTGGAGGAGAGGTGGGTGGGGGTATGGCTTAAATGGGTGCTGGGCATTAGCACGGGCACTTTTCAGGATGAGCCCTGGGTGTCATATGTAAGTGATGAATCACTGGGTTCTACTCTTGAAGCCAAGACTACACTGTATGTTAGCTAACTTGAATAAAAAAATAACGGCTATAGTGTTCTCACGAAAATCTATGCACGCCACAGCCATGGCAGAGACATTTTTAAAGTACCAGAAGAAAAAAAAAGTAGCAACCAATATTAGATATCCAGCAAAAACATCTTCCAAATGAATGTGGAATACAGATTTTTGTAGACACCAATAGGTGGGAGGATTTATCTGCAGCCGACTTGCATGACAAAAAAAGATCAAAGGAATTTCTTCAGGCAGATGAAAAATAACACCAAATGGAAAACTGGGTCTCTTTCTAAAGAGGTGAACAGTACTAGCAATGGTAAATATTGGGTAAAATGTTTTCCTATTTTCAATTTTTTCTGTTATAACGGACTTTAAGACAAAAAATAATATTGCATTCTTGGATTTTTAACATGCATAAGCAGAAGGTATGAGAACAATAGCATAAAGGGTGAGAGTGCAGAAATAGAAGTATATTCCTTTAAGTGCCTATATTATATGCGAAATTGCATAAGGTTATTTGAAGGGAGAAAGTGACAACTTACAAAACATTAGGCCTCTAGCAAATAATTTAAAAAAGTCAACCTCTAAGCTAAAAAAATCTTCAACACTAACGATAAGAATTACACATGGTAAAAAAGCAGAAAGCCAGGTGGGCAAAACACAATGAGAACATAGGAGACCACATGATATCAATGACACACAAAGTGGAAGACCAAGTAGATATCAAGCAGGAAGATGTTTTTCTTTACAGTTCGCTGATACGAAAGGTAGGAATCAGCCCCCCCACTATGTGTTACATACACATCTGGCAGAAATGCTAGACCACATTTTGTTTCGTTTCTCACCGAAAACCCACACCACAGAGGAAGACAACTTTAAATTCTCATTTGGTCAATGACTGTCATGTAACCCATAATTCAGACTAGAAAAGCCGCATCGGGAGTTCTCCTGACGGGGCACCAGCTCTGTGGGCAGCAAGTCACAGTTTGCTTTGCAAATAAAGAACCGGCACCTGAGTGTTATTCCACAAACTGCTGGAATCCCAGAAAACAGTTACACTTCCTGAGTCAACGTGGGGACAACTGTAAAAGTGATCAAATCATGGACATTGAATGCATGTGTTCTGTATGCTCAGCATAGAAACGGCCAAAAAAGAACACTCTTATATAATGAAGTATGATTATGCTTGAGGAAAAATATGTATGTATGAGTTCTTTATATTTTTATCTTTG
Organism: Crocuta crocuta; assembly: GCF_008692635.1. NCBI lineage: Eukaryota > Metazoa > Chordata > Mammalia > Carnivora > Hyaenidae > Crocuta > Crocuta crocuta. Next base: position 1,085,076 of record NW_027528635.1, on the reverse strand, counting down.
AGAGAGAGAGAGAGGAAGAGCATGAACAGAGGAGGGGCAGAAAGAGAGGGAAACACAGAATCCAAAGCAGGCCCCAGGCTCTGAGCTGTCAGCGCAGAGTTGGATGCAGGGCTCGAACTGATGAACTGCGAGACCATGACCTGAGCTAAAGCCAATGCTTAAACGACTGAGCCACCCAGGCGCCCGAGTATATACAAGTTTTTAAAGGGAAAGATGAAATAAAATCTTGTCTTCACACCAAAAGAATGATATATGCAGTATCTTGAATAGCCTAAACCTACAATTTCACGGACAAAGCATTGTTATATATAATGCTGTGGATAACCTCTCAAAATATCTTAAGTGCCAACAGTTTTCAAAAGGGTTGCCAAGAATTTGGCTCTTTCCCCAAATATGAAGGTTTTCCTAAACTCATTGGAGAAAGAAACTGATGACATATCATTAGACATAGTTAAACCCCACACTTAAATGCTTTACCAGAACATGCAGAATTTTTTGAGAGCCAAATGAATCCAGAGGCTAGAATTGGAACCTATTCTCTGACAAATTGAAATATCCAATGTTCCAGCTGTTGAGTGCAATGTGCTTGTCAACTTTGAATCTGATGGTGCACTGATAACAGTTTTTATTGAGATGTATCTCCATAATTTCTGGGGCCTCATTTCATCTTAATATCATGATCAATCGGAAAGAGCCATGAAATACTTGCAGCAGTTACCAATACCCTGTAATTGTGGGTTAGGATTTTCCAATTTTAATGAATAGAGGCTAAGAAAGGAAACTGACCATCTAGCTCAGTCAGTCTGTAAGTCAGAAATTTCTGGTGAAAAAGTCACGTTTATAGACTCTAGACAGAAATAGCATTATTTATTTTATAAAATGGGAATACATATGATCAGAATTCATTTGTTAAGTGTCATTATGCCTGGCATACATTAAAGGGACACAAGGCAGGCAAGAATAATTGTAGAGAGACAAGGTTGGCGATTTCTCAGTAGGTCATGAGAAACATGACAATTGTTTGGGTAAGAGCGTTGCAGTGGAGATTTAGTTTAATGGGTGGATGCAAGGCATAGGTGCTAAATCTATGGGATGTGATAGAGACAAAGTGAGGAGAGGAATCAAAATAAGGCTCATGTTTTTGGCTTTTGTAGAATGTCTTATCTTTTATTGTAAGAGCATAGGAAAAAGAACAAGTTTCAGGTAACAGAAAGGATGTTCCATTTTTAAAAAATATTTTTATTTATTTCTAGGAGAGAGAGAGAGAGAGAGACAGCATGAGAAGGGGAGGGTCAGAGAGAGAGGGAGATACAGACTCCAAAATAGGCTCCCGGCTCTGAGCTGGCAGTCAGCACAGAGCCCGACGCGGGGCTCGAACCCACGAAATGCGAAATCATGACCTAAGCGAAAGTCGGACGCTTAACCGACTAAGCCACCCAGGCGCCCCAAGGGCGTTCCATTTTATCAGGTTGAGTCTAAGGACTATGAAAACTCAATAAGAAAATGTCCAATAGGAAGTTATTTATATGAGCCTCATATACAGGAGAGGAATTTTGATTGGACATGAACATTTTGAAGTTGTCAGAATACCTATGCTNTTCCCCTGCTCACGCTGTCTCTCTCTCTCTCTCCTAGAAATAAATAAAACATTAAAAAAAAAAAAAGAATACCTATGCTAATGAAAACCATAAATGTGAGATCATCATCCAGAAAGCACGTGAGTGAAGATAATATAGGGCAGGGGCACCTGGGTGGCTCAGCTGGTTAAGTGGCCGGCTTCAGCTCAGGTCACGATCTCACAGTTCATGAATTCGAGTCCCACATCGGGCTCTGTGCTGATAGCTCAGAGCCTGGAGCCTGCTTCGGACTNGATAGAGGAAGAATATTAAGAGATTTGGTGTCAATGAAGTCTAAGGAAGAGAATCTTTCAAGACAGAAGGGTCGGGAATCAACTGACGAAAGTGTGACTGAGAAATGGAGTGGCTTGAAGATGAAAAGTATCTATTGCATTTACCAAAATAGATTTCATTTTAGCAACCTTATTTTGAGCAGGATCATTGAAATGATCTGAGTGGAATTCAGACTGGATTTGGTTAAAGAGTGAATGGCAGGTGTATNTGTAATACTGCTGGACTTTTGAAAGCAGTATTATAGAGTTAGGAAGACATTGATCTCAATTCCAATATCTGAATTGGTGGGGGCTGTGAAAGATTCAACAGCTTCCACTCGAGAAGAAAGACAATGTGCTTATAGCATAACTGGATTTACAGTGAGGCAGAAATTTGTTTGCTGAGTAGGGTGTTTGAACTGATGGCTTGAGAAATGAAACATATTTAGGTCATGGAAACACTCAGATTATGACAATGTGAATGGCTAAAGGAAAAAAATGTTTCTGTAGAACAAGGAGGTTAAGGAGCTGAGAAACCAAATGCTGGATGGGTTCTAGAAAGGAAAGAAACCTTTTCCAGAATGCAGGAAAACTTCTGCGTCGAGAGGAATAGAGTGAACCAAGTCTAGAGTAGATAACAGTGACAAAATGAGGTATGTAGTGGGATGTATACCTCAAAAAGCAAGAGTATTTTATATTATGGGAAGAATAAAGATCTGGTTGTAGTAATGGGGAACAAGGATGATGCCAATCTGATCTCCCTACCCTGAAATAGGTGTGAAAGAGCCTTCACTTGAAAAGGGATTATGTCAGGGCACCTGGGTGTCTCAGTAGTTTAAGCATTTGACTCTTGATTTCTGCTCAGGTCAAGATCTCACAGCTTGTGAGATCGAGCCCCACGTTGGGCTCTGTGCTGACCCTGGAGCCTACTTGGCATTCTCCATCTCCCCCTCTCTCTCAGCTTCTCCTGGGCTCATGGTCAGCTCCCTCTCTCTCTCAAAATAAATAATTTTTTTTCTTTTTTTAAAGAAAAGGGAGATGTCAACTCCAAGGATTTAGCTTTAGTTAAGGTTTTTCTTAAGGGTTTAGGCTTTAACTAAGTCTTTTTCAGTTAAGGCTGTTACTTAAGGGTTAAGGTTTTAGCTAAGTCTGTGGAGGAAAGTATGATTAATGAGGTAGTAGAAATAACAGAGGACATGGTGGAATGATTTGATGATTTGAGATAAAGAGATCTTTTCTTTGAATTTCAGAACTATTTAACTACCTGACTACAATCCCCGCTTGGACGTATCAAAAAAACTTACTGGCCTAAACACATGAAAGAATTAACACACGATTTCCCCTGCACATTCCTCTCCTCCCCACACCCCACCGAAAACATCCTATCCTTCTTGTAGAATGTTCTAGATCTACCATCATATTTCAGCTGGAGTTCTCCAATGGCTTTCTGGTTCATCCTGCTTCATACTACTTTCCCCTCAATCTTTCTTCACATTGTAGTCAGTGTGCCAGTTTTCAAAATTCAAATGTCTTACTATTGCTCTTGGGATAGAGGCAAAAATCCTTTAACATGGTATACAAGGGGCTGCATCATCAAGCCTCTCATTATCTCCTGGGCTTCATTCAGTTAACACTCTGGCTCACTCTGCACCTTAGCCAAACTGATCTCGTTGCAATCCATCAAACACATCATGTTCCTCTTACCATGGCTTGGCTGTTACCTGTGGCTGCGTCGATCTAAAATGTTATCTTATTTTTTCCTTACTCACCCTTTTGCCATGTTAAGTAGGCTAGGTCCTTCAGATCCCAGCTTAAGCATCAGACTGATTCATTCAGGTTCCTTTGCTGAATATTCTTAGATCCTAAATGTGAAACAGAAAACCATATCATTTCTTGGAAAAAAACACAGGACAATATCTTCATGGCCTTAATATAAGACAGGGATTGCAGATAACTGGGGGAAATTATGAACTGTTCAATTAAGGGCACTGGGATAACTGTGTGCCCATTTGGGAGAAAGAGTAAAAATAAATCGCTACCTCACATGATACAGATAAAGAAGTTTCAGGTGAATTAAAGAGATGCATTATCTTCTAGGAACATAGGAGAATACTTTCATGTCAATAAGACAACTCAATAAAAAATGGACAGAATACCTGAATAGGCATGTCACAAAAAAGGAATACCCAGATGGTCAGTGAGTAGATGAGAATATGTTCAACATTATTCTGTATTACAAAAATGCAAATTAAAACCACAATGCGCTACTACATACCCAGTAGAATGGCTAAAATTAGAAGAGTAACAAGAGTTGGTACAAATGTTGAAAAGCTGGGAATTTCATATATTACTGGTGGGAATGCAAATGGTAGAGCCATTTTAGAAAATAGATTGGCAATAAACATACATCTACCCTATGACTCAGTGATTATATTTTAAGTATATGCCCAAGATAAATGACAGCCTAGTACCCAAAAGGACATGTACAAGCATATTCATAGTATCTTTATTCTTAATAGCTATAAACTGGAAATTGCCCAAATGTCTATTAACAGTAGATGTGTAAATAGTATTACATTTATACAATGAAAACAATAAAAATAATAAATTGTTGTTACCTATTATAACATAGGTAAGATTCATAAAGTCTCCCCCGCAAAAAAAGCCTTACCTCAAAGAAGAAATATTGTGTAACAGTTATATAAATAATGCCAGTCTATAGTGATGAAACAAGGAAAAGTAATCTATGGTGATAAAAGTCAGAATAGTGGTTGCCTTTATATGACAGGAAAGATGGTATTGATTGGAAAGTGGCATGAAAAAAACTTCTAGGGTCCTAGAAATGTTTTACCTCTTTATTTTGTTGTTGGTTACGTGGATGTATTAATATGTAAAACTTCATTAAGTTATACATTAAGATTTGTGCCCTTTACTGTTTGTTGTTTCTATCTCTATAAAAATATTAAGAGAACCCTCAAGAACTTATCCCTGTGCATCACTGGAATTTCACTAGAATGTAAGATCCATGAACCTAGGGACCTTGTCAGTCTTAGTAACAAAGTAAATGAATGGATGTAAAGAGAATTGGAAGGCTGGATCAAGGGAAAGGAAGCTCAGGATATGATGTTGAGAGGATTTGCTAGTATGGGTGGTCTCTAAACTATTGTTTGCAAACTACAGAGTATAGCAAAATTCCTTCGGGAGATGACTGGGTATCCCAAGAAATTTTGACATAGTAGGTTAGGGAGTGGGGCCCAAGGATCTGAGGTTTTAACAAGTACCCCAAATAACCCTAATATAGATAGTCCTAGGTTCATACATTGGGAATGATCTTTCTAAATGTTTATACTGTGGAAAGAGTCAGAGTCAAAAGAAATCATCAAGGAATGACCACACCCTAAAAAGGAAGGTCAAGCTTTGTAACAGAGCTGGTCACTCCTTTCTGGGCAGACCTTCAGTAGTGACCTACAACATGAACCTTGAGATCAGCAGTGCTAGTGGAGAGATCTGGTGGCTGTGGTGAACCTGGTGGAAGGGCAGGTATGAATATCTGCAGCCACTACACAAAAGTATGGGCTATAGGAAGTGGTTAGTAAGAAAAGATGGGTCAACTGGATTGGAACAGGTGAGGAGGGGGAAGACCTGGCTGACCCACTGAATCACTGAGTACTCAAAGCATGCTTTAATGCTACTTCAATTCTTTTTTAAAGTTTATTTTATTGAGAGAGAGAGAGAGAGAGAGAGAGAGAGAGAGTGAGTAGGGGAGGGGCAGAGAGAAAAGGAGAGAATCCCAAGCAGGCTCTGTGCTGAAATCAAGAGTCCGACACTCGGGGTGCCTGGGTGGCTCAGTCGGTTAAGTGTCCGAGTTCGGCTCAGGTCATGATCTCCCGGTTTGTGGGTTCGAGCCCTGTGTCGGGCTCTGTGCTGGCAGCTAGCTCAGAGCCTGGAGCCTGTTTCGGATTCTGTGTCTCCCTCTCTCTCTTACCCTCCCCTGCTCACGCTGTCTCTCTCTCTCAGAAATAAATAAAANTTACTCTTGTTTCTTTCCATGGCTCCTTTGGCTTCTAAAACTGTGAAATTCTTGATGGCAGAGGCGAGGTCATATTTTCCCCAGCAGTCTATACACCTAGTATGGAGCATAGCGCAGAATAATGCTCGACAGGTTTTTCTTTAATGAACAAACGTCTGGATTCCACTGAGGCCAGAATTCAGGGGGAAGTGAGATACTGAACATAAGTTTCAGGGAACAGTGTATACATACCAGCATGCATGTGAACATGGGAATGACGAGACAGGATGACCTTGGCAAGCTGGGAAACTCTGAAGGTTTTGTGGTCAAGCATGCTGATACGTGTCATGTCAATGGAAAGTCATCTTTGCATGTGTTGATAGAATCTTTTATGAAGACGTGGAATTAAGATAGAGGCCACATTTTGGTTTGTTATACTTTGGCATTGAGCATAATAACCAACTCAGGGCAAAATGCTTATTTCCTATGAGTGATTAATTAGGCATTACACAACTCTGTGTTGTCAGCATCAAGTGTTTTCTGTCATCAGATTTCAAAAGAACTTTTTATCTTGTTTCTGCATGGGAATAAGGAAATTCAATAACCATGAATATTTCAAAGTGCTTATAATTAAAACTTCATGTGCTTGGCACAAAAACATGTTTTAAAGATTGAGCCAATTGTTTGCTGATTCTGCTGTCAGCCTGCACCCTCTGGAAGGAGTGAAATCTCTCTTTTTTTGGGAAGCGTCAATAATCTTCAAAACAGAGTCAAATGTTCTTGTGGTATTTTCTGCTAAGCTTGCCATTTGGGGGCAAACTAAACTCACCCAAAGCTGGAGATAGACAAACTTTGACCACGTTGAGCCACTGAAATAGAATACAGCCACTAGTGCTAAAGAGGAGTGTGGTGGTCTTCCTCCTTTCCAGCTGGACCTGAGGGAGGGTTAAGCTGCGCAGAGTCCTTAGAGATGGGGTGGCTGTCCTTGTGCAAAGTTGGCGTAGGATGGTGGTAAGCAATAACAGTGGTGTGTGGAGCCAAAGGAATACATGCTAGAGGTTGTGTACTACAGTAACTCAACAGTGTCAAAGTCAAGGTAAAGAGTCCCGAACTGTCTCCAATACGAGGGTCCTATACTAACAGCAAATGGAAGACTAGACCTTAATCAGGGCAGAGAAGCATGAGAAAAACAGTGAGAAAGTGGTACAGATGCAAATAGATCCGGAATATGCCCAGGTGGAATGCAAGCTTCCATGATGGCTCTTGGGGCCACTGTGAATGGTCATGTTTGAATCATTTAAAGGAGACAACCGGAACAGATAGGGATCACTCACCTTCTGCCATGCAATGCAAAGAAACACTAGATTCAGAGGTCATCAGCAAAGTGCCTTGCGAGAAGCAGATGTTGACCACACAGAGTAGGAAAGCTACTGAGCTTCATTTATTTTGTAATCAGAATGTTCAAGAAACACAGACCCGAGCTTTACAATTATCATTAAGCATATGGGGAAAATGACGCTTGGGAGGAAGTGGGAACAATGAGACCCTTCCCTTGTTTCCCAAAGTCTGCAACTGTGGCTCAGTTTACTGCTTTCCCCGAGTCGGCCTCTATATGATCTCATTCATTACACTCGGACTGTCGAGTGACCGATTTAAAAGTATTTCTTCTCTATCTCTGTTCTCAGTTGATTACAAAGCTCCATTTCTGGAGAGCAGCTTTCATTAAATCATTCCTAATAATGGCGAGCCAAGGTTCACTCAATTTACAGCGTGATACACGGTTCCTTTATTGTTTTTTCTACAATTTATAATTATTTTCTTTGGGGAGTGAAGGTTAAGAGTAAAGTGCAATAGTCTATGCAATTTTCTCTAATTCTCAATATAGTAAGGTCTAGGTATATGCCTATTGGGTAGCAAATCAATTTTCATAATTATGCTAAATATTCTTTTGGTTTTGTAAAATCAGTGTCAAGCCTTGACTTCCCAGCCCTCCTCAGCTACAGGTACTATGTCATCAGACTACAGGCTTTGTGTCCCCCAGGTCATGGGCCAATATTGTGATATTAAGCCAAGCTGGCAGGATATTAGGAACCCTGTTCACATCGGTGGGTGGAGTCTGTAACTGGTCTTGCTGTTCTGAGCACCCAAATATCCACCTCACCATAAACACCAGGCATCTGCCACAGCTCCTTTATAGCTAGTTTAGTAGTCCCTCTTTGGAGCCCTGCCCCAAACTCCCTCTTCTCTTGGATGGAGCCCTAGTTCTCTACTTAGTCCTTGCCAAGACTTCATCCAGTAGCTGGACCCTGCCTTCTGTTCCAAGGTCCTAGCTCGGGTCCTATGCCAAACAAGACATATTACCCAGCCCTAGGAATTACCTTCTACTGGAATGCAGACTATCTACTGGGGGCTCTTGTTCTTGTCCCCTACCCTCTATATTAAAAGCACTGTCAATATCATCATTGGCTCACATGAACCCTGAGTTTACCATATTCACTGAATACTACATTCCTCAGAGCCCAGCACCAACGTTGGGTCAATCCCCATAACCCTAGCACACATCATCTGTAACAGCTTCTTTCCAAGCTAGCAGGTCAGGAGTTGGAATATGTCTTGGGGGTTGTATCTGGCTTTCATAAGAAAAGTCCAATGATTTCAGAGAAAAATGTGGAATCAGAGAATTCCTGTATACACCAACGAGACAAAGATAGCATTTTGACCAAGGTGAATAGCAAGGACAAATTCAAAGCAACTGAGGACATGTCATTCTCTAACTTTCCCAGCTTTAGCTCTAGTCCCGTTAGTTGCTCCCCTAAGACTTCTAACCTGTAAGTCTAGCCTCACCTACCCTGTGAGTCTGGAAGGAACTAGCCCGGCGAGATGTCAGGTATCTCATCTTTACAAACAAAACTGAGTGCTCCTGTCTGGTACCTTATGTGCCTGGATGTCTGTCTTGGGTACGTAAGTACTCACTTCTTCAGAGCCATTCACCTTTCTTCTCCAATGCCCAACCCATACCACAGGGTTCCTTTTTGTTTGTTTTCTTAACTTGTACTCTGAATTCACAGAAATGTGTGCAGAACCCTAGTTTACTTCCTCAAAAATCTGATGCTCTACTAATCTCATGTAAGCCAACTTCCCTGAAGAGTTGGATCTAGTTTCCTTTATGCCTAAATTCTCGACCAGATGGACCACTCCCAACCCCCAGGATGCATGCTGGTCTGATTCAGCATCATTACACCTCAGAACGCCTATTGCCATGCCCTACCCATCGCATCAGGCCTCATTGACTATCACCACTGATCACTCCTGACTGAGTTAATCATGTCCCCCCTGAATACTGTGATTTGGATGCAGTAACCGTGTAAGTGGTCAGCTCAGCAGCCAGATTCATGCCGTTAGCCCTGTTCTGGCCCTAGCTTCACTCCAGCACCATTCAAGTTCAGTTTTCTTTCCCTCCTCACCGGCCTGTCATGTTTCATACCTAGGGTGTTTTACACTTAATCCCCTTGTCAAGAGAGGAGCGTCTCTGGTCGTAGCACAGACACTAGCCATGAAAATCCCTATTCTGTATAATGATTAAGGCACCGGGAAGAATGAGGAATTTGCCAGCGAATATATTTTGATTCTGCTCGAACAGTGTTTTAATTTTCTTGCTTTCTCTTTCTCTTTTTAAATATCACCCAGTAAGACTTACTTCCCCTTTCACTATAGGCTCCACCACTCCAAATTGTCTTATAACTGGACTGCTTTGCTCATTTAGCGTATTTGCCTAGACCGTGAGTGCATTTGGATTTCAAAACCTAGCTAAAGTAACTTTAAGGAAGAGCAAAAGGCTGAAGTAAGCATCTGAAAAAAGCAATTGCAAAGGAAAGAAAATCAAACTTTAGTATTCATGTATTTTTCAAGTATCTATGATTGCAAATTGGCTTCATGTAATAAAAAATGCTGGCAATAACATATCCAATGTTATATGGGATTAGCAAACAATGCATTTGAATTGTTCTGTATAACAGAGGAAAAGTCTCCCTGATAAAGTGCAAGAAGAAAGAGAAAGATTATAAGAGACCATTTTTTTAATGAGAGNATATAGAAAAACATATATATAAATAAATAAAAATATATTATAAATTATAATAAATTTAAATATAATAAATATTATATATGTATGTATACAAATCACACCAAACCAAATGTATTAGCTCTTCCTTGAATATATTATTTTCCTATATTCCTCATCTTAAGCTTTAGACTCACTCTGAACTCTTCAGACTCATTCTGAATTCTTCCTTTTAATTCTTCTTCATATCCAATCAATTCTCCTTCACATTCTGTCAATTCCATTCCTTGCCTTATCTCTTCTTTCCTTCCCTCCCTCCCTTCCTTCTTTCCTCTTTCCCTTCCTTCTATTCTTCCTTCTTACCTATCATCTATCTACTTATCTCTTAAATTCTGAATTAATTTACCTTTCTTCATCTGTATGATGACCACCCAGTCCATCTGAATGGATGGATTCTCTCATCTGAATGACTGTAATAGTCCCTAATTTTTCTCTTGTTTCCCTTCTGAATCCTCTGCATTCTCCATATGATCTTAAAATTAAAATAAGCCTATCAATTCTATATAAAATCTCTAAAACCCTTCCATGTCCCCCATCAAATATCCAATAATATCTTAACTCTTCTTCCTTGACATATTGTTATATGACACTCTTTGCAGCCTAGACCCAGTCACTTTTCCAGCCTGATTGTGGGGTTCCTTACACTGCTCTCCAGAGGATGCCACACAGCCTCCTCTTCTATGGAGCTTTTCACATTTTCTTTGGGTCCTAGAAATAGTCTATTCCCTTTGCCTGTAATGTCCTTTCTGCTCCTATATACTCAGTGCACCCCTAATCAGCATGTTACCTCATCTGAAAATCTTTCCATAACACCTTTGGTAAGAGCTAGTGGTTCCCTTCTTTTTGCCCTTATTGCTACTTCTTCATTTATATAGTTCCTAGTATGGAACAGACATAATGCTAAGAGCCAATGATCCCAAGATGGACCGAGTAGACTTCCTGAAAAGAGCTCATGATGATGCAGTGGGGAAAACAGATGGTAAAAACTATGATTGAATCTAATGGAACAATTGCTCACTAAAGGAATGTGCAGAGACTATGGTAGTATCAAGGACAAACAGAGAAGTCAAGATGGTGCGAATATGAGAAACTTCTTTGAGGTGGGGGGTCTCTGTAACTGTATGTATTACTTCATAGTACAGATGTTTGCATGTGTGTATATATGAGTATGTGGCAGAATACAGAACACCACTGTCTATCATCATTGTACTGAAACTGGCACATAGTCATAGACATTGGGTTCCCTGTAAAGTTGCTCTGGTAATATTGGAAGAGTCTAGAAAAGGTGCTCTTATTGATAGACTACATGGGTTCACCACTTTAAAAGATATATGACATTCAGCAAAAGACATAACTTCACCAAGCTTCATTGTCAACATTTGTGAATAAAAGCAAAATTACAGTACGTGTCCCATTAGTTGTGAGGGTTAAGTGGTTTAATATATGAAAACCTCTTAGTATATTGTCAGGTATATAGCAGCATTCAAAAAAATCTTAGCTATTATTATTGTTGTTTTTGTTGATAATGTTATAATTATTATTGATACAACAGCTACTCAGGTTTTTATATGATACTCTTCAAAACCTGAATTACATTTCATCTGAGCTCAACCAGGACATGAGAACTGTTCTTGGCTTGATGGGTTTTAGCCTACTGGACAGGAATCAGGCTGAAGTATCATAGTACCAGAAAAAACAACAAAAACAACAACAGTACTTTCTGGATTAATTGATCAAGGCTTTTGGATTCAATAAAGCAGGATTATCTGACACCAATGTTTGGAGGATTTAGCATCATTCCAAGTCTGAATATTAATAAAGATGCAAAATATGAGGCCTGGATCAGCATGACTAAACTGCCTGCTTCAAACTTAACCTAAAATAGAGTCAAAAAGATATGTAGACAGAGAGCAAAAAAAAAAAAAAAAATGAAAGGAACATAAGGAATGAAGATAGAAAGGGAAGTCAGAAAGGGAAGAATGAGAAGACAGAAGGAAAGGTAGAAGAAATGTAAGTGGAGGAAGAGAAAAAACACTAAAGGAAGAGAATTAAAACAATTGATGTGACAAAATGTGATATAAACCAATAGCCTTGAAAGCCTTATATTTTAGATGGGGATGTGATATTCAAAATACTTAACAACCAGGAAGGTGCAACAACTGACCACTCAGAATGGGCATGCTGTATGTCTTCTATATGTCTCTAACAATTGACCAGCAGTTTTGATCTTAGGCCACATTTCAACTCAGATGTCCTACTGCTTAAAAAGTCACAGGAAGAATAATGCTCACCTTCTTGGAGAATTATTTTTACTCAGTTAAAAACATTGGTGGGGATATTACTTTTAAAGTAAGAAAAACATGGCATATTATTGATTTGAATGCCAAATTCACAAATATTTCTAGAATAAAACTTGGGACTTCAGAAAGATATTGAGCTTCTTTGGCCACTAAAGGCTACTTCATTAGTCCTTCTGGAGAATGTGTTGACTCTTCTTAACTTGAAGGGCATTTGAAGAATATTTCTTAGGTGTCTGGGGAAGGAATTTATTAACCCCACAGTGCTTGGATCTAACAAAAAAGAATAGAACCTTCTTCCCATTTGTGCCTGTGTGATTGGGTATATCCTGTAAGTAAATTGTGGGCAGGGGAGAGCTTGGAGTGCCAGGGCAAAGTGCCTGCACGAGGAAAGGAAGACTTGTGGGATCTGTGGTAGGTCGGATTCCCCAGTATGCTGACCCAAGTAGAGATGAGCATGCAGGATGTTTATTAAGAAGTGTCTTTGGCATCCAAATGGCCAACAGACACATGAAACGATGCTCAGCATCCCTCCTCATCAGGGAAATACAAATCAAAACCACACTGAGATACCACCTCACGCCAGTAGGAGTGGCTAAAATGAGCAAATCAGAGAACTCTAGATGCTGGCGAGGATGTGGAGAAACGGGCACCCTCCTACACTGTTGGTGGGAATGTAAACTGGTACAGCCCCTCTGGAAAACAGTGTGGAGGTTCCTCAGGAAACTAACAATAGAACTCCCCTATGACCCAGCAATAGCACTGCTAGGAATTTACCCAAGGGATACAGAAATNGTGCTTTGAAGCTGGGGTGGCCCTTTAGGGCTGTCTGAGTTTGGGCAAGGGGACCAGGATTTTATACCACTTCAGCAATTATTCACTGGATATGGGCTACCCCAGGGAGGGGGTGTGACTTTGGGCAAGATGGGTCTGTTCAGCTGAGGCAATTCCTGTTGATAGGTAACAGTTGAGGGCTACGTTATGTCCAACACTCCCAGCAGTTGGAGGAATAGGTCTTTCAGTTCTGAAAGAGGGAGATCTGCGTGGTGCATCAGAACATTCACTATGGGACAATTCTACATCTGCTGGAGCATTACCCAGCTGGGATCTACTCCCCAAAGGTTAAGCAAGGTGGGCCTTGGGTTGCTTCTGGAGCTCTCAGATATCTGATGCTTCACTGTGAAGGAGTCAAGGTCAGAAGTTTAAATCTCATGTTCCTTTTTCTAGGATTTCAAACTTGCATTCATCTTGGAAATATGTATTGAATATCTAAATTTTTTTAATGTTTTTTATTTATTTCTGAGAGACAGAGAGAGACAGTATGAGCAGGGGAGGGTCAGAGAGAGAGGGAGATACAGCATCCGAAGCAGGCTCCAGGCTCTGAGCTAGCTGTCAGCACAGAGCCCGATGTGGGGCTCAAACCCACGAGCCACGAGATCATGACCTGAGCCGAGGTTGGACGCCCAACCGACTGAGCCACCCAGGCGCCCCTTGAATATCTAAAATGTCCCAAGCATTTCTCTAGACACTGGGGATTATAGCAGTAAGCAAGGCAGACATGGTTCTCACCTTCTAGGAACCTACAGACCATAAAAGGATTAAGTTTTCTTATTAAATAGCTAATCCTAGTAATTTGGTAAATATTAGCTACTCTTACCCTTGAGGGCTAAACAGACTAAAACAAGAGAATTATAAATGGGACGCTCACTAAATAGTTTTTTGAGGATTTGAGAGTCTACAGTTTAATATGTCATTAATTCAGCACAAAGACTGAATGGGTAATTGGTAGGGAGTGTCAATTGACTTGTTCTTCCTTCATACATTTATTAGTTATATGACTTTGGATAAGCTACTTGACCACTTTGAGACTCACTTCCCTCAACCCTGTGTGGTGCAAGTAGGTAGTTTTGCAATGTTAGTCCCTATTTTGTTAAAACTCCTATTTGATACTTGAAAGAAAATCATAACTATACATTTGTACCTTTAATCTCTTTGTAAACCACATCCCCCCGCTCAACCCCCTGCCTGTGTCTTCAAGTTGCCCAGATCATACTCACATTATGGTGTGACTTCTCATTCCAGATTTAGGTGGCTTTCGTTAGGAGCCCAAGATTTGTCCCCAGTTAGTATCTGTATTAGCAATCACCTAGAACAAGAGGGTGAAATCGAGTATTAGCCTAGTTGGGGTGGGAATGCCCAAGCAACCCAGTTCAGAGTTAAACTGAAGCATAGTAGCCTCTGGCATAAACTTTAAAATTGAATAATTAAAATTCAATCATTTTCCTGTCAGATGTATTAATAAAGGCAGTACATAACTGAAAGAAATCATAATCAAGCCGTGTGTATACACATGGCTATTGGATCATCATTTAAGGCTTAATTACCCAGTCCATTCTTGTTTTTTCTACATACGTTGGTTGTTCTGAGTTATTGGGCTGGCCATGGTAGTAAAAAAAAATAGTCAAATCACAATCCAGCAATTGCTATTTTTCCCTATGTAGGGGACTGGCTATTTTGAAAACAAAGCCTCAGAGGCATTTAATATAAGTGAAAAGGAGATGAAAAATGATAGCACCTGCCATTTATTGAGCTCTTCCCATGTGGCAGTTTCTTGACATCCCCCCTCTTTTCATGCTCAGATCAATCCTGAGGCAGGCCTTAT
>NW_027528635.1:1065405-1069933 GCF_008692635.1 Crocuta crocuta | reverse complement strand
AGGAGATAAGTTTCCTGATGTCAAAACAATTGCAAAGTGGTAGACTCAGCATTGAAACCCTGGTCCACCAAGCTTCCTCTCACTTGAAGGCAGTTCTGCATCACTTGTTAGATCCCTTAACACTACAGAATTTGTTATTAGCTTGTAATGCACTCACTTGTAGTTGCTGGTGTGTCCTACCTCTGAGTACATTTGTCCCTTGAAAGATGAACACATGTCATGCATTAAAACAACCACTACTGCCATCATGTCCATCACTAATGTTTATTGGGTGCCATGGGTCAGTCCTGGTGTACATAAATTATTTAATACTCACCACAACCTTCGAAAAGAAGCACAAGTATGTCCATGTTACAGATGCAACAACTGAGGCAATAGAGAACCTGAAGAGTCGTTGCTTTAAGTTCGGGGGTTGGCAAACCTGCCTGTGGCCTTTTTTTGTACCACGTGGGAGCTAAGAATGGTTTTTGCATGTTTCAAGGGTTAGATGAAACAAAACAAAGTAAAGTAGGTAACGACAAACAATTGTGTTCCCCACAAAGCCATAAATATTTACTTTCATGTAGAGAAAAAGTTTTCCAATCCCTGGTATAGAGTCTGTACCATGGAGGTAGTGAGTAATAAAATCAAGGTATATTCATTTTGAATTCCATCCAATCATGGTTCCTATTTGGTTTCACTTTAGAGTTTAAAAATAATAGCAACAACAACAGTGCTATCACTAGCTTTTATTTCTTTAGTGTTTACTTCATGTCAGACACATAAGGATGGACTTCACATAATGTATGGTTTCATCTACTACTCAGAACACCCCGTGAAGGGGCTTCCTGGTGACTCTCCCACTCTACTTCCCTTCCTCCCTTCCTTCCNAGACCTCTTATTTTGTGAGAGTTTCCATCATTAAAAGGAGACACCATTAAAATGATCCCTCTATGGGGCGCCTGGGTGGTTCAGTAAGTTGAGCATCCGACTTTGGCTCTGGTCATGATCTTGTGGTTGATGGATTTGAGCTCCGCATCGGGCTCTGTGCTGACAGCTCGGAGCCTGGAGCCTGCTTCGGATTCTGTGTCTCCCTCTCTCTCTGCCACTCTCCCTCTCTTGCCCTGTCTCTCTCTCTACCTCAAAAATAAATAAACATTAAAAAATTTTTTTTAAATTGTCCCTCTTCTTCATCCGATATTAACTTGTCTGGATGTGATGCGTTGATATGCTCCAGACATACTGCTCTGATCCTGGGGGATGCCAAGCCAATACAGGAAAGAGGACAGGCAGAATTGCAAAGAAGTCGATCCAGTGCTTGGCATACCTTGCTTAGAGGCTGCCCTACCTCAGGGTTTCTTGTGATGAGAAATAAATGCATTTCCTTATGATTGAGCAGGCTTCAGAGTCATGGTTTTCTAACACAACTGATCTTTGCAGGTAATGTCCCTATTTAATTTTTTAAATTTTGTAATGTTTATTAATTATTTTTGAGAGAGCGAGAGAGAGCGAGCACACAAGTGGGGGAGGGACACAGAGGGAGGGAGACACAGAGTCCAAAGCAGGCTCCAGACTCCAAGCTGTTGGCACAGAGCCTGACACGGGGCTCGAACTCATGACCCCAAGATCATGACCTTAGCCAAAGTCGGACACTCAACTGACGGAGCCTCCCAGGCACCCCTATTGTCCCTATTTGCAAAAATTGAGCACAGCTTCTCCTGGCAGAGCTGGGATTGGAACCCAGGCCTTTTCTACTATAAAGCCTGTGACTTGTTTTCCACTATAGTATTCTGACTTGGTAAGAAGAAGATAAAGTTTGACCTACAAAATGACATGTTTCACTGTGTTAAGTAACGGGAAAATTTAGGATGTCTGTGCCTACCCAGTTGTCTTTTAGGTATTATAACGCTTTTCTCTGGCATGCAAGTATGAAACTACAAACCGCTCCTGGCATATCACACACACTGACATCAGTGAAGAAGCTACCAGACGGTACACATTCCATGGATACATAGGAATAATTTGAAAAGATATAAAGGGTAATTTGTCCTCATTCTGTGACAGAACTCTCATGAATGTGCAGTGGCTCATGTGGCTGCACTGGCTTAATACAGTTAGGCCCATCCTTCTGCAACTTGGGGCCACTTGCCTCCTGTTATGAAGTTGAATGCCATTTTATTCAATCACACCATTAAAATGGTGTCGTCCTATACAGGAAGATACTGACATACCAAAGATTCTCAGATTTTGTGTCTTTGGCAGTATCACCTGCTGACACAATGCTGAATGATAATTGTGACTTCCTGCCCTATAAAAAACTCAAAGCATCTGTAATACTTAAGATTTATGATTGCAACCAACAAAATGCAGAATCGTACACATAAATCTATCCTTAGGGATATATAACTGGTGTTTAAGTATATCATTTCCAGTTACTTGAGTTGAAAATCCTCACTAAAAATTCTCACTTCAATTAATACAATTTACAAGTTCTTTTCATACACACATATGCATGCACACACATGTACTTTGTGTATCTATACGTATAAATACATTTGTATGTATAAATGTGAGCATATACTTTCCTTGTTTCCTCATAAACAGTTTATATTTGGAAACCTGAAGGTCAACTATATGACATCAAAGACAGAATTCCAGTATTTATTCATTATTCCAATCTAGATATTTAGAAAGTACAGATTTGCTGGGTTTTAAAAAGTATTTTTGACACTGAGTTGAGTTTTCCAGACTGTTCTAGTTTGTGAATTTCCATTTGTAGGAGTTTATAATGTCTTTAAAATTTAATTTGTACCAAATTATGGTTTTTAAAATTTTAACATGGGAAAAATTACCCTATAATTTCTTTCAAGACTATAAATTTATATGAATGATTTTCCACTACGAATTACTACTAGATTTTACTTGATTTCAGTTGCAGCATTTGAAATTTTCCTTGATTTGAAAAGTTTCATTCCTGGGTGGTGATGACACCAACTGTTAGCCAAAGATGTGATGCCGGGTCCCCAGAAGCACGAAAACCAGCTCTCGGCACACCATGCTGCAGATGACTGGACAGGAGTGGGAGAAATCTGTGAATGTTTACCGCGATTTAATAATCTCTTGAAACCTATCCCTTCTTTTTGCCTCAACCAGCAGCCAGTATGTTCAGAAAGTGAGAAAGTGTGGAAGCACACACAGTGTTCTATAAAAGACAATATTTAAAATGAGCCTGGGATCTTCCCTGGCTGTTTTCGCCCCCTTCCAGCTTAATACTAAGCCAATGGTGTTTGACACGGTTCCTGAAATAGACACAGATTGCTTACTGGAAAGATATCTATCGGAAGAACATAAACAAAATTTGAAAGGTGAGAGTTTTGTTTCAGATGCCCTTCCTTCCCATATTACACTTACAGCATCAAGACACATGAGCCCCTAGGACCTCCAGGGATAGAACCAAAGGTGCAGATGCATTAGAATTTTTTATTTCTAAGAACTGGTCAGGAGAATTTTCCTTTCGTTCATAGGACTTTCTGAGGGCTGTCGAGGCCAGATGAGAAATTAAGTAACAGGTTAACATGACAGCCTAATGATTTTCATTTCTCGTTTCCTATTATTGCGCACAGGTATATGGAAGCATAGTGGACTACCTTCACTCAGCGGAGGGCACGTTAGAGTCTCACCTGGGTGCCCCTGCTATGAGCCCGCACAGCACCTTGCACTTCCCCTCTTTGAAAGCCCACCCAGCCACACACCACCGACGGTCCCATTCTCTTGCTCAGTGCTGTGCTACCAGCATGGCTGGCACAAGGGAGGCGTCTGGCGGATTGACACCAGAAGAAGAGGTCTGCAGTCGTCCTACAGCATGTCATGAAGTTTTTCAAAATCCAGTTAGCAGGTAGGATGGTTTTTTTTTCTTAATGTTTTATTTATTTCTAAGAGAGAGAGAGACAGCGTGAGCAGGGGAGGGTCAGAGAGAGAGGGAGTCACAGACTGAAACAGGCTCCAGGCTCTGAGCTGACAGTCAGCACAGAGCCCGACGCGGGGCTCGAACCCACGAACCGCGAGATCCTGACCTAAGCGAAAGTCGGACGCTTAACCGACTAAGCCACCCAGGCGCCCCAGGACGGAGGTTTTTGAAACTGAATAAATAAAAATGTCTCATTATGCCAAGGGGCAGATCTTATAAATCACTTCAAGAAGCCAAGTCCCTCAGAATTTGGGTTCCATATGCTTCTCTTTGCTTTCGTAGCATTTATTCATTCATTACTTCAGGTCACTTGCAGCCTGGCAGGAAAGACAGACACTGAAGAAGTAACTGAAATATAGCATGATGCCTGTAATGACAGGAGAATTGGGGGCCCCTGGCCCCTGTAAAAGTATGAAGCAGGGGAATTTTATCTAGACTTAAAAGGTCAGGAAGTCTCCTTGAAGAACTTAAATAACAAATACAATGCTTAACCATGTTCAGTATCATGTTTTACACACATGGGTTTCTTGAAAATATTTATAAAGGAAAGTATTTAATACATGGCAGTATAATTGTTGGCAT
>NW_027528635.1:1060860-1065384 GCF_008692635.1 Crocuta crocuta | reverse complement strand
GGAGGGGGAGAGAGAGAGAGAGAGAGAGAGAGAGAGAGAGAGATGGAGAATCCCAAGCAGGTTCTGCACTGTCAGTGGAGAGCCCAACATGGGGCTCGAACACATGAACTGTAAAATCATGACCCGAGCCAAAAACAAGAGTCAGACACTTAACCGACTGAACCACCCAGGTGACCCTAGATATTATTTAAAAATTCATAGGGGTGCCTGGGTGGCTCAGTGGTGGCCCAGGCTGGACACTCAACNCCAATCATGGAGAAATTATGTCTTACTGTTATGTTTACTGGTTTACTGTTATGTTCTCAACACTTAGCACAGTGTCTGGCAAATAAGTGCTTGATAAATCCTTGACGAATGGATAGATTCATGAGTATATCCCTGGGACCCTAATTTTATGAACAAGTAAGAGAGTGATCTGGGCCAAGTTTCTGGGACTGGTACTACTCACTGCCAATCTCTTTCATGTCCTTGCTACATAAGAGATCCTGTTGTATTTTACAACTATTAACGGGGGTATCGGGTTCCTTTCTGGGATGATGAAGATGTTCTGAAACTAGACAGTGGTAAGCTGTGCTTCCGCAGCCATACACAACTTTGTGAATATGAAAACCACTGAGTTGTGCACTTTAAAGCTGTGAATTTTATGGTAAGTGAACTATATAGCTTGGTGAATTTTGAATCCATGGAGGGGACTGACNAATCCCATCCCCTTCAGTGATGTGGGAGTGGTCTGACTTTACAATTCCATAGTTATCTAGAAGACAGGTCTATGTTTCCAACATTTACACTAAAAATTAAAAATGAGGTCAACTTTACTAAAAACCAGGGAATTTGCTATTAGTGGTATGACACTGTGGCTCCAGCGTTTACAGCATCCAGTCTACGCCTCGCCAAATCCCTACCGTTGTGTGAATTGCTCAGAATGTCAATGTGGCCATTTTTAAGTGAATTTTTGTGAATACACATTCTCACTATGTTGTTTGCCTTAGGTCAATTTCCATAACCCTTAAAAGGTTGTTATCGATCATTTGTCCAGTTTTGTAGTTGTTTTGGAGATAGGATTTTTCAACTTGTTCACTCCTCCATAGTAAAAACTGTCTTCTCCCATATGAGTATATTTCTTACATAATTGATAAGTATATAGTAGGTCTTTGCATTAAGGCATCATTATTTATTTAAGTATCTACTGTTGGCAATTTAGGTTCCATTTTTTTTTTTTGCCTTTTTAATGCCATCAATATTTTTGCATGTGAATCTCTCTTTCCTTACGACATTTCTATAATTGGAGTTATTGAGTCAAAAATATAAGTTTTTAAAGGTTAGAAATACATCTTGCCAAAATCTTTCAAGGCCGTAACAATTCATGCCTTTCCCAGCACTGTAGGAGAGTGTTTGTCACACTGTCCCCTCATCCATATTGGGAATTAATATTAAAAATATATGCACTGGATAATTGAAAAGATCCAGCAGTTTTTGAGTTGCTTTTTCAGACATCTTTATTCGGCTCAACTCTCTGTAATTCTTTATTTATGATTAATGGATTCCTTCCCTTTCCCTTGGCTACTTCATTCGTTACCTTTTCTCGCAGCAGAACAGCATATCATTTCACGTCATCACATACAACATCAACCCCCTTTATCTTTCTAATGGAGCCACTTTTAGAAACAGCATTCTCATTATCAGTTCTTCATGACTGTAAATTGATTCATCCAATTCCTAAGTTTTAAATTTTAATTAGGTCACGGGAATTTCTTTTGACTTTCAAGGAGTACAAACTCAAAGTTCCTTTGCAAAGTAGTAATCCAACTTTAGGAAGAGAAACAATGGACAACAATTTGCATTTTAAACATTTTGCTGCTATTAGAGTACTTTTTTAATAGAGACTAAAACACATTTGACTTTCTCCGCTTGTAGATGTACACTGTGTAAACTCATTGATTACATTTTTAAGGTTCTAATTCTGAACATTTTCTTCTGAGGCCCTTTTCCCAATAGAGATTTATCACTGTTCATTCTTGTTTAGCTAGGATGGATTGCATCCAGAAAGATAACCAGTCTAGCTTATACTACAGCACCTTATTTATTTTTCTAACAATGCCCATGATAGTGTTCACTCAGAAATATCTGGTACTATTTATTAAAAATCGTTAAGAAATTGGTCTTTATTTTGGAATTCATCTTTCTCCCTGATGTTATGTCCCAGTAAAATCCATTCACCTCGCAATAGTCAGAATGAGCTTTTAAAAATTCAGATTACATGATTCCCCCTCTTAAAATGATTTAGTATGTGGTAGATTAAGGGCCATGAATTTCTCACATCTCAGTATAACCCTATTCAACAGCTTTGTGGCTCCTTTTTTTAAGAGGTAAAAATCTACTGACCCACACCCTTGAATCTGGAATAGCTTTCTGCCTTGTTTCATGCCCAAGAATGTGGTAGGAATGATTTCCTTCCTTCCTTCCTTAAAAAATGTTTATTTATCTTTGAAAGAGAGATAGAGCATGAGGAGGGGATGGGCAGTGAGAGAGAGGGAGACACAGAATCCCAGCAGGCCCCAGGCTCTGAGCTGTCAGCACAGAGCCCAACGTGGGGCTCGGGCTCATAAACTGCGAGGTCATGTCCTGAGCTGAAGTTGGACGCCTAACTGACTGAGCCACACAAGCACTCCAGGAATTATGTAAAACAAATTCAGGAGCCTTGAGACATACAGCTTCTATTTTCAAACTCTTAGAATGCTGTTGAGTTCATCATGTAAGGAAGCTGGTCTGGCTTATGGAAGGATGGCAGACCGTGTGGTGCAATAGAACCTTCATAGCCAACAGCCCTCAGAAACTACTAGGTGTGTAAGTGAGGCCATCTTGGAACTTGCAGCCCATCAGATCCTACAGATAAATGCTTCAACATGAACTAGCTGTGGAAAAACCAGCAAAGGATCTGACCACTTAACTTAGAGAATCATGAGAAATAATACATTATTATAGTTTTAAGACAGTAGGTTTTGGGGTGGTTTGTTTGGTAGCAATAGCTAACTGATATAAGTGCCTTCTCATTCCATTTTGCATTTTACTCAAATTTGTTAACTTTGCCTATAAAACCCTTCATTATCTAGCATTTCTGCCTCCAGAATAACTTTTTTAATACCATCCTTCCTGTCCTTATCACAATCCACCTCCTTGAAAAATCCTGAAACCTACAATTACCCTTGACAATTCCTCCTCCATCAACATCCTTAGCAAGCATGTTCTCTTGCCTCCAATCTATCATGGCCAGAGACCAAAACATGAACCATGATCTCACAAATAAAAACAGGTATGAGAGTTAGGCCTCAAATCATCCCCACTGGCAGTGAAACTCAAAGCATATACCTCTTGACGGTTGATCAGAATAGGTAATCTAAAGTTTGGGGAAAAAATTCTGATGATGAAAATACTTAGTTTTATGAGGGTATGAGTAAACATGCATTGTCATAATACTTATGGGGGCCAATTAGTAACATCTATTGAAGTTTAATATATGTATATCTCTCACAAATAATAAGATGATTTCAGGATACTCATCCCAAGAAAATAAAAGAGGAGCAAAGATATATGTACACCACGATTTTTGTACTAACAATGCATTTGAAATGATCTAAATGTCTATCAATAGGTATTTATTAGATACATTATTAACATCAATACAATGGGAAAGGGAGTAGCCATTAACCATCTTGACATGGAACAATTCCCATAATAGGTTGTTAAGAAAAAAGAAAACATCCGTAGAGTATGAAATGTTGGTTATTACTATTTTTTACACATAGAGTACCTATAGCAATCTGCCATCAGTAGATGAAATTACATTTCAGAAGAAAATTACAGCAAAGCAGGCCTAGTAGTAGAGGAAGAGCAACTTGTTTTTTTCTTACCATGGGCATTTTAGAGGAGTTGAAGGCGCTATCAGATAGTGGAGATATTAAAGGTATTTCTTTTTTTTATATATTTCTTCCCCCCTCTTATTTCTTCATGTAAATTCAAGTTAGTTAACATACAGTGTAGTATTTGTTTCAGGAGTAGAATTAGTGATTCATCACTTACATGTAACATCCAGTGCTCATCACAAGTGCCCTCCTTAATGCCCATCACCATTCAGCCCTCCCCTCCAATAACCCTCAGTTTGTTCTCTATAGTTAAGAGTCTCAAAGGTATTTCTATTCATTGGTGGGAGGTGAATTGGCCTATGAGGTGTCCCTTGTGGAGGACCAGGAGCCATGGACTATCTGATATCTGGTGATAGCTAATACCTGGTGTTAAGTGTTTACCTGCATTGTATTAATTGAGTGAAATTTTGCTAATTTTGACACCCTGATGAGACTGTGCTTTGGAGAAATGCGGGAGAAGGCACGCAGTCATGCCTATGAGGAAGGCTTCGGGAATGCCAGTTAACGGGATAGGAGGTGAAATGCAGTGTGAGGAGCCAAAGTTCATAGCAGGGCAGCTGACTGATGTGATGTGCAGGAAAGATGAGTCACTCATGCTCAGATC
>NW_027528635.1:1056791-1060763 GCF_008692635.1 Crocuta crocuta | reverse complement strand
AATCATACAAAAAATGAGTTTTAAAAAAATTATTAATGTTTATTTATTTTTGAGAGAGACAGAGCACAAGCAGGGGAGGGGCAGAGAGAGGGAGACAAGAATCCAAAGCAGGCTCCAGGTTATGAGCTGTCAGCACAGAGCTGGATGCGGGGCTCGCATCCACTGTGAGATTGTGACCTGGGCCAAAGTCAGATGCTCAACCAACTGAGCCACCCAGGCTCCCCAAAGCAAAATGACTTTTGAAAAAACTTTTTGTGTATGGACATGTGGATCAGGTAACACACTAGAAGGAGAAGAGACATTTCTCATTGAATGAAGACTCTGAGATAGACAGGAGCTGTACTGTAGTTGAGCTTTTTGAGAAAGATGTTAGTAGCCCCTGCTTATGAGACGTGTCCCTGCAAAAGCATTACTCAGCTATAAGCAGGGGAAATAAAAAAGTAATTTCATATGAATTTTCCTGGAAGGGCATGAATCCTCCTCTCCACTTAACAATATCAAAGAGCTGTAGAAAAATGTATTATAAATAACACTGTCATTGGGAATCTTGTACTAAGAGTCCATGTAGTTTGGTGTCTCCCTATGAGTTCTTGCCTAATCCCCCTATCCCTCCGCCACATTGCCTATCAGGTGGTCTTTCAGCAGGTGCAGAAGTAAAATCAGCGACTCCCCAGCTAACTGGCCGCATCATAAGTAAGAAGAGGGCTTGGTACTTAAGTACAGGGAAGAGCGGCAGGAACGCCTTCTATGGAGTTTCTAAGCATGGACTCTTGGTTTGGCAGACAGCCAGAGGCTGAGAACATATAGAGAAGTGAATAAGAAGAAAGACATGAAATACTGTACCATGTTAAACTATTCATAAAAAGATGGAAGGCAAATTTCATACATATCCATGTATGTGCATATGAAGAAACGAGATCTAGGGATGACAAGGAATGTTAAATAACACCTTCTATTTACCAAGTACCATGCTTGGTGGGTGATGAATATTATTTCGTTTCAATTCCTCAACAAATTTGAGAGGTTAGATTCAGTTGTCCTATTTTATACATAAAGAAATTGAAGCTGAGGGAAGAGAAACATCTTACCCAAAGCTCCCCACTTCACTAAATTCTTTGAGGCAGTATTCACAATCAGACATATCTGATCCCATTATTTTTTGTTATGTTACATTATGTTGCTTTGGTAGTTCAAGGCCAAAGGCAGGCAGAAACAAGATTTAAATGGACTTAGAGTCAAGATCACAATGTAAGCATGTGTATTTGTCATAGCTGAGTAATGCTTTTGCGGGGACACGTCCCATTGAAATGTCCAAAGAAGTATAAAAATATGAGGAAATCTAAGTGATTTATGAAGGAAGTATGTGGGTGTTTATGGTTCTACCTGATGTAGGGACCTTTAACTTTTTTTCAATTTGGATTAAATCATGAAATCACATTTGTCTTATTAAAATGATCGATATTCATCATCAAGAATGTATTTGGTGCCTGGGTGGCTCAGTCGGTTAAGCATCTGACTCTTGATTTTGGCTCAGGTCATGATCCCATGGTTCATGGGTTTGAGCCCCGCATCTGTCAGCAGAGAGGCTGCTTGGGATTCTCTCTCTCCCTCTCTGCCCCTCCCCTGTTCATTCTCTCACTCTCTCTCTTTCTCTCTTTTTTTCTAAAGAATGCACTTAGTAAGAACTCAGTATCTAGAGCCAGAATGCCTGGCTTCAAGTTCCATTTCCTCTAATTATAAGTTGTATAACTTTTTCAAGTTACTTATCCTGCCCTTGCCTTTTTCCCCACATATGTAAATTGGGCTGTTATGAGATCCAAATGAGTTGGTATTTGCGAAGAGCTTAGAATGGTACCTGATGCATAGTAAACCTAAATAAATATGTGCTAAATAAAAAAAAAATTAAAAAGAATAGTTGTTATTTTGTATGAGAGACTTCTAAGCAAGAAGGTAACTTTAGCAACTAATATTTGCTTTTCTGAATTTCCATAGAAATGAGTGCAATATGCTGAATAATGGCCCCCAAATCTATCCAGGAACCTGTGAATGTCACCTTATACGGCCAACAAGGACTTTGCATGTGTGACTGAATTAAGGATCTTGAGATGGGGAGATTCTCTGAATTATCGGAGTGAGCCCTAAATGAAACCTGAAATGTCCTTAGAAGTGAGGCCGAAAGAAGTTTTAAAGGGAAGGAGGCTATGTGATGATGGGGGCACGGGGAAGAAATGCAGTACAGTGTGGAGGTATGAGCGCAGGAAGAAGGACGGCCTCTAGTAGCTGGAAAAGACAAGGGCGGCATTCTCCCACAGCGCCTTCAATGGGAACACAGGGTAACTGACACCCTGATTTCGGTCTACTGAAACTCATCTCAAATGTCTGGCCCTCACAACTCTAGGAGAATAAAGTTGTGTTGTATTAGCCAGCCAGTTTTTCATAATTTGTTATAGCGGCCATAGAGAGTGAACTCAGTGACTAAAGGCACATATGCATGCAGAAAAAAGTTATACCAATGCTGGAGACTAAGGAAGGACAGATGTCAATTTCTACTGTACACAAATGTAATCTAATTGAAGAAAGACATGGGGCTGACTTTTGAGGCACTTCTAATAGGAGAGCAGTATGTCTAGAAAGAAACCTGACATCTGCAGATGAAAGCATGCTGTGGGGTGGTCAGGGCAGACTACCTGGACTGCCCTTAACAATGGGGTCAAAGCCACATAGCCTGCAGTCCAACAGTGTCACGTGTTACACCTCCAATTATTCCTGGCGAAAGCTCACGTGCTAAACAACAGTCTCTGAAAGTAACAGCAGAGCTCGGCTGAGAGTTGAACATTGCTTACTGACATGAAAATCCTTGGCAAAAGCAGAGAAGAGGTTTTTCTGCACAGAGATGAAACTCCCTGCTGAGCACACTCTTGTTTGTTTACTCTCTCCCTACTTCTGTCAATGAACTAGATCTCTAAGTTAGAAGAAAAAATATTTTGAGAATATATTTCCCCCCATTTTCCCTTGCTTTAGAATTTGGCAGAGACCCAGTCTATTTTGGAGGGATCCATCTGAAATGAACTTTATTGAAAATGAAAGAATATTTTGCATGCCCAGACACTTCTTTCTATGGAGACATAATTAGAGGAAAATCAATAGGTCCAAAGAAATGCATTGAAATTCAAAAGCTCCTCTCAACAATGAAAACAAATATTTTAATCTAAAGAGATTTACTGTAAGAAACAAAAGGAAATCAAGAAAACATGAAATCTATAAAACTAGACCAAGCAATCATGATGAAAGAATAATCAATGAACACGGATTATTGAAGGAAGGTGAAAAACACTGTTAAATGAAAGAAAAATGTTATGGTGACACAAAAGCCATCACTAAAGTCTGAGGGTAAGATGGCTTATATAATGGTTGGTGGCCTCTAGTTATTTTTCTTTCACATTCCAAAACACAGCCCAGTGAAATGTTGAGATTTTTCTCATAAATATTATTGACTGAGTGCATAAGCATCATTCTTGAAGACACTGTAAGCATGTACTTGCTGGTTTTATGTTGCCTTTTGCTCAATTTACATGTGTCCAGTGTATTTAACAGTGTATGATTGACACTCGCATTTCAAAATAGCATTGTGGGGCGCCTGGGTGGCTCAGTCAGTTAAGCATCCAACTCTTGATTTCAGCTCAGGTTATGATCTCACAGTCATGAGATCGACCCCCCTGTAGGGCTCTGCGCCAGATATGAAGCCCACTTAAGATTCTCTTTCTCCCTCTCTCTCTGCCCCTCCCCCCCAAAATAAATAAAAAACAAAATTAAAATAGTATTGTATTAACAGCTCCTGACACAACCTAGAACTATAAAAAGTAAAACATTTAAAAACTGACAATTTCATTGAAAAATAATCCTTTTGGAAAACCATTCGACAAATATGAGAGGAGTTTTCAGTTAGTGGAAAAAAGCTGAGAGGAACCTATT
>NW_027528635.1:1051164-1056588 GCF_008692635.1 Crocuta crocuta | reverse complement strand
ATGAAAACACAACAGTCCAAAACCTTTGGAATGCAGCAAAAGTGGTCCTAAGAGGGAAATATATAGCAGTACAGGCCTATCTCAAGACACAAGAAAAACCTCAAATAAACAACCTAACTTTACACTGAAAGAGGCTACAAAGGAACAACAACAAGGTTAGTCAGGAGGCTAACCAGAAGAGGGAAGGAAATAATAAAGATAAGAGCAGAAATAAATGATATAAAAACTAAAAAAACAATAGATCAATGAAACCAGGAGCTGGTTCTTTAAAAAACGTTAATGAAATCAGTTAACCTCTAGCCAGACTTGTCAAAAAGAAAACAGAAAGGACCCAAATTAATAAAACTCAAACGAGGGCGCCTGGGTAGCTCAGTCGGTTAAGCGTCTGACTTCGGCTCAGGTCATGATCTCACGGTTCGTGGGTTCGAGCCCCGCATCAGGCTCTGTGCTGACAGCTAGCTCAGAGCCTGGAATCTGCTTCAGATTCTGTGTCTCCCTCTCTCTCTGACCCTCCCCTGCTCACGCTGTCTCTCTCTCTCTCTCAGAAATAAATAAAACATTAAAAAAAAATAAAACTCAAACGAGGGAGGAGAAATAATAACCAATACCATAATTACATGATAATAAGGAAAAGCATATGCCAACAAATGGTACGACCTGGAAGAAATGGATAAATTCCTAGAAACATAGAAGTAGAAAACTTGAACAGACTGATAACCAGCAAAGAAATGGAATCAGTAATCAAAACGGCCCCAACAAACAAAAGTCCAGGGCTAGATGGCTTAACCGTCGAATTATATCAAACATTTAAGAAGAGTTAATACTGTCCTTCTCAAACTATTCCCAAAAATGAAAAAGGAAGGAAAATTTCCAAATTCATTCTATGAGTCCAGCATTACCCTAATACCAGAACCAGAGAAAGACTCCACTAAAAAAGAGAACCATAGGCCAATATCTCTGAGAACATGGATGTAAAAATTCTCACTAAAATACTAGCAAATCAAATACAACAATACATTAAAAAATCATTCAGCAAAATCACATGGGATTTACCCCTGGGTTGCAAAGGGGGTTCAATATTCAGAAATCACTCAACGTGATACACTACATTCATAAAAGAAAGGACAAGGACCATATGATCAATTCAATAGATGCAGAGAAAGCATCTGACCAAGTATTACATCCATTCATGATAGAGACCCTTAACAAAGGTTTAGAGGGAACATACCTCAACATAATAAAGGCCATATATGAAAAACCCACAGCTAATATAATCCTGAGTGGGGTAAAACAGAGAGCTTTTCTCTGAAGGTAAGGAGCAAGACAGGGATGTCCACTCTCACCACTTCTATTTAACATAGTACGGGAAGTCCTAGCCACAGCAATCAGACAAAAAAGAAATAAAAGGCATCCAAATTCCCAAGGAGACGTAAAACTTTCACTACTTGCAGAAGACATGATACTGTATATAGAAAAACTGAAAGACTCCACCAAAAAACTGCTAGAACTGATAAACGAATTCAGCAAAGTGGCAGGATTCAAAATCAATGTACAGAAATCTGCTGTATTTCTCTACAACAATAATGAAGCAGCAGAAAGAGAAATTAAGGAATCAATCACATTTACAATTGCACCAGAAATAATAACATACCTGAGAATGAACCTAATGAAAGGGAGGAAAGCCTTATACTCTAAAACTAAAGAACACTAATGAAAGAAATTGAAGATGACACAAAGAAATGGAAACACATTCCATGCTCATGATTGGAAGAACAGATATTGTTAAAACGTCTATATCACCCAAAGCAATCTACACATTTAATGCAATCCCTATCAAAATACTAATAGCATTTTTCACAGAATTAGAACAAACAATCCTAAAATTTGTGTGGAACCACAAAAGAACAGCAGAGCCAAAACAATCTTGAAAAGAAAAATCAAACCTGGAGGCATCACAATTCCAGACTTCAAGTTATATTACAAAGCTGTAGTAATCGAAACATGGTGCTGGCACAAAAATAGACACACAGATCAATAGAACAGAATAGAAAACCCAGAAATGACCCCACGACTACATAGTGAATTAACCTTTGAAAAAACAGGAAAGGATATCCAATGGGGAAAAGTCTCTTCAACAAACGGTGGTGGGAAAACTGGACAGCAACATGCAGAAGAATGAAATTGGGCCACTTTCTTACACCACACACACCAATAAACTTAAAATGGATGACAGACCTAAATGTAAGACAGGAAACCATCAAAATTGTAGAGGAGAACACAGGCAGTAACTTCTTTGAAATCAGCCATAGCAACTTCTTTCTAGGTATGTCTCCTGAAGCAAGGGAAACAAAAGCAAAAATAAGCTATTGGGACTTCATCAAGATAAAAAGCTTCTGCACAGCAAAGGAAACAATCAACAAACCTAAAAGGAAACCTACAGAATGGTAGAAGATATTTGCAAATGACCTACTTGATAGAGGGTTAGTATCCAAAATCTATAAAGAACTTATAAAATTCAACACTCAAAAAGTGAATAATCCAATTAAAAATGGACAGAAGACACAGATAGACATTTTTCCAAAGAAGACATCCAGATGGCCAACAGACACATGAAAAGATGTTCAACATCACTCATCATCAGGGAAGTGCAAATCAAAACTACAATGAGATATCACCTCGCACCTGTCAGAATGGATAATATCAACAACACAAGAAACAGCAGGTGTTGGCAAGGATGTAGAGAAAGGGGAACCCTCTTGCACTGTTTGTGGGAATGCAAACTGGTGCAGCCACTCTGGAAAATAGTTTGGAGGTTCCTCAAAAAGTTGGCAATGGAACTACCCTACGATCCAGCAATCACTCTACTGGGTATTTACTCAAAGGATAAAAAAATACTGATTCAAAGAGTTGCATGCACCCCTTTGTTTATGGCAGCATTATTTACAATAGCCAGATTAATGGAAAGAGCTCAATTGTTCATCGGTTGATGAATGGATAAGGAATAGGTGGTTTACATATACAATGGAATATTATTTGGCCTTAAAAAGAATGAAATCTTGCTATCTGCAATGACATGGATGGATCTAGAGAATATAATGCTAAGTGAAATAAGTCAGAGAAAGCCTAATAGCGCATGATTTCACTCGTATGTGGACTCTAAGAAACAAAACATATGAGCAAAGGGAGAAAAAAGAGAGAGGCAAACCAGGAAACACACTCTTAACTATAGAGAACACCTGATGGTTACCAGAGGGGAGGGAGGTGGGGGGGATGAGTGAAATAGGTGATGGGGATTAAGGAGCGTGTACTCGTGATGAGCGCTGGTGATGCATAGAAGTGGGGAATCACTACATTGTACCGCTGAAACTAATACAACATTGTATGTTAACTAACCAGAATTTGAATAAAAAACTTACAAAGCAGCCTAAAGCAAGCAGAAAAAAAATCAAATAACCTAGACTAGAATGGAAATTAATATAATAGAGATTAAATAGGAAATAGAGGAAATCAATAAAACTAAATGTAATTTGGAAAGAGTAATAAAATTGATGAACCTTTAGATACACTGGCTAAGAAAAATATAGAGATAAATCAAATTGCTAGACTCAGGAATATAAGAGTCATTGCTTTTGCCTTTACGAAAATGCAAAGGAGTATAGGAGAATATTATGAACAACTATGTGTAAGAAATTAGATAACCTGCAAAAAAATTAGATAGCCTGTACTGAACGGACAAGTTTTCTGAAAGATACGCTACCAAACTGTCATAAGAACCATAAATATGAATAAATCTATAATAAGCAGGAGACTGAAATAGTAATGAAAAAAAACTTCCTACAAAGAAAAGTGCAGGAAAAAATGGCTTCTGTGTTGAATTATCACGTTTAAATAAGAATTAATACCATTTCCCCACAAACTGTTTCAAAAAACACAAAATAAGGGAACAATTCCCAACTCATTCTGAGACTAGTATTAGCTTGATATTAAATACAAAAGAAAAAAATCACAAAAAAGAACATTACCGATCCATATGTCTTATGAATATAAGTACAAAAACCTCAACAAAATATAAATGAAAGGCAATTTTATAGGGGTAGCATTGACTCTGTTTCAGATAGTACTGTGACCTTCACAATATTAAGTTTCCTAATCCATAAGCAGGGAATGTATTTTCATTTATTTAGGCTTTCCTTAACTTGTTTAAGCAATGTATTGTTTTCAGTGCACAAATCTTCAAACCCCTTGATTAATTTTTTCTAGGAATTTTGGACGTTTATTTTAAATGGAGATTTTGTTTTTAATTTCCCTTTTGGTTACTTGTTGCTATTGTATGGGAAGACAAATGATTGTGTGTGTGTGTGTGTGTGCGTGTGTGTGTGTGTGTGTGTGTGTTTGTNTTATTTATTTGAGACAGAGAGAGACCGAGCATGAGTGGGGAAAGGGCAGAGAGAGAGAGAGGGGGACACAGAATCAGAAGCAGGCTCCAGGCTCTGAGGTGTCAGCACAGAGACTGACACGGGGCTCGGACTCAGGGACCATGAAATCATAAACTGAGCCGAAGTTGGACGCTTAACCAACTGAGCCACGCAGGCGCCCCTTTTCTTTTTTTTCCATGGCTTTTGGTTTTGTTTTGTTTTGTTTGAGGAATTCTTTGTATTCTGTGTATACAGGATCGTGTTATCTGCAAGTAGAGGTAGTCTTACCTCTTCCTTTCCCATTTGGATGCCTTTGATTTCTTTTTACTACCTAATTGCTCTCACTAGAACTTCTAACACAAAGTTGAATAGCACGGATAAAGCAGGCTTGCAATCTTTCACCATTGAGTAAGATATTAACTGTGGGGTTTTCATAATTTGCCTTTGTCTTGTTGAGGAAGTTCTCTTCTATTCCTAGTTTTATGAGTGTTTTCTTAAATCATGATAGCATTTTGGATTTGGGAAAGGCTTCTTCAGCAACAATTGAGCTTTTCATGTGGCTTTTTCCTTTGTTCTAGAAATGTGGTATATCACATACATTGATTTTCCTATGTTGAACCATCTTTGCATTCATGAGATAGATTTCATTTGTTCATGATGTATAATCCTTTTTTTTAAAAAAAATTTTTATTTATTTCTAGAAGAGAGAGAGAGACAGCGTGAGCAGGGGAGGGTCAGAGAGAGAGGGAGACACAGACTCTGAAATAGGCTCCAGGCTCTGAGCTGGCAGTCAGCACAGAGCCCGACGCGGGGCTCGAACCCACGAACCGCGAGATCATGACCTAAGCGAAAGTCGGACGCTTAACCGACTAAGCCACCCAGGGGCCCCTGTATAATCCTTTTAATATTCTTTTTGATTCAGTGTGTTGGTATTTTGTTGAGGATTTTTGTAAAAAGAATTTTATTTATATTCATAAATATTTTATGAATATATTTTAGCAATATGAGT
>NW_027528635.1:1032577-1051053 GCF_008692635.1 Crocuta crocuta | reverse complement strand
AGTAAAAGGCTTATAACAACAATAAGAACAAACAAGTCAGGCTCCTGCCTTAACGCTCCATGCTTCCAGTCTCAGATCCACGTTCAAGCCTTTTGCCATTCTTTCTGGTCTATTTTGTCCTACAGCTAGGTAATATGCTTGTGGTGCCAATCCTTAATTTATTCTTTTATTAATTGATTTGTTCTTTTTNGCGCCTGGGTGGCTCTCTCAGTTGACCATACTCCCTTCACTACTGGCAATGTCTGCTTCATATATTTTGAGGTTTTCCTGTACGGTGTGGATATGTTTATAGTTGTTTTATCTTCTTGATTACTTGGCCCTTTTATCTATATATAATGACTTCCTTTGTCTCTTGGTAATAATTTGACTTAAAGTCTATTTTATCTGTTATTAGCATAGCCACCCACTCTTTGGTTATTACTATTTGCATGAGCTATCTTTTGCCATCCTTGCGCATTCAATTTATTTGTACTCTGGATACAAAGTGAGTCTGTTGATACATACTGTCTCAGGACGGATGCTTTTATCTTTTGTACCAGTCTTTGTTTCTTAAGTGGTTTATATTTAAGTGATAACTGATAAAGAAGGACATTCGCCCACCATTTTTCCAACTTAGCTTTTTGTTTCTATATGTCATATATTTTTGTTCCTAATTCCTCTAGCACTGCTTTCTTTTTCATTTGACTGATTTTTCTAGTATACTGTTTTCATTCCTTCTTCATTTCCTTTCTGTATATAATTTCATTTATTTTCTTAGTGTTACCATGAGGATTACAATTAACATTCTAAATTAATAACAACCAACTTTGGAACGAAATCAAGTTAGCATCAATAGTATAGAAGAACTCTGCTCCTATATTCTTGTCACAATATATATCCTTATAAATTGTGTGCCTATTAACATAAATTCACAATTAATGTTTTATGGCCTGTCTGTTATTTATTTTTTAAAGTTTATTTATTTTGAGAGAGAGAGAGAGAGAGAGCAAGTGGAGAGGGGCAGAGAGGGAGGGAGAATCCCAGCTCCATGCTGTCAGTGCAGAGCCCGATGTGGGACTCAAATTCATGAACCATGAGATCATGATCTGAGCCGAAACCAAGAGTCAGGAGCTTAACCAAGGGAGCCACCCAGGTGCCCCTATATTTTTGTCTTTTAAATCACATAGGGAACAAAAAGAAAATAAACCAAAAACAAACACAGTAATATTGGCTTTTATATTTACCTAAATAGTTACTTTTACCCAAGTTTCTTATTTCTTTGTATGGCTGCAATTGTCTACTCCCTACTCCACTATTTCCGTGACATCGCTGCTCAGGGAAAGCTTTAAGAAAACAAAATAAATAAGCCAATTTAAATCAAACAATGAGAGAAAGAAATAAAAACAAATGTAATTAACAAAAATGATGTAATTAAGATTACTAACTATAAGGGCGCCTGGCTGGCTCAGTCAGTAGAGCATGCAACTCTTGATCTCAGGGTTGTGAGTTCAAGCCCCACATTTGGCATGGAGCCTACTTAAAAAAAAAAAAAGAAAAACTAACTATATGTATGAAATTAAAAAATATAAAAGGGTACTATATATAAGTTTATGTTAATAAATTGAAAACTCTCGGGCTGCCTGGGTGGCTCAGTTAAGCGTCCGACTTCGGCTCAGGTCATGGTCTCACTGTTCGTGGGTTCGAGCCCTGCGTCGGGTTCTGTGCTGACAGCCAGCTCAGAACCTGGAGCCTGTTTCAGATTCTGTGTCTCCCTCTCTCTCTGACCCTCCCCTGCTCACACTCTCTCTGTCTCTGTCTCTCTTTCTCAGAAATAAATAAAAAAACATTAAAAAAAAGAAAACTCTCAAAGTAGTGGGAAATTTTCTGGAAAATATATATAAACAGATTCAATAAAACATTAATTGCCTATATACACCAGTTATAATGGCAAAAAAATATGCACCTCATAAAATTAAAGCTCCTGAGCTTGAATAATTTGTTCACTGAATGTTATCAAGCTTCAAATTATATATATTTCCCAAGACCTATAATGTCTTTTAGAAAAGTGGATATTTACCAATTCATTTGTAAAGATAATCTTAAAGGGATATCATACAAATAAAGCCACAGATAAATATCATTCATATATATTAGATACAAAAGTCATAAAATAAATATTAGGAGGATGAATAAATAGGACAAAAAATAATTTGCCACATTGAACATTTTTTATTTTAAAATTATATTCTAATATGAGTCGCTTTGATAATAAAATATAGGAGTCAGTGAAATGTTTAAAATTTTATGAATAAGTCAATCAAGAGAAATTTAATAAATTTCAATACTACTTCCTGAATAAAAACCCTCATAAAATAGAAAATATTTTTAACACAACCAAGGATATCTGTCTTAAAACTATGATGAATACCTTTCTTAACAGATAAAATATAGACATTTTATTCTGAAAATCAAACATAAAATATAGATTCTGATAATTACCTCCATTATTTTACATTTTCTGGGAAGTTCTGATCAATACAATAAACATAAGAAGGAAAAATAAACCAATTTAAAAGGAGATATTATCTTTATTTGCATATGTAATATTTTCTCCCTAGAAAACTCAAGAACAGCAACTGAGAAACTCTTAGAACTAGTAAGATGTACCAGGATACACACACACAAATCATTTAAGGGGCGCCTGGGTGGCTGAGTTGGTTAAGTGTCAGACCCTTAAGGATCCAACTCCTGATTTCAGTTCAGGTCATGATCTCACCCTTACAACGCAAAGCCTACTCTCGGCTTCTTCCAGCTCACACACATGGGTGCAAATGCTCTCTCTCTCTCTCAAAATCAATAAATAAACTTAAAAATCGCTTTAAAACATAATAAGAACAAAAATTATAAAATATTTAGTAACTGATTTAAGAAAATAAAGGAAGTATCCTATATATAATATGAAGGACCATGTGTGAGGGTGTATCTTTATTTGGATAATTTGAATGTAGAGCCAAGGTACACTCCTGACATGGGAAAACCGCACATTTTAAAATTCTCAATTTTTCCCTAATTAATGTGTAAGTAAAGAAATGCCATCAAAATCCCAGTGGCAACTGGGAATTAACAAAAAGCTTCTAAACTGTATCTGGAAAAACATATTTCACCATAGCCAAGAAATCAATCAAAAGTTCATCAGATGGCACTTGCCCTACAAGATATTAAAATAAATATGCTGCCGTAGGTTAGAATACAGTTGTATTCAACTAATAAAGAGAGGAAGAAGTCAGATAAAACATATGTGAAATATGCCATAATCCAATACTAATAATAGATGTACAAATTAAGACACAATAAACTGTACTTATTCATTCATTCATTCATTCATTCATTCATTTATTTTCCCAAGGAAGCAGCCACACACAACTTTAAAGACCATACTAAGTGTTGGCAAAGACCAGAGGAACCTGGATGTTCATATACCACTATTGTAGGGAGATGTGGTAATATATATTCAAAGTCTTAAATATGGCAGACCTTGGCAGAACAACCTCCTACTAGATTCCTTCGTATTTGGTCATAATAAAAAGATGACGGAATGAAGGACCTGGGTACTGCTAAATTCCAAGGGAAGAAATCCGTTAGTTTGTGGGCATCACTTTTTTGTTGCTGATGATGCGAGGAATATCAGAGAAAAAGACAAGCCAGTTTTCCACCTTGAGTCTTGTTCTCTTGAGTCTTATTTGACATAAATGTTTAAACTTGCAATTTTAATAAAATCAAAACCACAATTATGGCAGCAATCATTTTGCATTCCATTCCTTTCAAAAAATGCAATTAAGCAAACACTGAAAGAATTAAAGGGACAAAATAATGAGTGCATCTTGACATTAATCAGGTGAATTTAATCATCATCAATTATAATATGGTAACTTTATGATAGGCTTGGATTTTTACATTTCATTCTTTAACATAAATAAATCGCTCTGTACCCTCCTCAGAAGGGTACAGTCTGCATAACGTTTTAACTCCTGAAGGCAAGAAAATGTTAAGCAACTAAAACATGTAAGATTACTCTAGGAGAAATTTAGCCATACAGAAATTAACTGCAATTAGATTTGCATAACGACATTTTCATACAGACATGTAGTGTTTCCTTCCTTTGTTATCATCTCATTATACATCAATTTTGGAACAAAATAGCAAATTCTTAGAAGTAGAGCTAGAAATGTTTCTTTTTTTCAAAAATGTTTATATATATAGAGAATGTGTGCACAAGCTGGGGAGAGGGGCAGAGGGAGAGAACAAATCTTAAGCAGTCTCCACCCTCAGCATGGAGTCCAATGCGGAGCTCGATCCCACAACCCTGGGGTCATGACCTGAACTGAAATCAAGAGTTGGAGGCTCAACTAATGGAGCCACGGAGGCCCCCCAAAATGTGTTTCTTTTTAAAGAACATCTTGGGGCGCCTTGGTGTCTCCGTCAGTTAAGCATCCGACTTCAACTCAGATCATGATCTCATGGTTCCGCATCGGGCTCTGTGCTGACAGCTCGGGGCCTGGAACCTGCTTCAGATTCTGTGTCTCCCTCTCTCTCTGCCTGTCCCCCACACATTCTATCTCTCTCTCTCTCACACACAAAAATAAACATTAAAGAAAATTTAAAAAATAAAGAACATCTATTTTACAAGGCCACATACTTCCTAAATAACAATTTTAGGCAAATGCAATCAACATCTAGAGAAGTGATGAACTAAAAATGCGTACCCATAGTTATTGCGATGATATTCCTACATGATTGGCTGTTTAACATTAGTAGTCCAAAATGTTTTGAATACTGAAGGCAGTGTTTGAATTACTGAACGGATTTAACCAATTTGCAATTGAGACTTCCCTCTGTACTCCTGTGGATAAGTTCCCTGACCGAACAAAACTCCAGGCA
Source organism: Crocuta crocuta (assembly GCF_008692635.1). Lineage (NCBI taxonomy): Eukaryota > Metazoa > Chordata > Mammalia > Carnivora > Hyaenidae > Crocuta > Crocuta crocuta. The sequence continues at coordinate 1,046,136 of NW_027528635.1, read as the reverse complement.
AGGGGACCAGGTCCAGTTCCCGTTTATCCTTCAGTTGCATATTTCTGTTTCCTGACAGGTCATGTGTTTCAAACAGGCCAATCACAGCCTCCTGCTAGAGCACCGCACCCTCTTGATACTACAGAGTCTGCCCTCCTCTCCTCCACTGGAGGCATCTCAACAACCCTAGGGTGGGAATCTCTCCTTCACTAGTGGGAAAAATAAAAAGCAAATAAAATAATCAATAAAACTCATAAGGAGTGTTAAGGATAGAAAGTAAGATAGTAGAGGGGTGTCTGGGTGGCTCAGTCGGTTGAGCGTCTGACTCTTGATTTCAGTTCAGGTCATGATTCCAGGGTTGTGGGCTCGAGCCCTGTGTCAGGCTCTGCGTTGACAGCACAGAGCCTGCTTGGGATTCTCTTTCTCCCTCTGCCCCTTGAACTCTTGCTTTCTCTAAAATAAAAATGTTTTAAATGATCTTAAAAAAGGAGATAGTTTATAATATCTAGGTACAAATTATATACATATGTTACATACTGATACTGGTTAAGCAAGTAACTTGTGAGACATAGAATGTGTAATGTTTGTTAAATATAAATAGCGTGTAAGCTAGTTACATATAATGCACATTAACAATATGATACAAATAGTGTCTTCATGATAGAAGAGACAAAGAGTGGTACTTAGAAAGGGATCAAAGGATCAAGTCATAATTTACAATCACGCCACCCCTAGGGCAACAGCTATGCCATCTTTAAATGGGCCACCCCCAGCGACACCCACTTTGATCCCATCATGGTCCTACGTGTGTTGTACTAAAGACGTGTATACAAAATCCATAGCTCCTCAAGCAGGTCAATTGGCAAGCTATAGCTGTGGCCAGGCATATCCACGTGGTCTCCCCTCCCCCCATGTCTCTCAGATAGAGCACGTGGTCGTTTCAGGAACCATTTGCCAAGTTGTTCTTCCTCAATAATACCAATTTTCTGATATTCTTCTCTTAAAAAATTTTTAAGTTTATTTATTTAAGTAATCTTTGCACCCAAAGTGGGGTTCAAACTCACAACCCCAAGATCAAGAGTCACATGCTCTTCTGACGGAGCCAGCCAGGCACCCTCCAAATCTCTGATATTCTTATCTATACCATCATCAGGAGTAGCTGACGTGTACTGGGGGGAGAGGTATACGTTCCCTGGCTTATGACAGTGTGATGATTCCATCCCACTTGCATCATCTCCTAAGTGTGATAGCCTTCTACCACTTGTCCCTATTTCTCACTGTTCACTGTAAATTACCTTAATAAGCCATGTGATTTGCGTTACTTCATTTATTCTGTAAGCCTTTATGTTCCATGACTTCTGAGATGATTTACTTGGTAGTAAACTTGGAAACCACCTTTGGATCAGTCTACACCTTTCCTTTCATGATTCCCTATCCTACTTTACAAAGGGAAGACATGCTCTTTCCATTCCTATTTTACTATGGTTCACGCCCCATGCTAAATGGCACCAAATGAAGAGACAACTTGAAATGCTGGTGTTAGCGTTGACAAAGTGAATGAATGAGAAGACTGAGTAGCTAATCCTTTTGTAAACTAGGTGGTTTTCATTTCTCTGCTTAAAATGAAATTGAAAGAGACCCACTGGACTGTTCAGCTGACAAATTATTTGCATATGACTCGGATGAATTCTAAATAATTGGGTGTGCAAGTTTTGTTAGAACACATATCTATAAAAAACAAATAATGGCACAAAAAATTAGATGCTGAACCCTATTTCATTGAGGGTTCAAAAAAGACATCCATTTGATAAGTGACTTTTTTCTTTTACAGATAAAAGAATTACTTGTAAAAACGTTCCATGCATCTCATTAAGAGATGCATTTCTAATTATATTGTCCTATTCATGTTTAATTTAATTTATCAAATTTATACTTTAATTTTGTTATTTTGATCAACTGGGCACTAAGAATGGTAATGACAACTTAAGCCACGTGAGGTTTTTAAAACTTAAGAGTTTAGTCATAGGATATTTAAAAAAATCAAAGGAGAATAACTTTCAAACATAAAATATATTAAATTAGGATAAAATCTTACGACAGAAATGCAATGATCACATATTCAGAAGAAAAAGTAAAGATACATATATCTTGCTTATAAAAAATAGCTGTTCATATATGTTTAAATGGATGATGACTAGCTTCAAACCAACATGGTGTCCAGGATTTATTGGATATTTTTGAAAGAAGGGTGAAACCATTTTGCTGATGAGGATCTACGAATGAAAGTTACAAGGAGGAGTGACCCCTGTCACTAATACAGCTATTAAGACAAGTGCAGAATTTTTATTTCCTGTTCTGCCAACTCTAAGTTCTGTGGATTCGGAGGTCTTAATGTCCAAGGGATGAGCGCTTCTAGTAGTAGACACCATGATTTCACTGAATTGGAAGATGAGACTGCCATCTGACTACTTTTGGTTCCTAATGACGTTGAGTTGACAGATACAGGAGGGGTTAACTTCCTCTCTGGAGGGACTGATTCAGTGTATCAATGTGTCTTAGTACTTCAAAGTTCAATAGTAAAAATTAATAAAAGGCAATAATGGCCCATGAAAAACTCCAGTCACCAGAGGAGTTGGTTAAAAGCAAAAGGAACAAAGAAGAGGTAGGGGGAGAAATGGAGTTGTAAATATCAACTACGGTCTCATTACGGTTACAGAAACAAGAGACACAGTAGCTAGACATAGGAGTTTCTTTACTTGTTATGTAAATGTTTCCTTTCTCCATTTTCCCTATTATTTCATAGATATATAGATATACTGATAGTGGTTAATTTTACAATTTAAATTTTAGATTAAATATGTAGGTGGGATTATTACTGAGCTAGAAGAGGAATTAACATCTTCTGTAATTGGCATGGGGATTCCGTGTTTTAAGCGGCAAGAGTATGAGAGGGTATCTTTGTCTCCATGAGGAATAGTTACTAGAAAAAGCATGATGTTCTTGTCATTTTTTTTTACATGTAACTTCAAATATGGGAATAAAGACAAGAAGGAACACTAAGCAAACAAATGGGTAGACTGTGCTAGACGGTTTTATTTGCTTTCAGCTCCACTTCCCATGGACTTCCCTGTATCTCAGCATGTTGGACATTTAAAAACTAATTCTCAGATTTTCTTGCCAGTTAGCTACCATTTAGACTGAGCTTATGGAAGGCACTGGAAAGACTGGATGGCAAGAAAAAGGGAGAATGCATATTTTCTTACTTAGCTTTCTTGTAATGCTTCTGAGAAAGTCTGCACACCGGATGAGCTAGGCTTCCGGGTTCATGGTGCAATGCTAGGGGTCATATGTCAGCTTACGCTCCATCAGTCTTGGGACAGCAGTGTTGATGGGCACTGGAACCAATAGCAGCGGCAAAAGTAATGGGTGACTCCAGATTCTCTGTATTTTTCAGGGTCAGTAGAAAATGGTTGCCTTAAGGTATTTAGGTTTCAGTGAACAAATTTACAAGTGGATGTAATTAATTGTTTTATTTTAAAACATCAATAAAAAAATAAAGCATCAATATTTAAAACATGCCAGAAATGACATTATTTCCATACTTATTTAAAATTTGAAAAAATTCAGATGGCACTGTAAAAATGTGTGAATACCTTTAGAGGGTATATGATCAAAAGAAGAAGACCTTATCCTGCAAGGTCAAGACTGGCGCATACTCGTATCTCTAATCCAGTTCATGGGAAAAGCAAAAAAGAGAAGTTCAAGGCAAACAATTTCCTTTTTAGTGAGTCAGAGGCTACACTAATGGTTTCCACTCCTCTTACTTTGGTGATAATGACGTGGCCATACCTAATTCAGAGTGAGAGTGGGAAATTTAACCTCTAGCTGGGTGTCCATAGGCTCAGGTAAATTCACTGATTTTAAGAAAGACGGGGTTTTGGGGGCACATGGGGGGCTTAGTCGGCTAAGCATCCGACTTTGGCTCAGGTCATGATCTCAGGGCTTGTGAGTTCAAGCCCTGCATCAGGCTCTGTGCCGACAGAGCCTGGAGCCTGCTTCGGTTTCTGTGTCTCCCTCTCTCTCTGCCCCTTCCTGCTCGTGCTCAATCTCTCTCTCAAAAATAAACATTAAAAATTTTTTTAAAAATTAAAAAAAGAAAGGTAAGGTTTTTACTGACAAATAGCAATCACTGCTACTTTATGTCCAAAAGGAAATTTCAAAATCTTAGATTTATAGCAGAACTACATGATGAAATTTCTTTTTCTTGGCCTCCAAGGCCTCCCTAGGTCCTCAGAACCAACTGCCTATGATTCAGAATTTCTACGTCTAGGAATATGCATTCATTTAACAAATNGAACTCTTGCTTGGGTAAGAGGCAATATACACTGAAATTTCAGAATACATAGAAATACTTGGTAATGAAAATGATAAATATCAGAACCTGTAGGGTACAGCTAAAGCACTGATCAGAGGAAAGTTCATAACATTAAAAATGTATGTTGTTGTAAAAAAGCAAGAATAAAAGATAATTGAAATAAGCATCTGACTGAATTAGATAAGGAACAATAAAATAAAAGAAAAATAGAAGGTATTTAAAGAGATAAAAGCAAAAAAGGAATGAATTAGAAAAATAACAATAGGACTTACTATGATTACAAATAAAATACAAATTTTAACTATAATTCTAAATTATGATTCTTGGATTTAAAAAATAGTAGGCAAATATTTAGTTAACCTAACGAAGAGACAAAGCACACATTTGCATGAAATTAAAAAAATGGTTACAGTGAAATAATCATATGAACAGATAAAACTAAAGCTATAATAAACTATTTTTTCAACTGTATGCTACTAAATGTGAAAACTTGGATGAAATAATTTTCTAGAAAAACAGGCTTTACCAAAACTGACCGCAAAATTGATAGAAAATTGTAACAGACTAATTTCCATAAGATAGAGAAACTTATCAGATTATGCCACTAGACAAAAACAAAACCACAAAACTGTATCCAGTTCAGATGATTTCACTGTGAAATTTATCTAGCTTTTGAAGAGCAACTATTTTAGTTCAGGACATAGAAAATGAAGAGAGCCAAAAGCTATTTATTTTCCATGAAAGTATTTTAACACTGATACCAAAATTTCAAAAATTGGCACAAAAAAATAAAACTATAGACAAAGACAGTTTAGGAAAATTGATGCAAAAATATCAACATACAATATTAACAATAAATAGGACATTAAAAGAACAAATCCATAAGGAGTACATAGCATATTTCAGGAATGCAAGGATGATACAGTAATAGGAAATCTAATATAATTCATCATCATAGTAGCTCTAGGAAGAAAAGTTTTCATTGGCTCTAAAAATGGTGAAAGACACATGGCAAACTTCAACAAACTTTTAACTTAAAAAATAACTAATAAAATAAGAACGTATGAATATGTTCTTAACATAATGAGATATATCTGTCTCACCCCAAAACCCAGCATCGTGTTTAATGGGGAAATACTAGATGCATAAATACTAAATGGGGAACTAGATACAAATATCCACTATTACTATTATTATTTAATGTTATATTGGAAATACTACCTGAAACAATAGACAAGTAAAAGAAATTAGCTGTAAATTAAAAGGAGAGAGGTAAAACTATTCCTATTTACAAATTATATCATATCATTTACAATGACTCATGGGTATTCATAGAAGACCCAACAGAAACAACTGAAAAACAAAAAATATTATAAATCGGTAAATTAGTGAGGTGCAAAATAATATATAGAAATCAATAACTTTCAGTAAAGTTGTTTTAATGGAATAAATGACAAAATGAAAGAAGCCACATGTTTACAATAGTAACAAAGAAGATAAGACATTTAGCATAAGTTTTAAAATTAACAGGTAAGTTTCATTTGAAGAGAACACTTTAAAATCATACACACACACACACACAATGGAATACTACTTGCTGATGAAAAAGAATGAAATCTTGCCATTTGCAGCAATGTGGATGGAACTTGAGGGTATCATGCTACACTTGATCTTAGCCCAAAGGCCGAGAAGCAATGAGGATATCATGCTAAGCAAAATAAGTCAGTCAGAGAAAGACAAATACATGATTTCATTCATATGTGGAATTTAAGAAACACAACAGATGAACATAGGAGGAGGGAAGGAAAAATGAGATGAAAAGAGAGGAAGGCAAACCAGCAAGAGACTCTTAAATACAGAGAACAAACTGATGGTTCCTGGAGGGCAGGTGGGGGGGGGGTGATGGACTAGAGGNGGATGATGGGCATTAACATGGGCAGTTGTTGGGATGAGCATGGGGTGTCATATGTAAGAGATGAATCACTGGGTTATACTCCTGAAGCCAACACTACACTGTATGTTAGCTAACTCGAATTTAAGTTAAAAATAAATAAATGTAACACAGTGTGATGAAAAAAAAATAAAATACAACCCTTCTTGAAGAACACAAAAAAGGGTAGACAATGAATGCGTCCTGAATAGGAACTGTCCGAAACAAAAGCATGCTATGAATTCTCCCTAAATAAAATCTATAAATTTAACATAAACCCCTCAAAACACATAGGATTACACAGTTAATAAGTGGCAGGCTTGTGAGAGGAACCTGGAAGAGGTGTTCTCATGTCAATGTCCTAACATATTGCACTAAACTGTCTCTTTTGAGAGATTCCTCATTCTTTTTTAAGGCAAGATCATATTCCACTGTATGCATGTAGCACAATTTACTTATTCATTTTCCTACTGATTCATGTTTAGATTCTTAGCAATATTTGCTAAGAATATATATATGTATATATATACATATATATAATTTCACATATGCACACAAATATCTATGGATTCAATTCCCCAAGTGGAACTTTGGGTCAAAGGATGTGTGCATTTGAAATGTTGCTAGCTCTTGCTAAATTTCCCTTGAATTTGAACTACTCTCAGCAACAAATTAAAATGCCTGTTTACATAAAGCTTTGCCAATGAGTATATTATCAAGCTTTTTGATTGTAGCCAGTGTGAGAACTGAAAAATGGTAACCTGAAGTCGTTTTAGCTTGCATTTCTCTTATTTTGAGTCAAGATGGCTATCTTTTCCATTCATAGGTGCTATATCTATCATCTACCTATCTATGTATCTAAGAATAAAATTTCTAAGAAATTAGAATGATTTACTAATTTCTATACAAGAAATAGTAAGGACATTTGGAGGTAGGGTAGAAATTGGGCAAGTAAGGCGGCGGGGTGAAAGAGGTACTTTCACTGGACAGTTTTTACAATGCATATAATTTTGAACCACACGCAAGGGTCGCAAGGGTCGTAGGAAACTGATACAAACACCTGACTGACAACTAAACATATACAGTTAAGTCTACTGTCTTGAAAGTTCTCTAACGGCAACCATTTGAGTAGGAAATGAATCTAGATAGCACTTCTCACTTCGAACTGGGTCTATTGCTTCATGTTAGGGTTTTATAGACAGCTGAGCTGAACTGTATTAGGCCAAGAAGAGAGAAGTATTTGCTTTTGAAACTTAAGAGAATTAATAATAATTTAACAAAGACCATTAAATCCACTCTCGTACAGATTATACCTTGCTCGTTTCTTTTTCTGTATGTATAATTTTGTATCCATTACAGTAAGCCTTCACAGGATATTATGCTAAAGTCAGATGCTCCTTATAGGATAGAACCTCTTTAAAGCAGTCTACTGTTAAGGCTTAAAATATTGAATAGAAGTGGCAGGTTTTGGGAGGGAATTACAGGTTTCACATATTTGTAATATGAGAATCTGTGGTGTTCGGGGGGGGAGAATCCATTAAGACTTATTATTTTCGATTAAAAGCAGAAAGCATGCTCAAGGAGACTGTTGTTAAAACCTGACTTGATTTAATGAGGAAAGACGTTGCATAAACAAATGAATCACCAGGAGATGGTTAATCAGCTTTGTGTGACTCATTATAAGAATCCCTTCATATCTGCTAATAACATGCATTTGATATCATATTTATAATGCTGAATAGAATAAAACACTATATGCTGCATTAAAGTGTCACTTGTTGAAAATGACTTTAGCTGTTTATTTAAACTAATATAAGAAATCTTTAAAGGTGCTCTCATATTTGAAACCTGCCCTACATATAGCCCCATAAATGAATCTATCCGTGTTTGGTGGTCAGCTTTCTTCATAAAGGATTGTTGAATCCCTAAATTCTGAGAAGTAGGGCAGCGGAGACACGGGGGAAGGAACATAGTCCCCATTTTGATATGACACGGGATATTAACTCACGCTGTCCCTGTGTGGCATAGGGGAAAGAGCCTTGAACCCAGACAAGCACTTCACCTTTCACAGCACCACTGTGTCCTCTGTGAAAGAGATGGGAACAGTACCAAGATACTTCCTGTTGAATGATTTCTTCCAACCTACCAGGTTATTTTGGGGATCAGTGTGAGAGTGGACAGTGAAAGCACTTCGCAGCCTGTGCAATGACACAGATGGAATATTATCTCTTTCTTTGATGAAGAAGTAGTTCTGCTCTAGCAACTAAATCTATTTTTTTTGATGAATAAAAGAGGAAACAAACGCAAGTCAAGCATGTTGCACTGTGTGCTCAGTCAAATGGAGCCCACAAAAAGGTATTTTTCTTGGTATACTTGGTAACAATGTTACATTAGTGTCAGGTGTACAACACAGTCTGAGAAGTTTATACCTTATGCTGTGTTCTCCTCAGTGTAGCCACCTTCTGTCACCCCATACACTATTACAGTATCATTGACTGTATTCCCCATACTGGGCCTTTTATATCCCTGACTTACACATTCCATGACTGGAAGCCTGTATCTCTCACTGTCCAGCACCCCAACCCCTGCCCCTCTGGCAACCATTATTTTGTTCTCTGTATTTATAGGTCTGATTCTGCTTTTTGTTTATTCATTTGTTTGAAAAATGTTTTTTTTTTCTTACATTTTATTTGAGAGACAGAGACAGTGTGAGTGGGGCAGGGGTGGGGAGAGAGAGAGAGAGAGAGAGAGAGAGAGAGAGAGAGAGAATCCCAAGCAGGCTCCACGCTGTCAGCGCAGAGCCCAATGTGAGGCTCAAACCCATAAAGCCATGATATCATGACCTGAGCTGAAACCAACGGAGCCACCCAGGCCACCCAAAAACACGTGTTTTTAAGATGACTGTATAACATTGCATTTATTTACTTTCCCACGAATTTATGCAAACTTCTACTTTGCATAATTATCTTTTAAAATGTATCTGTTGATATTAGCCAGAGCACTTTGAAAAACGTGCTAGTACATAATGCAGCAATATTTAAGAAGTGGAAATAAAACAAATAGAGATCACACATAAGGAAATCGACACTTAAAATTCTAAGTACACCATTCTTTAAAATGCATCTTAATTACATCATTACCTTATATCAGGATAACATTTTATAATTAAAAAAATATTTCCACTTGCATTTCTCTTTGATTTCCACAATCACCCCCAAGTAGTTATTTATATTGGTTAGCTGATAAGAAAATGGAGATTTTGAGAGGTCATCAAGACTATCGCTGCTCGTAAACAGCGGAATTGAGCTAAAAGTCAGTCTTCCTCCTCCCGAAATCATTGGGCTAAGCATCCTGATTAACTTATTACATAATGATACATGTATGGGGGCATATTCTATGCCAGTTTTCCATATTTTAAGTAGAAGTTTTCTTTCGCTTAACCGATTTTTTATTATCACTGATTTTGATGCTGCATTTCATTAATAGGGCAAAAATAAATGGCAATAGTTGTACATATCTGGGTATATTCCTGCTACCACGTTTTGGCCGGCTATCTCCTCTGTTGGGTTTTCAGCACTGCACATTTTAAAAAGTATCTACATGTACTAGATGAGTAGATATTTAAATGAGGGTAACTGTAAAGGTCTCTGAGGGGTCTGAGAATGAAGGGCACACACNGTGTTTCCCACCGCTCCATAAAGCAACACATGCATTAGAATCAGGGGCCATTCATCCTGTCTGGATTAAAAATGCAAGGACCTCGACGAGCAGAAAGGGATGAGGTTGGGAATGGAGTGTTCCAGAAATTGTAGATGTCATGACATTTTCTATTTGCACAAACAGAGGCGGTGTGGACTGACAGGAAGACTGAATTGAGAGCCCCCGGCTCCACTTGGTGAGATTGGGCAGGTCACATGTCCCTTCCAGTGTGTACCCACTGCACCTGCAATCTAAGGATACCAGGCCTCTCTAGAAAATACCTAGGGCTCTAAGGTGTTTTGGGTGTAGGTGCCCTTGTACAACATCATCTTCTGATTAAGCATCTTTCCTCTCCCTTTCATACTTTCCTCGGGCTGGCAAAGTCATACACATGCTTTAGAAATGGCCAGAGCTCAAATGCAGCCTCTCCTAGAACATTCCCCCGACTCTCCCAGAAATGAGTTCCCAAGAGCTTCTACAGTCTAATGCCCCCACCTGTAGTGTTATGGGATAATGTACTACATTGAGTTTAAGAAGGCTGTCCATCCCGTCAAATTAAATTTCCTGATAACAAGGGTGTGATCACATCTGTGTCCATAGGCCCGATGCATATTAAATGCTCATTGCAAACTAAATTTGGTTTAGAATAGACACTAAGTAAGTGTCTGTTGAAATGGTAGTATTACACCCATCCTCAATGGACTGCTGTCCCTGAGATGTGGTCAATATATGCTAAGGGGTTGACCTTGGGCTGAATGGAGAAGCCTACAAGACACATGATAATGCACATTCTCTTCTAATACCCTTTCAAAAGGAATGAGTAGAAGAAAGATATGGCGAGGCATTCCCGTAACGTTCAAAGCCAAATGTGCAGGGTGAGTGGAAGGTGGACTGTTTTGTCTCCAAAGCAGTTAGTACCTTCATCCAGTAAGATCCCCCCCTCAGGCTTTAGGAAATGAAAAATTCATGCACTCCACTCCCATTGGATACAGTAGACACTGTGCATAAAAATTCCTACGCTTTACGTAACAAGACACAACCTCAAAGTATATTGGCTAAAAATAGCTGAATTTTTAAAATGTATTCTTTGAGCTTTCCCTTTATTGATTATAGAAATGTTTTAACAGCTGAGTCAAATCCATTATTATTTCACACTGAAAAACTCTTTCATCATTTCTACCATTTGGCCATACGGAAATCCCAATAGGCACACCATTTTAACCAGCCCTCGGGAGTTTCTGAAAGTCATACTATCTGAAATACCAATTCATAGGTATAAGTTTCTCCTGTACAAATAAAGGAAACTTTGACCACAATAAAAGAAGAATATAGGCTTTGGATAATTCATTGAGAAGATGTGTACTTCCTGGCTTTTTAATAGAACACATTTTCTTTCCCTTTGTTTATAAATCTTTCAGCACCTTGTGAATCTTAATTGCCTGATGTTATAATTCAGAGGCGGACACGTAATAGTAGGCTTTGTGACAGGTGAGTGAATACCCCGAAATGGAGAAAAAGGAAGACACAGCATGGGGAGAATGAGTTTTAAAACCCACAGATAGCAGCTGTCTTGAAACCACGCCTATACATTCACGCCCAGCTCACACGCCTCTCCCGCACTTCCAGTTAACCTCTCCATGGAGCCTGAAGTGCAGACCAGGTGCGTTCCCACACTGCATGAATATTTGGTCAAGAAATAAAGATAAGGTCGGCTACTTCACTGCTTTGATTTATGTAGAGGTTGAAGCCACGAAAACGTGGATCAGATTGATGGAGAACCTGAAGTATGAATCTGATTTAGGTTTCCACATCAAAAAGAATATTAGCTCATTCAAGTCACGAGCAACTTTATCTATCTGCCTTAGGTTATAATTTAGACAGGTGATTGGCTCAAGTTATCTCTTCCCTGTTTGTGGGCGCTTATCTGGGACACAGCCAGTAGGCAGGGGCTGGTGAAGGCAAGGAAGCCTACCTGCGTCTGCGGGCTAGGTGCACAATTCGCTTTGGTCACAGCGATTGGTTTAGAGGTAGGCAGATGGCTAAAAGTGGTCGAATCTACTTGCATGGCAGGACTTGTACTATGGCTTACCTCAGACCTTCAAATTAACTCAGAGGTGATAAATCTCAGGAAAAGAAGACCAAGATTAGAACTGAATGAGTTCTAAGGTTTGTGCTTTGTAACCCCCACCATGCAGCCAGAAGTTTCTAAACCAAAAGACATCTCATACCTTGCAAATTTAGTCACTGAAACCAGTTTCTCAGGGGTCCAAAATAATTCACAGGTTGCTTTCTTGAAGCACTTTTAACAACTGTATATCATAGGGAATGGTTTAAAACACACTTCAAAGCTCTTAATGTGCCAAAAATCTTTTACTGTTAGGGAAGGGAAGTGAATGCACATAACCCAAGGCATAAAGAAATAGGACAATTAAAGAAGAAAGATCTCACTATCTATTTTGATATATTTCATTTCGAAAAAGTTCCCTACACATGGGAAAGTGACCGAAGATAATTATGATATTTAAAAAAGAAGAAAACAAACTAGTATTCCATTGTATATATAAGCCACATCTTCTTTATCCGTACATCTGTCAATGGACATTTGGGCTCTTTCCATAATTTGGCTGTCATTGATAGTGCTTCCATAAACATTGGGGTCCATATGCCCCTATCAGCACTCCTGTATCCTTTGGATAAATTCCTAGCAGTGCTATTGCTCGGTCATGGGGTAGTTCTATTGTTAATTTTTTGAGGAACCTCCACACTGTTTTCCAGAGGGGCTGCACCAGTTTGCATTCCCACCAACTATGCAAGAGGGTTCCGTTTCTCCACATCCTCACCAGCATCTGTTGTTGCCTGGGTTGTTAATTTAGCCACTCTGAATGGTGTGAGGTGGAGTGGAACTGGAGGGAATTATGCTAAGTGAAATACGTCAGTCAGAGAAAGATAGATATTCATGTTTTCACTCATATGGATCTTGAGAAACTTAACAGAAGACCATGGGGGAAGAGAAGGGCAAAAAAATAGTTACAAACATGAGAGACTCTTGAATGCTGACAACTGAGGGTTGATGGGAGTGGGGGATAGGGGAAGGGGGGCGATGGGCATGGAGGAGGGCACTTGTTAGGATGAGCACTGGGTGTTATATGGAAACCAACTTGACAATAAACTAAGGAAAAAAAATAGTTACAGAGAGAGAGAGGGAGGCAAACAAGAGATTTTTTAAAAAAACATTTTATTTATTTCTGAGAGAGAGAGATACAGCATGAGCAGGGGAGGGTCAGAGAGAGAGGGAGACACAGAATCTGAAACAGGCTCCAGGCTCTGAGCTAGCTGTTAGCACAGAGCCTGATGGGGGGCTCGAACCCACAAGTTGTGTGATCATGACCTGAGCCGAAGTCGGCTGCCCAACCGACTGAGCCACCCAGGCTCCCCCATAAGAGATTCTTAATTACAGAGAAAAACTGAGGGTTGATTGTGGGGGAGAGGGGAAAATGGGTGATGGGAACTGAGGAGTGTACTTGCTGGGATGGGCATTGGGTGTTGTATGTAAGCAGTGAATCATGGGAAAAAACC
>NW_027528635.1:1031310-1032529 GCF_008692635.1 Crocuta crocuta | reverse complement strand
CAAACCCAAAATCCAAGAGAACACTGTATACACTATGTTAGCTAACTTGACAATAAATTTTATTAAAAAATAAAGTAAAATAAAATAAAATAAAAAGTGGAAAAAAGAAGAAAGCACGACATGGGAGACTGTTTGCTTTAACTTATAAATTAGAGACAGCTTAAATTTTGAAAGATCAGATATGGAGTCAACTTAAAAACCAAAGTTTTAACTAAGGTAAGCTCATATATAGTTCTGTGTCAAGCATTTTATTAAACTACTCCTCTGGCCATTAACAGATGTAAGCTATTGTTACTGCACTGTGCCTCTTACATTCTCTTTCTGAAAAAGGTACTATGTGATAGAAGGGGAAATATGAGATGATGAATCAGAAGTGGATTGTAATCCTAGCTCTACAAATTACAGGCACTGTGACCTTGGTTAACCCATTTAATTGCTCTACATCTGCGTTCTCGTCTATAAAGTGGGAATAATGTTAATACTCCTTAAATCTGGTTTTTAGTCAAATGTAGTAATACATATCAAATTGCTTATTATTTTTATTATTATTTTGAAATATTACATACTTATTACATGATATCAATAAATGGGGAACACTATAGTGACAAAATAGAAAATCTTCTAGGGCGCCTGGGTGGGTCAGTCAGTTAAGCTCCCGGCTTCGGCTCAGGTCACGATTTCCCGGTTCTTGGGTTCAAGCCCCATGTCAGGCTCTGTGCTGACAGCTCAGAGCCTGGAGCCTGCTTTGGGTTCTGTGTCTCTCCCTCTCTCTGCCCCTCCCCCACTCGCACTCTGTATCTCACTCTCTCAAAAATAAACATTAAAAAAAACCCAGAAAATCTATATGCATGCCATCTTGAGATAACTGTTATTGATATTAATGCATTTCTCTCTTAACATATTTTTTTAAAATTTTTNGATCACCCTAAATGTAAAATTGTCTACTCTTTACTTTGATTTAATGTGCTATGACAATAATTCCCTTACTGGGACTTTAGAAATATTTTTAACATAATTTTACTGGCTACAAATTTATGGTGATAATTTCTTTGTTTAAATAATATTTGGTTTTTTGGTTATATATATATATATATACACACACATATATACACATATATATTTTTTCCATCATGATTCAGTGAAAATCTTTATAAGTCTTTTATTGGATTTTAGTTTATTTCTCTAGGTCAGTTCCCAGAAGTGGAATTATTGGGCCCAG
>NW_027528635.1:1028928-1031121 GCF_008692635.1 Crocuta crocuta | reverse complement strand
AACTTTTCAGAAATTGTGCCCTTCAAATTTTCACTGAAAATGTTTCAGGAAAAACTCTTTTAGTTTTGCATATCTTTGAATATTTGGCAAATATTTGATCGTTCATAAAATGAAACATTTTCAAAAATGTTTTATAAACAGCAAAATGTTACATAAACATTATTCTTTTTTGAAGCCATTTGTTATCAGTCGTCTGCTGTCACCTCTGGGCACAGAGGTGCCTGCCCAAGTCCTGAGCCTTGTCTGCAGTGAAACTATAACCCGGCCACACCAGGAGGCACATTGGTGAATTCTCTGAGTCCTCAAGCCCTGAAAGAAGCATGAGGTTTACTTGCCTTGGATATCTGACTTGATTACTGATCCAGGAGAATGTATTCACTCACTCTACCACACTTCGCTTATTGACCTCTCTAAGGCTCCTTACCACCCTGAAGGGGCATCCTACAAATATTATGAAGTTGCTATTATTGGGGCCAATTAAATTCTGTGAGGACATTAGAGATGTTACTTGTTCAATTGTGTTGTGGCTAAGGGCAAAATGAGATTAGTATAAGGGAGCTCATTTCATATTCTTATTTCCCATGGGAAATCATATCAAGTTTAATTTTGCTTACATGAATTATTTGAATGATGATACTGAAAACATAATTTTCAGATGTGTAGATCCTATTAGTGGTAGAAAACCAAGACAAGCAGCAAATTAAGATTTACAATGGGAACTAGACTGTGCTGGTATGAAACTCAGGCAAATGTTGCATTTGGCCAAATCCATCACCTCACGGGAAGTATCAATCCAACCAGCTTTTTGACTAACCCAAGGAGAAAATGGACAAAGTTGGCGGAACTGATCATATCTGGTTTGTCAGGTCTTGGCGTAAATAAAACAGTAGGATACAGTTTAATTCCTGGTCTTCGTTTGGCTCTTACTTAGATCTGGCTTTCATACTGATCCCCAGACACTACCCTTATCCTTCCCCCTAAGCCACCTTATCTTTTCTTCCCTGGGCTGACATTGGCAGGTGCTCGCTGATGGGGGCTACCTAACGTTGCTTAAACGTATTTTTTGCCCTTTCCACCTAGAACAGATTTCCCACTTCTCTGCCCTCTCTCATGAAAACATAGACATGATTTTATCATTTTCCTCCAGCAAGGTGCCACTGTTCAGATTAATTCCTACGGATTCTAGGAAAGACTATAAAGCAATTTTATTGCTCAAATGTAAGTGACTTCTAATCAATATAGCAATGTTTATTTTTATGAGGCTGTAGGTACCTATTTAACCCTAAACGCCACCAGCAAACCAATGTTGAAGCCATCCAAGAAAGCTCGGTGATTAACCTTTGGTGAGTTTAAACAACACCCCTCTGGACACATTTGTGAAATGAACAAAGCATTCCCCATGAATGCAGTGCTCTCTCCTTTCCCTTTGGACAATCAAATACTTCTCTTTGGGGAAGACTGCATTAGCTTCCTCCCAGAATGAGGTGCAAGAACTGATAAGGCTGAATGTAGGCCTCCTCCCAAGGAGCTGGACTGTTAACAGCGGAAGCTTAAATCAAGGTAACATATGTCAGGTTCCATAATGGGAGAAACTTGGCACTTACGCCACCACTCTTCCCTCCCACATCCACAGCAGTCATCACTGATTGATCATAAGACTCTTTCCTGCTGAGGCAGGAAGCACCCTCCTCAGAATCGTTCTCAACACGGTGACTCAGGCAGTGGCTGTTAACTAATCAGAATTGGTGTTTAAAATGAAACTGATTTGCTACCTGTGGTTTTAACAGAACATTTTTAGACTTAGGAAGTCCAGCCGATAAAGGTGTTTGGAATCACATCCATTCCCTCGGAACTCGTACCACATGGATAACTGCTCATATTCCATTTTTATAATACATAAATGTCCTCGGAGAATTCCTCTTAATTCTATCGGGGTCTCTCAATTGCACAATGAGGTGCTTTTTGGCATCAGAGAGACATGGGCTTAAATTTCAGCACTGTAACTTTAATGTATGACCCTGGTAAAGTTATCGAACTCTGCTGACCCCCAGCTTCCTTGCAGGTAAAGTGAGACTAAGGACATCTATCTGATAGGACTGTCCAGAATATTAAATGAGATACTGTGGGTAATGATCTCTCTCACTGTATGGTCATAGCCAGTACTACATTTATGTGCCTTCTGTTCCTGAACCC
>NW_027528635.1:1027907-1028867 GCF_008692635.1 Crocuta crocuta | reverse complement strand
AGCTTTATTGTGAAAAGGGAAAGAATAGTATAAGAAATTCACACTAGGGGAAAAACCTTAGAACTCATTTCATCTCTGAATCAGAGTCCCAGAGCTTTAAGGAACTAATCAGTGGCTTTGATTCGAGTGGCTGGGGTCCTGCTTCAGCTTGCTGTACGCACACCCATTGTTTGATCACTTTCTTTGACCCAGTTTTCTTTGTATCTTACTCCTTAAGCGGTGCCACATTACAGGGAAGACCTTCCTTGCTCACACTTTCAAAGTTAAATGGAATTATTCTAAATTTAGATTTCCCCCAGATCTTTCATCTAGATTTGCGGTCTATATGAGATAAGTTTCTTCCCTAGCATTTTATGTCAGACATAAATTATAAAGCAGTCAAAAATGACCTAGTATCCTTAGTGCATGGATGTTTTTCAGTTTTTATCACTATTCTACTTCAAATGGATTCTGTTTGAAAGACATTGAACATCTTCAAAATCTTCTGATTTTATAATAATTCTTGCCTCCCTGACAAGATGACTCACCAGGACCATCACAGAAGTCACATGTGGTTTTTCCAGTATTTTCCTGTTTCTTAACAATCCTTTATATTTACGTAACATTTTATAACCCAGAAAGTACTATTCTTTACTGTTCTTTTTGGTCTCACAGCAATTCTGTGAGGTACCAGGGCAAGTATGGTCACCTTTTGGCATATAAAAGAAACTAAGCTCAAGCAAGGTTAAATATTGTGCTTGAAGTCAAAATGCTAATACACAGTAGAGCTCAGAGTAGAAACAAATTCTGTATGAAAGTTCAAACTGTTAGCACATGCCAGCACATAAAACACAGCAAGAGAATGATTTTAGTCAACAGTAACAATAGATACTGTTCCATTTCCAGGTCAGAGGGACATCACAATCTCCCCAAATTCTATTTTTTAAATTCTTTTTAAAAACTTTTTTTAAGTGTTTATTT
>NW_027528635.1:1026190-1027895 GCF_008692635.1 Crocuta crocuta | reverse complement strand
GCATTCTGCCTTGGCTCCTAAAGAAGTACTTCTTTAAATTACTTTTATTTTTCTGATATTTATTTATTTTTGATAGCCAGAGTGAGACAGTGTGAGTGGGGGAGGGGTAGAGAGAGAAGGAGACTGATTCTGAAGCAGGCCCCAGGCTCTGAGCAAGTGGTTAGTGCAGAGCCTGATGCGGGGCTCGAACCCACAAAGCAAGAGACAATGACCTGAGCCAAAGTCAGACACTTAACTGAGCCACCCAGGCGCCCCNATGCTATATTGAAAGTTGCTGAAATAAATAAAGTGCTTAACCATCAACTGATTAATGACATTATCCTCTTTAGTTCAAGGCTGTGGACTGGGATCTTAGACCTATAACAAATTCCCACAAGTTACTATGAGATTTTATATGCCTTATCAGAGTTCCATGAATAATGATTCACTACCAAGTTATGAGCTCACAAAACATGAGGGNAAAGGTAACAGTAAAACAAAACAAAACAAAGCCACCACTACAACTGCATCAGAAGAGCTAGATGTAATTACTAGAAATTTAGAAATAGAAAGGCTAACTTCAAAGGCAGTACTGAGGAAAATGCAGAAGTAAAGTCTGATAAACTCGGGAGAAATCTATAGAGAAAGAAGGAAAAGGAAAAAGAAAACTTAACAACTAGATAAGTCAAAAAGTCAGAAATTAGTCTTATCGGTAATCACATTAAATGTGAAAGTTTCAATTCATTGATTTCATGACAGATGTGGGGAAAATGCACTTATATTCTTCTTAAAAGCGATACAGTTAAATCAAAATCATGCATGCAGGTTTAAGAAAAGGTAGAGGAAAATATATTCCAAGCAATGCATAATGAATGAAAGGTAGTGCAGCATTATTAATTTCACAGAGAAGACATTTTAAGTCCNGAAAGAGAAAGAGAAAGAGAGAGAGAGAGAGAGAGGATAAGCAGGGGAGGGGCAGGGACAGAGGGAGACACAGAATCCGAAGCAGACTCCAGGCTCCGAGCTGTCAGCACAGAGCCCGATGGGAGGCTTAAACTCAAGAACCACGATATCTTGACTTGAGCCAAAGTCAGACGCCCAATCGACTGAGTCACTGAGGTGCCCCTTGGCTCTGACATTTCAGGAGCTTGGAAGTTTTTAATCCAATTCTTAGAACAGGAAAATGAAAAAAATGAGGAAAATGAGCAAAATGAAGATGAATGACATTGTTTGATCCATCAGAGAACTGAAGTCATAGGACAAATCACCACACTGAAATCTGGAGAGGCAGGGAAATACAAAGGATTTGTATACAAAGCTGGGATGAGTTTATCTGGATCGAAAGAACTGGTAACTACAAACTGATGGGAACAATTACATGGTAATATTGATGAATTGCTGGAGGATCTGTGTGGACTACAAGGAATGAAATTAACCCCTGGGGTCCAACATTACTGACATTTTCATGGGCTTTCACTGCTACAACCCCCAAAGCCGTGTTCTCATGATGAAGATGAAAAAAAAAATTTCCTTCATGCTGGTGGCAGAGTGAGGGGAAAAAGTAAACACTTTCAAATATGCCCAGAGTGTCCTCCATAACAAAGGCCTGCTCTTGAGGAGAAAAGACTTTAATAGAGCCTTATCCAACTTAGGGTCAGGTCACGTAGCTGGTTCCAGGCCCCTCTAATCTTTCTAGAGAAAATAAAAGGCTAAGAAACATTTTTAA
>NW_027528635.1:1019439-1026172 GCF_008692635.1 Crocuta crocuta | reverse complement strand
TTGGACACTGCTTGTCCCCTCCCACACCTTACCACCACATCAACAGGGCTGCAGTATAATAGCAGTAGAAAGAGCTGTAAGGCTTAGACTTTATTTTTGAAGGAGTTCTTAGGGGAAAGTGACCAAATAAGGTCATTAGAGAGAACTAAAAGTTCTGGAACCTGTGGCTGTAGCAAACACTAAACACAGCTCAAATCCTTGCCAAGTTACCATAAAACTTCACAGTAAAGGCATATTTACCTCAGTTCCTATTATTTGGTACATCATGTCTGGCTTTCAACAAAAAAACCCCAACAACTTATAAGGCAAGCTAAAAGCCAAGACAAAATACAGTTTAAGGAGACATAGCAGGCATCAGAATCAGATTTAGATATGGACACGTGATGGAATTTCAAACAGGAACTTGAAAATAAGTATGATTAATATGTTAAGGAAGGGCTCTAATTAAAAAAAAAAAAGAGTTAATGTTTAAGAACAGATGGGCAATTTAAGTAGAGAAATAGAAACTCTAAAAGTAAGCCAAATCAAAGAATGCTTTTGATGGCCTTATTCATGACCAAGAAGAGAATTAATGAGCTTGAACAACTGAAACTCTCAAAACTGAAATACAAAGTAAAAAACAAACAATGAAAATAGCACAATATCCAGGATGTGTGTTCATCATTTCAAAATGTGTAGCATATGTTGTAATTGGAATACCAGAAGAAGGAAGAGAGAAACAAACAGAAAAAGTGTTTCAAGTAATAGTGGCCAAGAACTTTTGGAAATTAATGAGATGCCAAACCACAGATTCAGGAAGCTCAGAGAATACCAAGCAGAATAAATATCAAATAATCTACACCTAGGCATATCTTATTTAAACTGCAGGAAACCAAAGGGAAAGAAAAATCCTTGAAAATTTTAAAAAGAAGGATAAGTGATATTTGTGCATATCAAGTCACCATTGATGTGAATTGAAAATGTGATTAGTCTAAATGCACACATTAAGAAGTTAACAAATAGAAATCAATTAACACACACACAGAAAATATTATTCTAACTATATCAACAAGCACTTTAAATGTGAATGGTCTAAATACAGACATTAAAAAACACTGATTGTTAAAGTAGATTGAAAAAACATTACCTTAACTATGTTATCCACAAGAAACCCAGATTAAATATAACAACAAATGGAGATTATAAGTAAAGGGGTGAATAATGATATACCATGCTCTCACTCATCAAAAGAAAGCTGGAATCACTATGTTAATTTCAGATAAAGCAGAGTTCAGAACAAGGAAAATTATCAGGGATAATGAGAGGCATTGCATAATGATAAAGGGGTCCATTCTCCAAGAAAATCCTTAGTGTGTATACATCTAACAAAGAACAACAAAGAATGTGAGGCAAAAACTGATAGGTAATTGATAGATCAGACAGGCAGAAAATCAGTCAGGCTGCAATTTGCCTGCACATCACTATCAATCAACAGTGTCTAACTGAAATTTACAGAGTACCCCATGCAACAGCAGCAGAATGCACATTCTTCTCAAGCTCACATAAACACTCACTAAGACCATATTCTGGGTCATAAAAGACAGCTTAATAAATTTAAAAAAAAACAAAAACCAGAATGATAGAAAACNGACTACTATTGAATTAAATTAGAAATCAATAATAGAGCTATAGCTGAAAGATTACAAAATAGTTGGAGAGCAAAATAACATAAGGGTCAAAGAAGCATTTTCAAGAGAAGTTTAAGAATATTTTAAGCTAAGTAAAGGGCGTCTTATCAAAATTTATAGGATATGTGAATAGACAGAAATTTGCAGCATTAAATGAATGTATTAAAGAAGACAAAAGATCTAAAACCAATAATCTAAATTTCTACCTTAGGAAACTAAAGAAAGAAAGGGAATAAAAATGTAAAGCAGGCAGAATAAAATAAATGATAAAAATTAGGTCAGAGGGGCACCTGTATGGCTTAGTTGGTTAAGCAGCTGACTCTTGATTTCAGCTAAGGTCATGATCTCATGGTTCCTGAGATCGAGCCTTGTGTCAGGCTCTGTGCCGACAGTGTGGAACCTACTTAGGACTGTCTCTCTCTCCCTCTCTCTGCCCCTCCCCCACTCATGCACACATGCACACACTTTGTCAAAATAAATAAATACACATTAAAAAAAATTAGGGCAGAAATCAGTGAAGCTTAAACGCACGTATAGAGAGGCCAGACAGGAAGATGGGGCAGAGTATGAGGACCCTAGGCTTGTCCCATCTCAAAAATACTACCAGAAAATGATTAAATCATCCTAATTACCCAAGAAAACAATCTGAAAATTGGAAAAACAAACTCCACAACTAAAGGTAGAGAAGAGGCCACATCAAAGAAGGTAGGAAGGTTTGGGAGAGAGACGGGTCATGGTCACTGCAGTAGGGAGGGAGCCACGGTTGCTGAGAACGGTGAGAGGCAGACTAGCACCCAGGAGCACATGGGGAAAACAAACTCTCAGAGTAATTGGCTTGGAAAGTGAAAGGGCCCAGATTTTGGGAGTTCTTGTAACTATTGGGACTTAAAGCCTGGAGTTCTAAGGGTTAGCCGGCTTGGCCCAGGGATAGTCCAGACAACATTGGGACTGCTCTTGGAGAGAAAGCAAGCAAACAGCCCGAGAAGGTACAGCATGGAGACAGTGATCTGAAGAGCATCTGAGGTACACAGTGGGGAGGCTAGTTGCTCATCTTGGAGCACATCCCAGAGAGGCAGTGTTCATGGATAGATCCATTGGGAAACAAGGAACTTGCAGGAGCCATTTCCCTCCCCCGCCCGTCATCATAAGCACAGGGCCACTTGGGGGAACCAGCGCAGTGCTGACACTCACTACCTGACTTGTTTACACCAAGCCCTGTGCCCCATGCTCCTGTGGAACTGCCCTTCATAGTCACATTTGCCTCAGTCCCACATCAGTGGGACCCATCCTCCAGGAGACTGGCACAAAACCTTGCCAACATCATGTCTCCTGGTGCTTGAGCTTTGCCCGGCCTCAATTCTGGTGGTGCCAGCAACGGGTTTCATTTCACAAGCAGACCAGAGCACACCTAGTTAAAACTCACCACATTCTGGCCAGGGGCCAAACACTGCCCCAAACAGGCAAACAGCCTCGGCAGGTGACTGTCCTGAAGGATAAAGTGGCCAGGACATCACAGGAGAGCACATGCAGCACATAGGGGAGACCGTCCCTGAAGTTCCAGGCCCTGGGGAACAGGGAACACCCCATAGCAGGGCACTACAGGACTTCGTCTTTATAAAGGTCTTACACTCAAGAATGGGAAATGTAGCTGACTTTCCTAACATACAGAAATAGACACCGAGATTTAGACAAAATGAGAAGACACAGGAATTCGTCCCAAATGAAAGAACAGGACAAGGTCACGGCCAGAGATCTAATGAATCAGGTATAATTAACATGTCTGATGGAGAATTTAAGCAATGATCATAAAGATATCCAATGGAATTCAGAAAAGAGTGGAAGACATCAGTGAGACCATTAACATAGAGATAAGGAATAGCATAGCACAGATAAAGGTCTCCATAAATAAGAAACACGCTTGGTGGCATGCACAGGAGGCTGGAAGAAGCAAAGGAAGGAATTAATGACCTAGAAGACAGAGTAATCGAAAGTAATCAAGCTGAACAAAAGAGAGAAAAAAGAATTATGCAAAATGAGAATAGACTTAGGGAACTCAATGGTTCCATCAAACGTAATAAAAGAGAATTTATTTGAAGAAATAATAGCTGAAAACTCCCCTAATCTGCGGAAGGAAACAAGATATGCAGATTCAGGAGGCACAGAGAACCCCCAACAAAATCAACAAAAGCAGATCCACACCAAGACATACTGTCATTACAATGACAACATCTACTAAGAAAACAACATTAAAAGCAGCAAGACAAAAGAAGTCAGTTACATACAAAGGAAACCCTATAAGGTTATCAGCGGGTCTGTCAGCAGAAATTTTCCAAGCCAGAAAGGTGTGGCATGATATACTCAAAATGCTGAATGGGAAAACCATACAGCCAAGAATACTCTATCCAGGAAGGCTGTCATTCAGAATAGAAGGACAGATAAAGAGTTTTCTAGATAAACAAAAACTAAAGGAGTTCACGATCACTAAACCAGCCCAGCAGGAAATATTTAAAGGGGATTCTTTGAGTGGAAAGGAAAGATCGAAAGTGACAGTATGAATGGAAGAAACACAAAAGCAGTAAAAACGGGTATTTCTGCAAAAAGTCAGTTGAGGAAGTCACAAAATAAAAGGATGTAAAATATGACACCATCTACCTAAACTGTGGGGAGGAGAGCAGTAAATAATAGATTCAAACTTACACAACCATCAACTTACTATAGACTGCTACGTGCAGAAGATGTTATATCCTAACCTAATGGTAACCACAAATGCACAGCCACTAATAAATGTGCCACGAATAAAGAGAAAGAAATCCAAATACATCAGTAAGGAAAACCAGCAAACCATGAAAGAAAGACAAGAAAGGATCAGGGAAAATCTTCAGAAATAACCACAAAACAAGTAATGATACATGACTATCAATAATTTCTTTGACTGTAAATGAACTAAATGCTCCAGTCAAAAGACATAGGGTGACAGAATGGATAAAAAAATAAAAGTCATCTATATGCTGCCTACAAGAGAGTCATTTTAGATCTAAAGACATCTGCAGATTGAAAGTGAGGGCATGGAAAAACATTAGTCATGCAAATGGATGTCAAAAGAGAGCTGGGTTAGCAATACTTATTTGGACAAAATAGACCTTAAAAGAGAGTCTGTGGGGTGCCTGGGTGGCTCAGTTGGTTGGGCATCCAACTTCAGCTCAGGTCATAATCTCATGGTCTGTGAGTTCCGGCCCCACGCCAGCCTCTGTGCTGACAGCTCATAGCCTGGAGCCTGCTTCGGATTCTGGATCTCTCTGTCTTTCTACCCCTCCCCCGCTCATTCTCTCTCTCTCTCTCTCTCTCTCTCCCAAAAATAAATAAAACNCTTGCTCGCTCGCTCTCTCCCTCCCTCCCTCCCTCCCTCTCTCTCAGAAATAAATAAAACATTAAAAAAAAAGTCTATAACAATAGAGACGGGAAGACACTATATAATAATAAAGGGTAAAATTCAACAAGAAGATACAATTGTGAATATGTATGCATCCAACATGGGAACACCAAATACATAAAACAGCTAATAACAAACATAAAGGAACTAATGGATAATAGTATAATAATAGTAGGGGCTTTAACATCAGTAGACAGATCATCTAAACAGAAAATCAAGAAGGAAAACATGGCTTTGAAAGATACACTAGACCAGATGGATTTAACAGATACATTCAGAACGTTTCATCCTAAAACAGCAGATTCTTTTCAAGTGCACATGGAACATTCTCCATAACAGATCACATATTAGGCCTTAAAACAAGCCTCAACAAATTGAAAGTCATACCATGCATCTTTTCTCACCATAATCCTATGAAACTAGAAATCAACCACAAGTCTGTAAAGACCACAAATACATAGAGGTTAAATAACATGGTACTAGGGGTGCCTGGGTGGCTCAGTCGGTTAAATGTCTGACTTTGGCTCAGGTCATGTTCTCGCAGTCTGTGGGCTCGAGCCCCACATCGGGCTCTGTGCTGACAGCTAGCTCAGAGCTTGGAGCCTGTTTCAGATTCTGTGTCTCCCTCTCTCTCTGCCCTTCCCTGGCTCATGCTCTCTCTCTCTGTCTCAAAAATAAATAAACGTTAAAAAAACAAAAAAAAACATGCTACTAAACAATAAATGAGTCAACCAGGAAATAAAATAAGAGATACAAAAGTACATGGAAACAAATAAAAATGAAAACACAATGGTTGAAAACCTTTGGGATACAGCAAAAGTGGTTCTAAGAAGGAAGTTTATAGTAATACACAATCTCAAGAGGTAAGAAAAATCTCAAATAACCAAACCTAAACCTAAAGGAGCTGGAAAAAGAGCACCAAACAAAACCTAAAGCCAGCAGAAGGAAGGAAATAATAAAGATGAGAGCAGAAACAAACGATACAGAAACTAACAACAACAACAACAACAACAACAACAACAACAAAATAGAACAGATCAATGAAACCGGGAGCTAGTTCTTTGAAAGAAAAAAAAAATCAATAAAATTGATAAACCTCTAGCTAGACTCATCAAGAAAAAAAGAAAAAGGACCCAAATAAATAAAATCACAAATGAGAGAGTAGAAATAACAACAAACACAACAGAAATACAAAGAATTATAAGAGAGACTATTAAGAAAAACTACATGGTGACAAATCGGACAACCTAGAAGAAATGGATCAATTCCTAGAAACCTATAACCTACCAAATCTGAAACAGGAAGAAATAGAAAATTTGAACAAATTGATTACAAGCAAAGACATTGGATTAGTAATCAAAAAATTCCCAATAGCTGAAATTCCAGTATAAATTCATGGTGTTAAGGCAAGAATGGCTATAAGAGCAATGCTATGTGGTTCATGGAAGAACATTTGATGAGTGAGTTTTAATTTGTTTGGTGTAGAGAGACGGAGCTTGCTATGTATGAGTCTTCCTCATAAAGAGAGAATAGGGAAATGATATACCATGTAATATACCAAGGGATTTAGTATTGTAATTTGTGAGAAGACACAGCATTTTTACTGTAAATATTTTTATGCATGCCAGTCACAGGA
>NW_027528635.1:1019172-1019353 GCF_008692635.1 Crocuta crocuta | reverse complement strand
AATTATTAGAGAGTGTAATGAACCTATAATATTTTGGATAAAAACTACTGCAGTGAGAAATGCAGGTGATCTGTCTAGTGTATAAAGTAAGAAAGAAACTCCTGTATTTACTTGTTCTGTCTGATTTCCCCAGTAGGGACAGTAGGATTTCCTTACCTAAGGACTGGGACTAATGTTGCTT
>NW_027528635.1:1015564-1019118 GCF_008692635.1 Crocuta crocuta | reverse complement strand
AATGAAATGTAGAATAAAATCAATAGTGTAGCAATAAATGTAATCAAGAATTTTCAGGGGCACCTGAAGGCTCAGTTGGTTAAGCGTCCCACTTAGGCACAGGTCATGATCTCATGGTTCATGAGATCGAGCCCCACGATGGATTCACTGCTGTCAGCGCAGAGCCCGCTCCAGATTCTCTGTCCCTCCCCCTTTCTCTGCTCCTCCCTCACTCATGCTCTCTCTCTCAAAAATAAAGAAACATGTTTTTTTTTAAAAACAATATTTGTAATAAAATTAGTATTGTGAAAAAAATACTCCCAAATTCCAGGATCAGATGGCTTCACAGTGGAGTTCTACCAAACATTTAAAGAAGGGTTAATGCCTGTTCTTAAACTTTTCCAAAAAATAGAAAGGAAGGAAAGCTTCCAAATGCATTCTATGAGGCCAGCATTACCCTGATACCCAAACTGGATAAAGACTCCATTAAAAAAAGAGAACCACAGGCCAATATCTCTGAAGACTACAGATGCAAAAATCCTCAAGAAAATACCAGCAAACTGGCGCACCTGGGTGGCTCAGTTGGTTAAGCACCTGACTCTTGGTTTTGGCTCAGGTCATGATCTCATGGCTCGTAGGTGAGAGCTGCATTGGGTTCCACGCTGACAGCGCAGAGCCTGCTGGGGATTCTCTCTCTTCCTCTTTCTCTCTGCCTCTTCTTTGCACTCTCTGTCTCTTAAAATAAATAAACTTAAAAAGAAAAAGAAAAGAGCAGCAAACCAAATCCAACAATAGGTTAAAAAAAATCAATCATCATGGTCAAGCGGGTTTCAAGGGTGGCTCAATATTCACAAATAAATCAACATGATACATCACATCAATAAGAGAAAGAATAAGAACCATATAATCGTTCAGTAGATGCAGAAAAAGCATTTGACAAACTACAACATCATTCCTGATTAAAACCCTTAACAAAGTAGGTTAAGAGGGAACATACCTCAACTATAATAAAGGCCATATATGAAAAACACACAGCTAACATCATCTTTAATGGGGAAAAACTGTGAACCTTTCTCCTAAGGTCAGGAACAAGAAAAGGATGTCTACTCTCACCACTTGTATTTAACATAGTACTGGAAGTCCTAGCCACAGGAATCAGACAACAAAAGGAAATAAAAGGCATTCAAACTGGTAAGGAAGAAGTAAAACTTTTACTATTTGCACATGACATGATAGAAAACCTGAAAGACTCCACCAAAAAACTGCTAGAGATGATAAAGGAATTCAGTAATGTTACAGGATAAAAAATCAGTGTACAGAAATCTGTTGCATTTCTATACAACTATAATGAAGTGACATAAAGAGAAATTAAGAAAACAATCCCATTTACAGTTGCACCAAAAACAATAGATACCTAGGAATAAATCTAACCGAATAGGGAAAGACCTGTATTCTTAAAACTATAAAACACTGATGAAAGAAATTGAAGATGACACAAAGAAATGGAAATCCATTCCACGTTCATAGATTAGAAGAACAAATATTGTGAAAATGTCTATGACCCCAAACAATCTACACATTGAATGAAACCCCTATCAAAATACCAATAGTATTGTCACAGACCTAGAACAAACAATCCTAAAGTTTGTATGGAACCACAAAAGACCCCAAATAGCCAAAGCAATCTTGAAAAAGAAAAGCAGAGCTGGAGGCATCACAATTCAAGACTTCAAGTTATATTACAAAGCTGTAGTGATCAAAACAGTATGGTACTGGCACAAATATAAACCCACAGATCAATAGAATAGAATAGAAAACCCAGAAATGAACCCACAGTTATATGGTCAATTTATCTTTGACGAAGCAGGAAAGAATGTCCAGTAGGAAAAAGATGGTTTCCACAACAAGTGGTGTTGGGGAAACTCGACAGCAACATGCAAAAGAATGAAACTGGAACACTTTCTTACACCATACACACAAATAAATTCAAAATGGATGAACAACCTAAGTGTGAGACAGGAAACCATCAAAATCCTAGAGGAGAACACAGGCAGTAACCTCTTTGACATTGGCTGTAGCAACTTTGTTCTATATAGGCCCCCTGAGGTAATAGCAAGAAAAGCAAAAATAAAGTATTGGGACTACATTAAAAAAAAAAAAAAAAAAAAAAAAAGCTCCTGCACAGCAAAGAAAACAATCAACAAACCTAAAAGACAACCTTATGGACTGGGAGAAGATATTTGCAAATGACCTAGCTGATAAAGGGTTAGTATCCAAAATCTATAAAGAACTTATAAAACTCAACACCCAAAAAGTAAATAATCCAATTAAAAAATGGGCAGAAGGCATGAATAGACATTTTCCCAAAGAAGACAAATAGATGGCCACCAGCCACACGAAAGGATGCTCCTCATCCTTTATCACCAGGGAAATGCAAATCAAAACCATAATGAGATATCACCTCACACCTGTCAGAATGGCTAAAGTCAACAACACAAGAAACAGCAGGTATTGGCGAGGATGTAGAGAAAGGGGAACCCTCTTGCACTACTAATGGGAATGCAAACTAGAGCAGCCACTGTGGAAAAGAGCACGGAGTTTCCTCAAAAAGTTACAAATAGATCACTATCCTATGATCCAGCAATCATCCTATTGGGTATTTACCCAAAGAATACAAAAATACTAATTCAAAGGGTTACATGCACCCCTATGTTTATAGCAGCATTATTTACAATAGCCAGATTATGCAAGCAGCCCAATTGTCCAATGGATGATGAATGGATAAAGAGGTGGTATATATACACAATGGAATACTATTCAGGCATAAAAAAAAATAATGAAATCTTGCCATTTGCAACAACATGGATGGAGCTAGAGAGTATAATGTCAGAGAAAGACAAAAATCATATGATTTCATTCATGTGTGGAATTTAAGAAATAAAACAAATGGGAATGGGGAAAAAACAGAAGGAGGCAACTCAAGAAACAGACTCTAAACCATGGAGAAC
Source organism: Crocuta crocuta (assembly GCF_008692635.1). Taxonomy (NCBI): domain Eukaryota; kingdom Metazoa; phylum Chordata; class Mammalia; order Carnivora; family Hyaenidae; genus Crocuta; species Crocuta crocuta. The sequence goes on along the minus strand of NW_027528635.1, from coordinate 1,016,131 downwards.
AAACTGATGGTAACTAGAGGGGAGGTAGGTGAGTGGATGGGTGAAATAGGTGAGAGAGGTGCACTTGTCATGATGAGCACTGGATGATGAAAATAAAAATGAAAATAAATGAGGTATGACTATATAAATCGAGTATCTAGCAGAGGCTTTTGTCCATAGTAGCAGTTACTAGGGGTTGGATAAAGTAAAAATAAAAAATTTTCATTGACCAATTATAATAGCATGAAGTGGTATATATGTCCAACAATAGGCAAAAGGAGAAATATATGTTGATACATTCTTACAACGGGAGACTATATAGAATTAAATATGGATGAACAATACATAACAACACAGATTTCATAAATATATAGAGAAAATCAAGTATACAACAATATGAAAAATTAAAGCACTCATGTAACTTTTATAAAATATATAATATACAGCTCTATACACATTCAAAACTGTGATTGGTAAGATACACACAGAATTTATGGTAGTGACAGGAATGTGTCTAAGGACTCTTTTTCTGTAATGTTCTATAATTTTTATAAATAGAATATTTGCAGCAATAAAAATCATAAGTAA
>NW_027528635.1:1015084-1015446 GCF_008692635.1 Crocuta crocuta | reverse complement strand
AATAACCAACCATAAGGGGAAAATGTGAAGTTAGGAACAATTTTGCAGAAAAGAAAATTCACAATTGTCAAATAAAAATATACCACAAGGGAAGCATAAACCAGATTGACGCATAGTCAAATCACTGAAATAGAATACAAATTTGTTCTATTTCACCAGAACTCTGAAGAAAAGAATGAAGACATTAAAAAAAATAATAAAATAATAAAATAGCCTCTAAAAGATAGAAAGCAGATTGTGGAAATGTAAATTACACATGATCTGAATCCCAGAAGGAAGAACGAATATTAAAATTATTAATGAAATTAATAATCAAAAATATTGAAGAAAATCTTGAGGTGAAAAAGTAATAATGTTTAGTA
>NW_027528635.1:1012978-1015034 GCF_008692635.1 Crocuta crocuta | reverse complement strand
CCATGCAATGGCAAATAATGAAACATAACCAAGATTTAGATTTGTTTTTGAAAAATCCTTGAATTTCAAAGTTTTCCTCTGTCCCTGTAAGTAATTTAGTAGAAACAAGTTGGTGGTAAATGATCAAATTCAGTTGGGTTTCTTCTTTTTCTTTTCTTTTCTGCATTTTTTTTTAAACACTTAGAGGAAAGAGTTCTACAGAAGGCTGGGAGAAAGAATTTGTGAATGAGACATTATATACACAGTCAAGGTGGGCCTTATGGGAACTTACCAACACCCATGCTTTCTCATCTATCCAAGGGTGCAGAAAGAATGCCACCTACATAATTCCCACTCTTCCTCTCAGAGTGCTAGATCTTGCAGATATGCTCCAGTTTCCTCTGGAAACAATCAAAGCAAAGAACTCAAGATGAGTTGTTTATAGAAGAAGATTTACTGTGAGCACTGAAGCTGGTTAAAGTATTGACTTAAGTCTAAATAATTTAAGTTTGGGAATAAAAACCTAAAGCCGTGTCAAAAATCTTCTTGAAAGAAGGTAGATTTGATAAGATATGATACTTTTGTGACAACAAGAATCTGAATGTAAAATTTCATAGGGAATAAAGAGAAATTACCAAGGAAGAAATCGCTCATCAGCTAGGATATGATACACATGGTCTCAAGGAAACAAAAAAAAATTAAAAACAGCTTCATTTTAGAGTGCGAGGCAATTCAAGGAGCCTAGATCCCTGTATCAGTACCCAGAGGATAAGCACTCAATCAGGATCATTTGCATTGGATTTTGCAGAAGCAAGTACGTGATACTTGTTACCATTGTAGGAATGTAGCCTACTAATCCATCAATTAATATCTTGGAGTGCTGTTGTAACAAAACTCTACATTATGTGTTTGGGTGCCAGGAAGCAAAGTAACAGATAAAAGAGGCTAGAAAGATGACGGTGTATGGTATGCAGTGTATATCCTTTAATAAATCATTACTTTCCATAACTTGGAGGTACCAACAGATGGATACTTAGCCAGCAATGCTAGAGAAAGAGGTTGAAAACCTTTGTATTGTGTGCTGCTGGGTATTGCCTACAAAATTTTGGCAAGATAATATACCAACAAGATGAACTCAGCATACATTACAGTCAGTTTGCAAGTGGACTAGAAAGGGAACTGGGGATGAAAAAGATGTTGAGGGGTCAAGATTTCAGTAATGCTTCTCAGTTGGATAAAGTGATTCAGGGCAATGATGAGGTTAAAGGAATGGTTCCCCACTATTTTTACAGATAGCCTTAAGATAGCTACTCTTTTTATTTTTTAAAGTTTATTCATTTATTTTCAGAGAGAGAAAGAGAGGGGTCTGGGGAGGGACAGAGGGAGAGGGAGAGAATCCCAAGCAGGCTCTGGACAGTCAAAGCAGAGCCTGACACAGGGCTCCAACTTGTGAACTGTGAGATCTTGACCTGAGCCAAAAGGAAGAGTCAGCCGCTTAACTCAGTGAGCCACCTAGGCACCGAAAGATATACTGTTAATGAGAGAGAGTGTGTGTATGGTTTTTTGTGTGTGTGTAAGTAAGCAAAAGAAATCAGACTTGAGAATTACAAGTAGGAAATGCTTGTTTGTATGGTTTCCGGCACATGGAACTGATTTGAAGCTAATAGATCAAAATCCTTCAAAGTCTCTGATAATATGAAAGTTAGAAGAACTTGCAGTCTCATCTTTCAGTATCTGTAGCAAGTTAAGACAGCCTTGCGGCCACAGGACACATTCCCATGTATTTCAGATGTGACCAAGGAAGATAACGTAAAGAACTTCCTAGAAGGCAGAGTGCAGACTCAGTGATAATCAATAAGGATTCCCTCTCAGTGAGTAGAACTGGGCCTTAATCAAGAGGCTTCTTACCCCACAGGGTAGGGGTCTTCATAATGCCTGCTTTTACTTTCTTTTTCTTTCTTTTTTTTTTTTTAAATAGTTTATTTATTTTTGAGACAGAGAAAGACAGAGCACGAGTGGGGGAGGTGCAGAGAGAGAGGGAGACATAGAATCCAAAACAGGCTCTAGGCTCTGAGCT
>NW_027528635.1:1008680-1012926 GCF_008692635.1 Crocuta crocuta | reverse complement strand
GAATGGAAAGTCTGTCCTTCCTTTGCTTGCTCACTTCCTTCTCTCTTTTTTTCCTCCATATCCTTTTACTTGCTCCACTATTACATTTTAGATATGTGTGGTGATGGTGGCCAGATAACTTGTCTTCTTTAGTTCAGAGAGCACCAAAATGAAAACGATCATATCTGGTCCTAAGAGAGAGTACTGAGCATAGTCTAGAGATTCTGAAAGTTGAGCTAGATTCATTATGTGGATGCGACTTTGGTTTGTCTTCATTAGGGGACAGATGAACATTTTCAATTTTATGGGAAGGAGAGTGAAATGGATATTTGGCAACGAGAAGGGCAGACTATGGTGGAAATAATGCTGTCTGCCTGGCAACATAGGAAAACTACATTTCTCAGCTCCTTCCCTTGCAAATAATTGAAACCTTGTGAATAGTCACTCCGGTCAAGGGAATGTGTTAGAAATGAGGTATATTGTTAAAAAACAGATTTTTGAGGGGCACCTGGGTGGCTCAGTAGGTTGAGCATCCAACTTCGGCTCAGGTCATGATCCAGGCTCATGGGCTTGAGCCCCACGTTGGGCTCTGTGCTGACAGCTCAGAGCCTGGAGCCTGTTTCGGATTCTGTGTGTCTGCCTCTCACCACTATCACCTCTCCCTTGCTCTCTCTCTTGAAAATAAACATAAAAAAACATTTTTGAGTTTGTATAAAAACAGCGTATATAGACTGATATAATGAGAAGCACGTTAAAAGCAGGTTTCATAGAAAAGATAAAAATAAATATCTAGGCAAAGAGATAATAGAAATCACAACATAATGAAAGCAGATATCTTAATATTATTGAGAAAGAAAATTGAATGCAAACCTAAAAGCATTCAATGGGAATAAGACGCATATTTTGCATTTAAAAGTCATGCAGAATAATGAAGGCATACCAATACTGATTATTTGTATACTGAATAATATTACATCAAAATGTAAAAAAATAGCTTTTGTATAGTAAAAACCAACATAATACAATCAGTGCCTGGAGTGTGTTACACAACTTGCTTTGTCTTTGATCAGTCAAATTGATAAATACAAACAATACGGAGGAAGAGAGTGTAAATAATACAGTTAAAAGGAAGTTTTGTAAATGTCACCTATCCATTTAGCCGTATAATTGTAAAATTCTTTTCTGGTATAAAAATACCAGTGTAATGAACTATTGTGTATTATGGCACACAGAAACCTGGTTTCTAAAATTCAAAAATAGAAAAGATCAAAATTTTGGACCTTAATGCATTTAGATTTAAAATTTTTTTACAAAAGCATTTCTTAGGTCAAAGAGGAAATCGTAACTTCAGTTATAGATGATTCTGAAAAAAGATACAAGGAGAAAACTATCAATGTCAAACCTTTAGGAAGTATCCAAAGGGGTGTTCACTAAAACAAAACAGGCCAAACCATAAATACTCACAGTGTTCAGTAAAACATAATTAGTGTCATTTCATTATTACAGAAAATTGTTCAAACGAGCTGCATGGTCTAAGCATTAAAAGCAATAATAAAAAACAAGTACCAAATGTTGAATTAATGGACGTAAAATAGAAAATTAATGCATTTGAAAACATAAAAGCATAGGATAGGTGAAAATATCAATTTATGCTATTACAGAACAGAAAAGAAGAGTCACTAAATTCTACTTCTGAAGCCACTACTACACTGTATGTTAACTAACTTGAATCTAATAAGAAAAAAGAACACAAAGGGATATAAGCTACATTTCAATTCACTTTAGAGAAACAATGCTTTTTTGTTTTAATCTGATTTATGCACACAAAAATACATGCACTGCGTATAATACAACCAACTCAAACACAGAGCTATAGTTAAAGAACGAGTAGGATTTATTTCAGAGATATGTATCTTTTTATTCATGAAACTTCCGTTCATCACATCAAGCAGACAAGAATCAAAACCATATGATAATCTTGATAGATTCTAAAAAAGGCATATGTAAAAGGGGTTTATTATCTATCCCCTATATAAGACATATATAATAGCATAGTTAACTACAAATAAGTCTTAGATTAAAATGATAAAATACATATACCTAAAACTTACATATGGAGTATAGGTTATAATGTAAATGCTGTAATATAAAAGCATTCTTATGAAAAACTGGAGCCTTACACAATGGTATGTACTAGTGTTATATGGTGGCAGATGGTAGCTGTGCGTGTGGGGAGCATAGCACAGCATAATGTACAGATTTGTCAAATCACAGTGTTGTACACCTGAAACCAGTGTAATGTGTCAACTATGCTTTAATTAAAAAAAAAAAATAGTTGGAGCAAGACAAGACTCATTCCTATCATCTCTAAAACTTTGTTTTGGAAGTTCTAGCCATTACGAGAAAAAAACGACATTTCTTTAAAAATATAATCTACTCAAATAGTATACCGTTCAACCTGGAAAACTCCGGAAAAATGACTTGAGGCTTATTTGAAAGTACAAGAAAGTTCAATAACCAACTTATATGAACTCACTGAACTTCTATGTATTTATCTGTAACAAGGGAAGATAATGGCCACTGCTAGGGCTTGCTGTGAAAGCAAATAAGGTAATGTAGATAAGTTCCTGGCACACAGTAGGTGCTTAAGAAATGGTAGTCCCCTTTCCCTGCACTTGGCCTTGCCAGTCAGTTGAGGAAACAGAATATAGATGCTAGCGTGTAAGTAAGAAATACATAGCAGGCAGCACAGAGAAAGGGGCAGGTGAATGGCATACTTAATTGACATGGCAGGAGTTCAGAGAAAATTTCCAAGGACTGGGGTCTGGAGAAGCTTCTTAAAGGAAAGAAAAGCTTAGGAGTCAGGAGGACCTTCCAAATGTAACCCATTTATGGGCTGAACATGGTGAGGATACAAACCACAAAGTTTATTACTGCATTTTTTCTTTTCTTTTTTTATGTAAGACTTATTTATTTTGACAGAAAGAGAGAGCAAGAGCACTTGTGCAGGTGAGAGCAGAAGAGACACAGAGAGGTGAGAGAGAATCCCAAGCAGGCTCCATGCTGTCAGCATAGAGCCCAACTCGGAGCTCGAACCCCCAAATTGTGAGATTATGACCTGAGCCGAAATCAAGAGTCTGAGGCTTAGCTGAAGCCACCCAGGTGCCCCTATTACTACATTTTTTTCAAATAAACTCTATAAGACTTTCCTTCACTGCCCTCTTAATATCATGAAGATTCTATATTTTTCTAGCTACGTTTGTTTATTTAGAAGAGTTTCATTTGATGGTGTTTAATGTCCAGTACATTCAAAATAAAAACTCCATCATCACTTGTTCCATTACAATTGTTACCTTCCTACTCCCCACCCCTCAATTTGTGCTGATGAAAACAGCCCTCCTATCAAGATGAACCTAGCCTCTCTGGCCAAGATTATTCTAGCGGCTCTAGTACTTACAGCGGCCCCTTGGCCCATTGGACACAGAAGCCCTTTCTTAATTTGGTGAAAGTGCAGCTGGCTCTTTCTGCTCAAGGTCTCAGGAGCAGGCTTTTAGACCTCATCAGGTAAGAATCAGGCACCAGTCTCTGTGTTCCCCCAAATCCCAGGGGACGTGACTCAAGTTACCACAAAAATTTTAATACCACGTTGGCCACGTGACACCATTCAGAGCCTGCTGGGGATAGATTATGGCAAAGGGTACTGAAGCGTTATAGTACTCCCTACTACACATACAACCCTCTTCAAAGAAATAATCGTTTCATTATATGAACAATTTATTTTGAATGTCTTGACTTCTCTTACATACTGCAGAGGTGGGAAATGGTATAAAAATTCAAGAGCAGTTTTATCCAACTTTCAAATGTTCTATATGGGCATGCCCGACAACTCTTTTTGCAATTTACGGGTACTTGATATCCACTATCTTCAGTTTTGGAAGTTACGAGATTATAGGTAAAGTCCCATTAAATATGTTGCTAAATAAGCAAGAGGAATGGCATCAATAGCAGCTTAGAAGTGTTACACTGATTTCTACAAGGAACAATGACTAGATTAATTTGGTTGAAGCAAAGGATATTAGCAACGGAGTAGAGTAAGAACGCTGTAGGGGAACTTACAAGAAGATTGCAGACGACTTTTCAAGAAACCTAGTGCATGTATTTTACCGTGTAGGCAAAGTTGTGAATCAAGAAAGTGACATATGTGCGGCATTCTTTGACGAACGTGAATATGAAATCTAGATGAGGTTCTGCTGTGTGTTACTAATTG
>NW_027528635.1:1006220-1008594 GCF_008692635.1 Crocuta crocuta | reverse complement strand
CTGTTTGTTTCTAATTGTACAGATCTCATTGAACATACTTATATTATTACGATCTAACCATATGGACTAATTTCAGCCTATTTCCTGCCATGTCAGAACAATTATGTATCCACACAAAAAAACTGAGGGTGTAGTCATGGGGCTCTCTCCACTTTTAAAGGTCATTATCAACCGCCATAGAACCATGGGATGGTTAAGCTGTCTGAGCCCTTAGAGACATCACCTAGCTGAATCCTCAGGTTACCTACTTGAGGAAACTGACATACAAAGACGGTAGGTCAAGTTACTTAACACTACACAGCTAACCGGAGGCAGCAGCTGGAAGAAATGCCAGACCCACTCGTCTTGTATCTNCTGAGTAAATGGTGTATTTTAACTTGTAGACCTCATAACACATAGATGGGGCAGGTTTGGAGTAAGGGTGGAGAATACAAGTTCTATTTTGGACATCTGCAGTGTGATGGACTTCTAAACCATGATACGAGNATGGTTCTTTTGCCTTCCATTCATTAATTCTTTGGTAGAATATTATTGGTGCACTTACTATATACCAGGTTGTGTGCCCAGCACTGGGGTTGTAGAAGAATATCAGGGATCTCAATATGAAGTAGGAAAGACAANAGGATGCAAGCAGTGTCATGGTGTTACAGAAGAAAGATCAAATAAATCTACCCAACGGGTCAGGGAAATTGCTGCCACTGACTAAGACTGGTCCTGTTCTTCATATAACATTGATCCCCTTGAAATTCCTGATCTTTCTCTTGATGTGAATAGATGCTATGTTTCACGGAAAAAAGCTCTATTCGTTATTTTATGATGCTTTCTTTTTGTTTCTCATGAGTACTTGGTTTTAAGAGTTCCTTTTTTATATTTTAACTATTTTTTTCTCGATTTGTATTCTCCATTTTCTATCTCCATTTGGATTAATCTCTGGGCTTGGAGTGAGGTTAATCACATTGAGAATCTGTAACATATGAAAAGAAAATAAATTTAAGGTAGAACGTGTGTCTACCTTCCACTGCTGAACAGAGGCAACAGGCTGAATTTAAGGTGTCCGCAGAAATACCTGCTTCATGTGTAAGAGAGGAGACAGTGCACAGAATGTCACAGGCAGTGGAATGAACCAACTTCAGAGATTCAAGTTTAGGCTTATAAAGTTACATCGAGGAACATGATAAAAAATAAATAAAAGACTTTCCTAACAAGAAACATTTTGAGCAGCTAAACTTAGAACTGGTCAATAGTATTAGAAAGTGAATGGTAAGTGATTATTCAAAGAAATTCTCTAAGTTACGATTGTACTCCTAACCAAATAATGGATTCATGTACACTTGCCTCGCCTCTCAACCACTGTTCCTTTGATTTGTGGTCACTGACAGGGCTCAGGCACTTTCAAATTCACCACCTAAGCCTGAGAGTTAGCTTTTTCTCCTGATCTCACAAACCCGTCAAACTCTCGCTAGTGCCCCTAACTTACCATCTGCACCAAGAATGCCCCAGGTGAATGTTGAGGGTTTTGGTTGGTCTTTTAACCAGTGACTGCATGAATGGAACAGACAGGATGTGAAAATCACAGATTTCAAGAAGGAATGTTAAAATACATTTAAAAGCCACAAGTCTCCTGCTCTTCACAACAGGTTCTAAATATAAGATGCTGTCTTGCAATGAATTGAACATAGCAGACCATTTATAGACGGTTAGTCTCCTGCTACTTAGATTAATCTTGTATGTTTGGGAAAGAATGGAAGTTGTAAAGTGGGAGCAGTTGAGGGGCGCCTGGGTGGCTCAGTCAGTTAAGCATCCGACTTCGACTCAGGTCATGATCTCACAGTCCATGAGTTTGAGCCCCGCATCGGGCTCTTTGCAGACAGCTCAGAGCCCGGAGTCTGCTTCAGACTCTGTGTCTCCCTATCTCTCTGATCCTCCCCTGCTCACACTCTGCCTCTTTCTCTCTCTCTCTCTCTCTCAGAAATAAATAAACATTAAAAAAAAATGTAAAATGGGAGCAGTTGATATAAGCACTCTTGGATACAGCAGTAGAGTCTTGGCTATCCAGGTAAGTGCCTTACTAGTTATTGTTCTTTTCATATTTTCTATTTCTTCATGATTCACTCTTATTAGGTTGTGTGTTTTATATAGGAATTTTTACATTTCTTCTGAGTTATCCAATTTGTTGGCATACAACCGTCCACAGTATTCTTTCATTATCCTTTTTTATTTTTGTTGCCTCAGTTGCAATATACCCTCTTTCATTCCCGATTTTAGTTCTGCAAGTTCCCTCCTTGTTATTATTCTAGCTAAGAGTTTGCCAACTTTATCTTTAGAAAATGCTCTTAGTTTCATTGATTCCCCCCCCCCCCCACCCTTCCTTTGT
>NW_027528635.1:1004134-1005820 GCF_008692635.1 Crocuta crocuta | reverse complement strand
TTTTCTATTTACTATTTCATTTACCTTTGCTCTAATCTTTATTATTTCCTTTCTTCTGTTAATTTCAGGTTTGGTTTGTTCTTCTTTTTCCAATGTCTTGAGGTATTGTTGACTTCAGAATTTAAAAAAAATTTTATTACCATTACTTTGTATTTTAGTATAGTCGACACACAATGCTATATTATACTCTGGTGTACAACTTAGTGATCTGACAAGTTTATACATTATGCTGTGTTCACCACAAGTGTAGCTACCATCTATCCTGTTACATTGCTATTACAACATCACCAGTTACATTCCTTATGCTCTGTCTTTTATTCCCGTGACTTACTCTAGATACTTCTTCTTTTTTACTGCATGCATTTACAGCTTTAAACCTCCCTCTTAGCAATGCTTTTGATGCATCCCATAATATTTTGTATGTTGTGTTTCCATTTTCATTTGTCTCAAGGTATTTTCCAATTTCTTTTGTGACTTCTTTGTCCCATTGGTTGTGTAAGACTGTACTGTTTGGTTTTCAAATATTTGTGGATTTTCCAGTTTTCTTTGTGCTACTGATCTCTAGTTTCATTCCACTGTGATCAAAAAAGGTACTATGATTTCAACATTCATGATTTTTTTAAGATTTGTTTCTGTGGCCTAAAATATGCCTATCCTAGAGAATGTTCCACGAACACTTGAGGAGATTGTGTATACTGCTGTTGCTGGGTGGAGTGGTCCGTATATGTCTGTTAGGTCCAACTAGTCTATAGTGCTGTTCAAGTGCTCCATTTCCTTATTGATCTTCTGTCTGGTTGTTCCCTCAATTATTGGAAATGAAATATTGAAGTCCCTATTATTACTGTGTTGGTATATATTTCTGCGTTCAATTCTGTCAATATTCTTCATATATTTAGGAGTTTTGAGATTTGGTGTATAAATATTTATAATTACTGTATCTTCTTGGCAAATCAAGAAGATACATCATTATATAGTGTCATTCTTTGTCTCTTGTGACAGTTTTTCATTTAAAGTCTAGCTTGTCTAATATGAATATAACCAATGTGTCATGAAGTTGGTTACCATTTGCATGAAATATCTTTTTCCATCATCTTGTTCAGCCTATGTGTGTCCTTCGACCTAACACGAGTCTCTTACAGGCAGCATATTGTTGGATCCTGTTTTTTCATCCATTCAGCCCATCTGTCTTTTGATTGGAGAGTTTAATCCACTTTCACCTAAAGTAATAACTGATAAGGAAGGACTTGCTTGCCATTAAAAAAATTGTTTTCTTCATGTCTTGTGGCTTTTTTGTCCCTCTTTTCCTCTTATTGCATCACTGTGTCTTTCTTTCCTTCTTCCTTTCTTTCTTTTTGATAGTAATATGCTTGAGGCCCTTCTCATTTCCTTTTGTATATACTCTATGGATATTTTCTCTGTGATTACCATTGTAATTACATAAAGCATCTTAAAGTTCTAGCATTCCATCTTAAACTAATAACACCTTAACTTCAATCATGTATAAGACCTCTAGTGCTTCTATAGACCCCTCCAACACTTTATGTTATGAGTGCCATGAATTACACTTACGTACTGTATGCCCTTTGACACAGATTCATGATTTTTCATTTTTTTTTCATTTAAATTCTATGCCCCAAAACTACAATAGTATAGGTTACTATATTTGTCCATGTATTTACTTTACAG
>NW_027528635.1:1001794-1004028 GCF_008692635.1 Crocuta crocuta | reverse complement strand
CAGGATAAATTTATATTTTTATATGGTTTTATTCTTCTGTCCATTTATTTTTTTTTTCAAAGTTTATTTATTTTGAGAGAGAGGGGGACAAAGAGAGAGCGAGTGCCAGGGAGGAGCAGAGAGAGAGGAGACAGAGGATCTGAGGCAGGCTCTGCACTGTCAGCACAGAGCCCAATGCAGGACTTGAACTCATGAACCATGAAATCATGACCTGAACCTAAATCAAGAGTCGGGCACTTAACCTACTGAGCCACCCAGGTGCCAAATCCATTCATTCTGACATAAAGGATTCTCCTTATCATATCTTGTAAAGCAGGTCTAGTGGTAATGGACTGCTTCAGTTATTGTTCATCTGGGAAATCTTAATTTCTTCTTCGTTCTTAAAAGACAGTTTTGTCAGATATAGTATTCTTGGTTGTTAGTTTTTTCTTTCAGCACTTTAAATATGTCATCCCACTCTCTTCTGGAAAAGTTTCTACTAAAAAATCCAGCGAAAATCTTATGGGAGTTTCCTTGTATGTGACAAATTGCTTTCCTTTTGCTGCTTTCAAAATTCTCTCTGTGTTTGACTTTAGATAGCTTGATTATAATGGGTCTTGGTATGGTTTTCTTTTAATTTATTATTTTTTAAAACTTAAGTTCTTATTTAAATTCCTATTAGTTAACATATAGTGTAATATTAGTTTCAGGTGTAGAATTTAGTGATTTGACACTTATATATGATACCTGGTGCTCATCACAACAAGTGCCCTCCTTAATCCCCATCACCTATTTAACGCATCCCCTCACCCACCTCCCCTCTGGTAACCATCAGTGTGTTCTCAATAGTTAAGAGTCTGTTTCTTGGTTTGCTTCTCTCTTTTTTCCCCATGTTTGTTTTATTTCTTAAATTCCACATATGAGTGAAGCCATATGGTTTTTGTCTTTCTTTGACTGACTTATTTTACTTAGCATAACACTCTAGCTCCATCCACATCATTGCAAAGGGCAGGATTTCATTCTTTTTTTATGGCCAAGTAACATTCCATTGTATGTGTATATCACATCTTTATCCATTCATCAAAGTAAAAGGCTTCTGCACAGTGAAGGAAACACTCAACAAAACCAAAAGGCCACCTATGGAACAGGAGGAGATATCTGCAAATGACATATCTGATAAAGGGTTAGTATCCAAAATATATAATGAACTTGTAACACTCATCACCCAAAAAACAAATAATCCAGTTAAAAAGTGGGCAAAAGACATGAGTAGACATTTTTCCAAAGAATACATACAGACAGCCAACAGTCATATGAACAGCTGCTCAACATCATTCATCATCAGGGAAATACAAACCAAAACTACAATGAAGTATTAGCTCACACTGGTCAGAATGGGTAAATTAACAACACAGGAAACAACTGGTGTTGGCAAGGATGTGGGGAAAGGGGAGTCCTCTTGCACTGTGGGAGGGAATGCAAACTGGTACAGCCACCATGGAAAACAGTATGGAGGCTCCTCAAAAAGTCAACAATGGGACTACCCTATAATCTAGCAATTGCACCACTAGGTATTTACTCAAAGAAAACAAAAATACTAATTCAAAGGGATACATGCATCCCAATGTTTATAGCAGCATTATCAGCAAGAGGGAAGTTATGGAAAGAGCCCAAATGTCTTTTAATTTACTCTAGCTGGTGTTTTTTCAGCTTCTTGAATCTGTCAATTCTTTTCCTCAATTTTGGGAATTTTTCAGTCATTATTTCTTCCAATAAGCTCTGTGGTATTTTTTTCTCTGTCTCTTCTCCTTCTGAGATTTCCATAGCACAGATATTGATAATTTGATAGTGTCTCATAAGTTTTTTAGCCGCTTCCGCTTCTTTTCATTCTTTTTCCTTTTTGCTTCTTTGACTTGATGATTTCAAATAATCTATGTTTAAGTTTGGCAATTCTTCCCTCTGCCTGATAAATTCTGATGTTGAAACCTATTAATGATTTTTTTCAGGTCAGTTATTGTATTTTTCAGCTCCAGAATTTCTATGTAGTTATTTTTTTATAGTTTTTATCTCTTGGTTGATATTCTCACTTTGTTTATGCATCATTTCCCTGAATTCGTTTTGTTGTCTACCTGTGTTCTCTTTTACCTCACCGAGCATCTTGAAGGCAGTTATATTAAATTTGTTGTCAGGCAGCTCATAGATCTGCATTTCTTTACAGTCAGTTCCTGGAATTTTATTTTGGTCTTTTAGTTTGG
>NW_027528635.1:998955-1001739 GCF_008692635.1 Crocuta crocuta | reverse complement strand
TTGGGCCGTGTTTTCCTGTTTATCTGTATGCCTTATAATCTTTTGCTGGGAACTTGGCATTTGAAGAAACAGCCACCCCTCTCAGTCTTTGCCTACTGGCTTCATGCAAGGAAAGACCTTCATCAGTCTGTCTGGTTGGAGGTCTTAGGAACCTCCTAAACCTTTTCTTATCTTCTGCTTCGTCTAGCATCTGCCTGAAGAACTGTAGCTCTATTGTGCTGCTCACCTGTCTTCAGTGGCTTCCAGACTCGGATGCCAGTCTCACCAGTACTTTAAGTCAGGTGAAACACAAACCAGTCCCTTGAGCAACCCCCAGACAAAGCATAACATTGGACACATTGCCCATTTTTTGTTTGTTTCTCTCTTGGGGGAGGAGCCCCGGTATAGGAGTTTTCCTACTGGTTGCTCTGTGCTTATGCTGCATAGGCGAAGGGGCCTAAATAGATGCACTGAATGCTGTGACTCTTCCTACCCCTTTTACTGGAATCTCTTCTTGCTTTTACAATGGCCTTGATGCTGTACTTTCTCAACTGTTCTCTAGAGTTCTCACAAAGGTATTCCAGTCTGCCTATCTCTGTTAATTTGGTATCTCTGATGGGGGAAAGAGGGCCTACAACTTCCTCGTCTGCCATCTTGTTCTACCAGCAGGATTTTAAACTTGGTTTCTTTCACCCCAGAATCATCCCCATTTCTATGTACTATGTAACCATGTCTCCTATGTAAGATCTCTTTTTGCTCATCTCCCTTTCAGTTCTAGATTTATATTCCTGCCCTCTCACTACAGTCACTCAAAAGTGAGTGGGCTTTAGAAATTTAAATGACTCCACGGTCACCAAATTTACCACAAGTGAGTGTTTCATTTATAAGCAAAATTTCTAGTTAATAACACATCATTTACAAGTGCTTATGTGTTATAAATTTTATTAAGCAAATACTTACTATGAGATAGATGTTGTCTTAGAAAGAGGATAAATGGCAGATGGTGACCTGGAATGGCTCACAGGTTTGTGACCTATGCTGTGCTACCTAGAAGGTATGATGGCAGAAGTCTAGGAAAATGGTGGGCGGTCTTCACAAGAGAAAGTGATTGCATAACTTGGGATTTAAGAAGTTCTTCACTCATGATATGTCATTTGAGCTGGTTCTTAAAGGATAAACAGAAGTTAAGTAAACTCTCAAAAAGTTATGGATATTTCTTGCAGAAAGCAGTGTGGTTAAAGGTGGAGAGGGCTGTAAAGAAATGGTGAGGCATTCATTGTAGTGGAGTGGAGGATAGGAAGGGCAAAGGGTGGATTTATTAGAGGGTGGATTTTAAAGTCTTGGGATATACCTGGATCTCTTGCCTTAACTTGGGAGTTGATCTTTCCTTGAGATAGAAGGCTGTGCACTGCTAATCTTAGTATCTGAACCCCGGGAGTCCTTATGAGGCATTGCATAAGTTTTATATAGGTGTCCATGGGGTTTTCTTTGGCCCCCAGAATCTTATCCAGAAGAACCCTAGATCAACTTACACACATCTACTTGCTCTACAAAATTATTGCTGATCTAATGAATAAAGGTGCCCTTAGAACCAGGGATTTGCTCCCAAGGACAGGGCCAAGAGAAAGCATCCTAAACGGAGAACCTCATGAAGGTGAAGAATTCTCTAGGAGCCAACATAACTTTTCATAATAACAGGCTATGACTATGGGCTTTGGTCATATAGACCCCGAGTCCAAATCACCATGTATGTGGGCTTAATCAAGTTACTTTACCTCTCTGAGCCTCAGTTCTTCATCTTTAAAACTGTAGATAATAAGAATAGCCTGCCACAAAGTGTTGTGAGGATGAAAGGAGATAATACAGAAATGGGATTTGTATAACGTAGCTTATATTGCACAAAACGCAGCCCACTGCCACTACCCCAGTCCACCCGACACTGAGTTATTTTGAGAATGCTGATCTATATTTTCTTGACACTGAGTAATGTCTTCCTCTTCACTGTTTCTACAACCAAACCTGCATATGTCTGCAACAATGGCAATCTGGCTTTGATGGCCATGGGCACTTTCTAGTATGGATCTGTAAAAAATGATTAACCCAGGCTTTACTTAGTAACCCATACCTTGCTGACCCTGCTGCTTGCCTGGCCCGACATGACTGGGTATAGTTGGGCATTTCTGTCATCTTGAAATCCCAATTCTGTCTATGAATTCCTGCTTTCCTGGGCCTCACCTGCATGAGCAGAACAGGGAAGACACTCACTTTGAATTTTGATCCTCAAATACACCTTTCTTTTGTATAATGGTTTGATTTCTTTCTTTAGAAAAAGTCATTTGCCATGTGTCCCAAAGGATGCTTCAATACCTCAATTCATTGTCTTTTCTAGCTTCTTTCCTTTTCATGATGAGTGAACCTCCACTGCTCTATCTTTGAAATTCTACTTGTCAGGAATACAGCCAAAATATTGAAACAGATGTCAAAAATTATTTTCTCAACTTGGAATCATTAAAGAGCTCTCTATTCATAGACAATATTAAATATAATTATATGATGTAACTGAATTTTAAATCTAATGTTTTCCTTCCAAAACATTTGAAACAATGTTTTAATATAAGAGTTTCATTGCCCCAGTGTGTGTCTCTTATCCATGAATGACTTCTCTTTTGTCTTCAATTTCAAGCTTTAAAGAAGTCTTTAACAAGGGAAGCTCTCTGAAGACATTAAAATTGTAGTCATCCCCTGATTTCTCAGCCCCTCCAAGCTGGAATCAGTACTATTATTTTGAATTTCAAGATCAGGGCC